>NC_133656.1:37133889-37495083 GCF_009905375.1 Apium graveolens | reverse complement strand
ACATAGGGTTTACACTATAACGTGTTTCATTATCGAGAATATTATTTACTGTAACCCTATCAGCTCTCGTGTATTTTGTTCATCACTGAGATACAGTTCCAGATTGTAACAGAGTTTATTGTTTCAATAAAGTTTGTTTCTCTGTTACATAAGTTCTTGAAGTTGATTTGATTGTAATAAACCTGTATTCACCCCCTCTACAGTGAAAGTGTGACCCTAACAAAATGAATCGTTAGTAACTGTAATAAATAAATTAAAATAAGGAAGTAAGGCTATTACATCAGACAACGCGAATGAGTCTCGGGGATGACATTGAGATCAAGAAAAATTATGAACGATGCCTCAGACAGGCGATTAAAACGTGAAGCATCCCTTCATTACGGAAGATATTGTCGTGAAAATTCAAGATGCAAGAAATCTTAGTTGCAATCACATTTCAAGCAAGTTCTTTAAGGAACTATGAGGTTCTCCAATTTGAGGAATAATTGTGGTTATTTGGATACCCTACTGGAACCAACGACGAAAGTTCGATACGGGACACATAATGAGATGAAGGAATGGTGATTCGACTGTGGAATCTTTTAAGAATAATGATCTAACGACTGAGTTTCCACCGGATTGTGATAATAATAATGACAACCATGCGTGGTTTTATTAAAGATAACATAATTAGTTAATGAAATTGAATGTGTATCATCAAAGATAGATGATTGATGTGATTAATTGAGATGCGGAATAATTTTAAAAGTAACTATACACAATTAGTAATGACAAGAAATAAGCTAAAATACTCTCGAAAATAAAATTTAAGAAACACCCAAGATAAATTTTAAGTCACCAATAATATTTTGTAATATTTTGAAAGAACTGGGAAAGGTTTGTGGTTATATTAATCATTGTTGATTTAAGACTTAAGTCCAATTCAAAGTTATTGCTATCACAGTCAGATGCTGATCAAAATGATATAATTTGAAGAATGGTGAATTGATGATTTTGGTTGATGGAAGTGGGTGATATAATTATGGATGATTTTGATTGATGGTGTCGGCTGAGTCCGACTGGTAGTCAATGGTGTAATCCCAAATTTTTAGAAATTACCCTACGTTCAAGAATAAAGAAGTATATTCTCGTTCTCATCAGTACTCTAAATGATTGTGATCTCGGTTCTTGAGAAAGAATTTTATGATCGAACTGACTTTATGTAATTGGTCTTTGATTCCAGTTAGCTAGTCACACTTGGTTTAAGTGATCAGTTAAAGGAGTTAATTGATCAACTTTACCAACTAATGATTAGTTAAATGGATATCGATTCCAATTAGATTGAGTCAACTCTGACATGATTTTCAGAACTGAAATCAAAGCGATTAACAATTTGCAGAAAGTGATGGCATTGCAGAAATTGAGAGTTCGGCAGGATTAGCGAGATGTTACTGCAGATATGTGCCAGGTTTTATCCAGAAGAATACGCCCTATTCGATAATAGAGGAACATAAAGTTATTGACACATGTAAATGAGAAGAATATTTCTAAGAACTGAAGGTGTAAGACAAAACAAAGAGTTGTTATCATCTGTAATGACGTTCCAGGAAGAACTTGAAGGTATACTCATTCGAATGGCGATAGAATGGAAGCAACTGTAAAACAGTGGGAAATTCGCAAACCCAAGCATCTAATGTAAGATGGAGACTGAGGAAGTCCGCATGTAAACTCAAGAAAAAAAAGAAATGTTGATCAATGGGGGAAAGTCAAATACGCGATCTATGATAATTTAAGCAAGGCTGAGAAAATAGCTACTGATAAATTCTAATAATTCTATTAGTGAGAATTTAAACGTTGTAAATAAAGCCTTCATTTTAGTGTTAACTCCAAAATAGCTTATCTAATAATGAACAGATTAATATTGTCAATAGAAAGAAATTCCTATGTTAAAAGTGATATTGAATAATGAGAATGAAGAACTAATGAAGAAAAAAGTGGAATCAAAAGGATGATAAAGAAAAGTTATAAAATAATCCAGGATATATGCAAGTTGTGAACGTCACTTATGCCAAACTGATAGGGGAATAAAGAGAACGTTAATAATTGGAAATAGGAATTCGTTCCAAGAATGCATGTAAACACGGAAGAATAAAACAAAGGTATGGCGAACTGTTACAATTAATCTCACGTTGGAATTCTTTAGAATTAAAGTGAAGTCTCGGAGGTTCGAACGAATGATTTACCAAGGCTACCTCAAGGAATGAAGTAAGAATTTTCATTGGTTACTGCACATAGTAAAGCTGGTATCAAAAACCTCGTATCGTATGGCCCAGTAGAGATAAAGTAATGAGGTAAGGAGTTTTCGTATTGCACAAAAGTGGAAGTATGAAGTCACGCATCGATCATCAGAAGTTATAGTCTAAGGACTAAATGAATATAGTGTATCAAGAATATTTGGGTAGTGTATTGTATTTATTGAAAACATCCTCGCCCCTTTCAAGGACTAAGGAAGACCAAGTTGAACGCCTGAAAACATGCATGTGAAGGGTTGAAAAGTAGCAATTGCATTCTCAGCTTCGAAGGTATGAATTCTGGTTATAATTGATTATGAGCTCCAGTTGTGTGATTAACTCCCAAACAGGAAAGGTCCATTTAAGGAAAGATGTCGTGAGTAGAAAAGAAAGAGTGAATATCATTAGGATTATCGGGGAATAAGTAAAGTTATCTGTAAAGTTAGAAATTGAAGAACAGGTTTTGACTTGGCTTCTAGATTATACTGATACTTACTTTGTTGTTAGATATCAAAGGTGGTATTAATATAGATGATTGATATTGACTTCAGCATAGAATGTGGTGAGCATCAAAGTTCATATTAATATCTAATTTGATATCACAACAAAATGAGTACTAGTACCAAGAGTTCGGGTTTGAATAAAATTCTGATTCATTCCGTTCCAAACTAATGTATTTTCCTTCAAATAGAAAAAGATTCTTGCTTGATGAATATACTTGATGATGATGGAAAAGAAATTGAGATATGCTACAAAGTGGTGAGTTAAACGCGATTGCTGAGATTTTCCTTTAAATTTTAGTTTTTGAATAGATTTAGAATATTTTGAGGCATCAGACCCCATAAGCTCAGTATACTGGGTGCAGATGGATAGAAAATGCAAGAGACCGATTAAAATTCTCGAATAGGATTGAAAATGATCATGGGTCAGGCTAATCGAATAGAAAGATGCCTGAAACGTAAAATAGAATAGTCAGTGGAAATAGGAAATTCATGAACACAAATTATTAGAGTTGGAGAGAAAAGCAGATTAGTATAAATTAAGTTAGTCCCTTGAGACAATGAGATAGATTAAGCGATTGCGAATGAGTTGATCTTGTTGTCATAGGTATAACGAGTTCATAAGACATTCATGTGTGTATGACTATGAAGAGTAATTTAGCTCCAAATGTATGAAGTAAAGATTGAGTTAGGGGTTGCATGAGCAACTGATAAATTTGATAACGGTAGAGGACCGTTAAAATATGATTAAGGTGATAAGTTCCGAGAAATTTTATGTAAGATAATCGAAAAATAGCACGGTCTGTTCCTTAGCATGATTCTGAGGACAGAATCCTTTTACGGGGGGGGGGGATGTAACGTCCGGGAAATATTATGTAATTATTTTTATCAATAAATAATTATTATGTGATTTTTATGTGAATTTTGGTGAATTATTTGATGTTTTATATTAATAATTGGATGTTTATTTCTGATAAAATTTAGATATTTTAATCTTTAATTATCCAGAATAAAATAGATAGTTTTGGTATTTTTCTGGTAATTTTTGGAGTGTTATGTGATTTTATAAGGATTTATAGAATCAATAATGATTATTTTACGTGATTATAAGATTACTTTTTAGAATTCGAAGTCGTCCAAATTGAACCGTTTTTGCGTTTTTACAACCCGAAACTCTTCCGAAAACTCCTTCCTAACCTAATCTGATAATTCTGAACACTTTCCGTGTTTTGACTTTCTCGATTCGGGGTACGGTTTGACCTATACGAGTCCCGGTGTGAAATTTACGATACGTTATTCATTGTATAGCTCGATAAAATTCGTATTCTCAGAAGGCGAATTATTATTACCTTGTTTCTGTGTAAAATGTTTTATAGTAAGTACCGTTTTGATAATTATCCAAGTCTGGTATTAAAACCGTATCGTCTTTTTAGTTACTTAGCGGCTAAGTAACCTATTTTCAGATCCGATCTGTAAATGTAATTATCGAATTATTAAATAAATAAAATATGTGGGTCTGTTAGCTCTGTATTACCCTATTTTTAATTTTGGGTAATTGTTGGATACAAACCTTATTTGTATAATTGATTATTGAATTGTGTGGCATTATCTTATTCTTAAAATCATTTTTTTGAATATTTATTCTTATACATGCTAAAATTATCTCTAAAATTATTTTTGTTGTTTAATAATTTTTTTATTATTTTTAGGAGTTTATAAAATTTAGAAATCAATATTTTATTTAATATGTATCTCTAATTGATTTTACTGATTTCATTTAATTATAAAATCAGTATTTAATCCCACAATGCTTCAAAAATCATGAAAATTTTATTTTATTAAGTTTGGAATATTTAAAGAATTTCAAAATTATTTCGAAAATTTTCTGGCTTTTATTTAACTGCACATATATTGGTTAAATTGAAAAGAATACAGGTCTAATGCGCATTATAAAATGATTTAAAAATCTTGCAAATATAATTTTATTAACTCCTAATTATTTCAGAATTTTTAAAGAAATTGTTTTCTTAAATTTTTGGATTATTTTACCCATTAAACACTCGTTCAATTTTTAAATTGCGGTACGAAAAGGGATGATAACGGAATAAAATAAAGATAACAAATAAAAAAAAAAAAATATATATCACCCAAATCCCCCACCCCTGTTCAGCACCACCACCACCTCTCCTTCCTCCTCTTTCGATCAATCTCTTCGAGTCTCTTCTCTCTCTCGCCCTCTGCTCTCTCTCTCTCCCTCCCTTCCCCGTTTTCTTCTTTTTTTCGCCCGGTTCTCCACGTTTTTCCCCTCTCTGCTGCTGTTTTCCGGTCCGATTTTTCCGGTGGTTCGTCTCGATTCTGCTTCTGTTGGTTAATTATATATATATATATATGCATGCCTAAACAGATGTTATATGTGTGTATGTCAGTTGTTTTGGATTATTATGTGTCTGTGTGACTGTGTTGCGTTTTTCTGGTTACCGCCGGTTTCTTTCCGGCGAGGTGACCGGCGCGTGGGCCGCGTGCCTCTACGTGTGTGTCTGTGCGGTATTTGACTCTATTACTGCTGTTGGTCTGGTTGTCTGCTCTGTGTTGCCGTTTTCTTTTCCGGTGACTATCACCGCCGCCCGCGCGTGTGGCGCGTGTTGGTGGCGGGGTGATTTCCGGGTGTTGCCTGTGTATTCGTGGTTGCCTTGCCCTATTTTCTGTTGTTGGAATCATATTTTGTTGGGATTATTTCTTTGATTTCCTGTTGAAATTAATTGATTATTTCAACGATTTGTCGAATATTGACTCAGTTTGTGAAATAAATTAATCGATGATGCGAGATTTAATTAATAATTATCGGTGAAATTATGTAGGATGCCCGGTATTACGGGAACCTGTGGATTTTACCGCCGTTGGCGATGAGACTCGGCGAGCCGACGGTGGACAATGATGATTTTAATCTGAGTCCTAAATTATAAATAAATAAAATTAGTTGTAACATTAATTTCGAAACGAAAAGAAAAATAAAATATGAATAACAATAATTAATAATTGAATCTGTATCGGTGATTGGGATTACAAATTGGGATTGGTTGTTGTGGTGGTGATTGTTGTTAATTGCGTTTGACGTCGAATTGTTTCGACGGGTAGGCCGATAAAAATAGGAGACGCTGCCCGATTTTCGGGAAATTAATTCCGAAAATACGCGAACGTAACCTATAATTTTCAGAGATGTCAAATAACCATATATAATTATATTATATGAATTTAAATGTGATTGAGACAAAATAATCTATAAATAATCGATTACCCTATTTTTTTTGCGACGAGTACACGTATTTTCCGAAAATAAATACCGAGCCGAATTTTGAAGATGTGAACCATAATTGCTATGTGTATTTCGATAATACATATAATTATGAGTCGGGTTATGAAATCGCATGGGTAGAAGAGATAGTGGTATTACATTCAGCTAGGTGATTATCTGAATTAGGGTATTCCAACCCTGTAGGTCCTAATCGGAACACCGAGGAGTGACATCGGACTAGGAATGATCTAGTGATTAGACGTCGAGATCAACGAAGTTCCAATTGAAGGGCCTGAATGTTGGGATCGTATCCAGAATGGGATAGTAGTTTGACGATAAAGCCAAACGTCCAAATCGAACCAAAGTCAACTTGTAATAGCGATTAAAGCTTTTTAAGGCAAGTATTCCTGAACTTTCTTTTAAAATACAACAATTATTTCTTCGTTTCTATTCTAAGTTCAGAATAGTTAAATATTTATATTTCGCTGCAATTACTCCTATTATGCCCGTTCTTTTCATTATTGTTCCTATAATTCGATTGCTCTTTGTGAGCAAATACCCATTCTTTCGGGTTATTTGCGAACCCTGAATCGGGATGTTTTGAAATCAAAATGATTGACATCAAAATACTCCATGGACTGGATGATGATGATGTGTGGGATTAAGTGTTCTTAATCCTAAGGACGGAATATTTTCGTATCCTTGAGATGGGCCGTAGAGCCTGGGTACCCGACTGGATCTATATTGGGAGATATAGATCTGCACTGTATCCTGGCTGATCAGCAGGATATAGGTGTGAACTATTGTCCAGTCTAATTGTTGTTGATCGCCATATAACGACATTCTCTCTCGAAAGGTTTTATTGATTCCAAAACCGGACACAAAACCGGATTCAGGAGATGAATCTGGGAATCGCTTGTCACTTTGGATTTATAGTTAAAGGCTGGTGACAGCCAACATTTATTCACTCAACTCACTCAAATAAATAGAATTGTTTAAAATTGTTTAAAGATTTTGTCCAGAAATTTCCTTTGACATTAATGTTGAAATTCAAATTATATACTTGCTGGGCATTTTTGGCTCACTCTTGCTTTGTAAATTCTTATTTCTGCCAGAAACAGATAAGGATAAAAGTGAATAGCTTTGATAGACAGCATAAGTTAGAGAAATCTCCGGTGCGAGAGGTTGAAGAAGTTAGAAGAATATGACAAGAGCATTAGTACAAAGATATTTACACTTGTATTCTAGTTGTTATGATTTGTAGAAGGTTAGATTCTTATTTCATACCATAACCTATAAATGATCCGGATTCAAAGGGTTATTTGTTTATTATTTTATTTTATGTAAAGATTGTTTAGTGACACCAAATCTTGACCCCGGATTTGGGTTGTTACATAAATACTTGTGCTTACTTTGTATGTACAACTTTTTGTTCTTCCAAAAATATTTAGAAAAACTTTTACTGAAGTCTCGCGTGTCAATTGTAGTCTCAACTGTATATTGCTACTTCATACATTTTCTGTCTCTGAATCTATCCTTCAACTCTTTGAGTGCTCCTGGTTTACCCTTACCAGCATATTGTCGTGCTTGCCTCCAGAATGATTACCAGGATGCACCCATGGTCTATTTTTTATTTGACCTTACAAATGTATTTTCATCCACAAATGAAGCCTAAGTAAATATTTGTTACATTCCCAGTAAACCCACTTTGTTGCTTCTTCTTCCTCCATTTCTTAACATATACAATCTCGTTCTTTTTATCCTCAGCCCTCTCTCAAAGTTTCTGAGCCTGGATATCTTTTGACATCTTTTAGTTCTCTCTAGTCTTCTATCTCTCATATGCTTCTTCGTATCTTCTCTTCTCTGCAAAAGCCGTCGCCTAACCTTCTCCATGTGATTGCCAGTTTTAACCATTTCAATATAGTAATCAGAAGGTTTTAGAAAGGCATATTCATTAATTCTATTCAAATTTTATAAAAAATTCTCTATGTTGTCAAGTGATTGAGTATAAAAGGCAAGCTCCCAGTTCAGGTCATCATTCACATCCACCTTTTTCTTTGACTAAAATTAAGAGTAATTAAGCTAGAAAAATGGTAGCAAAGCTCAAACATGAACATTTATGTCAATCTGAATCAAGTGCAACTTACAATCAAGCATAATCGTAAGAAAATCCGTAAATAAAAAATGAAAATAAGGAATTTACTAATCTGGAAGTCACAAAGTTGCTACAGTTTGCATACTGCAACTTCCCAAAGATATTTTTACAATATTAATACTTTGTTTAAAAAAGTTTGAGTTCAATGATAGTTTACAAATAATTATACATAATATTTCAAGATTACCAACATCGATAATACTTTTTATACAATATACAGTTTGCAAATAATCATACCTACTGCATTAAGAGTTGCAACTATTTTCAAGACTATCAATTTGGAGTAAAGAAGTTCAGTGTTGCGTTAACCAATATCTTCTCTTTTCTGCATGAAGATTAATGATTTGCTAAATTAGTCTCACTTTCAGGATTTGGCTTAATCATGCACTTTGCTGAGGGACCTTTACCTTTATGTTCAATTAATTATTTAGCAAAAACAGTTTTTTGCATGATTTGGATCTAGTAGCATACTCGACGTCCAAATTTTCAGCTTGTTCTTCACTTGAGTCCTCTACTTAATCATCCTTAAGCTCATTCTTGCTCTTCTCTCTTAACTTGAAAATCAATGAAGAGAATGAAATACATAGATGAAAATATATAAGATATCAATTAATAAATACCAATACAAAAAAGATAGAGAAATGAATTATATCACCTGCAAATTCTTCATTTTTTCATTAACTCTTAAATTTCCTCCTGCTGAAGAACTTTAACCATGCTTGACTGATAATATTATTCTAGTGCTATCGTTGTATTAATTGCACATAGTTCAATTGCATTTACCCATTTTGGAGCTTGTTCTAGTTCCGGCTTTAAGAGATCAATCCCACTTCTTGAAAGCAATGTTTAGAGTTTGGTTCATTGGTGGTAGTTTATAACTTGATTATCTGTGTCGGGATGGAAGCAATTTCACCAACGTAAGTTATATTATCTTTAAATATAGACATTGCTTTTGCTGTATGTTCGCTAAAAGTTTAATCCTAAAATTTACAAAATGATATCATAAAATAAAAGATCTATAGAATAAGTAAAGTTAGTATTGATAATAGAGCTACGTACTTAAAACCTTCAATCAAAGTGCGTCCCAATCTGAGTAATGCATTCCACGCGCCATTCCTTCTCCAACCATCAAACCTCTGTAACCTACACTAATATTTTGTATCTAGTATACCTTTGCAAGCTCCATCTTAAAATTTTTGAAACCTGCAACAATACATTTCATACATTGTATTCATTTTGTGTCTTGATAGTGGCCACCTATACATTAAATACAAATCAGGTGTTGGCGGTGTTTTATACTGTGTTAGTCATTCTATGTATTAAAATAGTGGTTACATAAAATCAGCTTATGTATAACATACTACATATTGAAATGTATATACATGGTCATATTTATTTATAATCACTTAATATCCATATAATCAGTAAAAATATGTTAATAAAAATGACATGATGCAAGCTACATTTTCTGAGACGATTAGTACACCTGCATTTTAGAACGCTAAAAATTGGCACCCCAATATCAAAACACTGCTTTGTGTTTGAGTTTGTCGGGAAGCGTTAGGTTTTAAAGTCTTGCTTGTCATTATATAACTGTTGCCTCATCATTTGTACCCAAGGTCACTTTCATTCCCCTTCCTGGACCTTATTTCAATAAAACCTTATTCTTGTACTTTTTCAAATCTTCAAGTGCAAAGTTAAAATACTATGAAAATGTGTGGATAAAACAATTATGACATATTTTTCGCGAACATTCATATTAAACATGATAATTATTAAAATATAATAAGTAAATCCAAATCTAATAAACCCACGGTACCTTTGCGAACTTTAGCATTGTGGTGAGATGTTTGCTGCAAAAACTCTTTTATTGTCAAATCTTAAAATATAAGATACATCTTGTGTTAGTGACAATTCTAATTATTTAGTTGAACATTTATGATATTTTTGTTTTCCTATAATCGAGTATATGACATTGTAAGACTTACTAAATTAACACTATCTTTCATATTAATCGATTGATATCAGTTTATTATAAGATGATTGTTTAACATAATTAAATAAGTACTAATATTCAAATGACTAACGTTGTATTTGCTGATGAGAATGTCCCATGAAAGATTTCTTGAAAGGACACCGCCCTAATTCCATGGCCCTCTTTACCCAAATCAATTTCTCTTTTCAACAAAGATTTGTGATAATAATCTGCAGCAACCTGACTGATTTCTACATTACTTGCCTCTGGAAAATACTCATCATCCATCCATTTATGCAGTGTTTGCTTTAAGCCATTTTGCTTCCTGCAGTGATGCTGAAATGAACTGATTATTCTTCACATATAAAAAGTGTGTGCGCACCACAAATGAATATTAGAAGTAAACAAAATTGTGTGATCTATTGTAATTCTGCACAATAAATGTATATAACAAAGTTCAATTTTGGTACACTTTAGTGAATTCAAATATAAGATTGTACCTCTGATGTTTAGGTGTTAGCAACATGATACTAAAAGCAGAGCAAATTAAAGACATTCATCAGATTTGTTTACAACTTCCATAACACACACACGCCACACCCTTCCAAAGGTACACTACTCAATAACTTACATAGAAAATTATAACTAAACTAAATTTAAATGTACCATATACTACAACTGAGACATTTTAACCATGCTATTTTCCAAGGCCACCCAAAGACTAATCTCTAAAAAAAATAAACACATCTAGTTACAATTCATTCATATTTATGATATTTTTACTTCATGTTTATACTACACAATTCCCGGAGATCGTTTTATGAATAGTGCAAGTTTTTTACACCAGCTCATGTTGTTGAACACACTCAAAGAATTTGGACGTATGTTATTCTGATTATACCCGTTGTAAAACAAAAACAAATCACTAAACTCATCGAATTCTAAACTCTTATCTAATCATTCCATGTAATAATTTTCAAATTCACACAATCTTTTGAGTATAGTCCACGACTAATATAACATATTAACACATGAGGCATGCAAGAAATTGAAGCATAAAGTAAGACATAACAAACAATTTTGTAAATATTAGAATTTGAATACTAAGAAGAAGGTCTTGCTTCCTAAACTATATCTCTGAACATGAAAGAAGTATTTTCGAATAGTAAATTTTCAAAATAGCTAATACATTTGCAGTGAAGGTAGCATCCTTATATAGTCCTCCATTTTAGCAGCTTCTAAATGATGATGAAGATATATAAATCAGTCAAGAGACATACATATATAAATCTATACCATGCATAGATCACAACAATCTTTTAGATTTCAGAAATTAAAAAGATAGAATGGCTGTGGTCATGCATTGGATTCATGCTTGTCGGAGTTTTGTGAATAAGTTGAAATCTTACCAAATAATACCTTCAAGCAGCAGTAGCAACTCGACCTTCTTCATCCCCTTTTCCTTTATATATCTGCAAGGTGTATATCTAAGACATATAGGTTCCACCTATAGATGATACTTGTCCCCGTGGGGCAATTGTTGGTAAACCATGTGTTCACTGCATTGGTAAAATCGGTTAATTTTAGACGATACGATATGATTTAAATGGTAAGAAAGTTTAGTAATTGTGTTAATTTTTAATAAGCATACGACATAAAATTATATGACACGAATGTATACAGTCGAAATTTATTGTCGATTTTGTGTTAAATTTCGAGTACATGGCACGATATGAATACGACATAAGTAATATTATAATTAAATAAATATATATATATATATATATATTGTATTTATAATGTAAATATGTATTTTTTCATTAATTATATATGAATATTATATTTTTAAAATAATAATTATTTTTACAATATTTTATATAATTGTGATCTTTTGGCAAAAAATTATAATTATGATCTTTGTATATAATTTTCATATATTTTATAAATATTTAATCTAAAAATCTAATATTTTAATTTATTAAATTTTTTAATTTTATTTATAAAAATGATCAATTTAACACGTACAACATGACATGAAATGACATAAACGGAAGTACAAGAATACAAAATTAGAGAAACGTATCGGTTTTTTGTTTAACATTCAAGTACATGAAATACCAAAATACACGACACGAACTAATCATGTCCAGGTAAAACCCGAATTGCCAAGTCAAGAGTAAACCCTGAAACTAAAATTTATCCACCATGGAGTAACATGATCAGTTATATAGAACAAATTAAAATTGCAGTACATTGAATCTGAAAATATAGGGTAATACACCTGATCTAATAACAAATTCATATGTAGTATAATCCAAATAAATAATATGTATATATCACTATTGGAAAACAGGATAAAATCTGTCACATTAAATCGATCGAACGAAAATCTAGCAAATTAAACCGACCGACTACGTCATGGTCGGTTATGACTGTTCTAAATGATAAAACGATACCGTTTTTATGACATGGCAATATTAAAATGACTACAGGCTCGTGATCAGTTAAATTGCTAAAGTGGCACGTGTAAAACTGACCACAACGTCTTGGTCGATTATGTTCTTACCGGAAAACTATTAAAAATTATTTTATTTAAAAATATTTGTACATTGTAACCATGGAACGACGTAGTTTTGTGTGAAAATCATAACCGATCGAGAGTCGATCAGTTATGACCTTTAACTTTACCATTATCTTACTTTTAAACCCACGTATCTTTAAAAAAATAAAAGTTGAAAACAAAAAGAAAAGAATAGATCAAAGAAATTGAGGAGGAGAAGTGATAAAAACATATATGATGTAAGTCTTTTTTTCATTGAATGTGTGTTTGTATGTGTGGGTGTGTATTAGATGTGAATGTGTTATATGTAATAAATATGTTTATGTATTCACATTAATTGCATATATTTTGTATAAAATACATGTCAAATTACTTATTTACATTTATAAAATATGTATGTTAGATGAAAAACATTGATCGAAGTTGGAGAAGAAATTAAGTGCAAAGCGATAAAATTTTGTTGACTCCTGAATATAGAAGTGGTGTAGATTTTTTTTTAAAGTTGTAAGCAAAAATGGAATGGAAGAAGATGGTACAATGAAGTGTCCTTGTAAACATTGTAAGAATTTGAATTGGTTAGATATTGATGATGTTATATTTTATTTACTCGCTAAAGGAATGCTTGAGGGGATACTGTGTGGAGGTCACACGATGAAAAAGTGGGAAGGAAACATAGTCCAACAACACATCATTGTTATTGTATTCGGAACCTCCAAGGATAGAACAACTAGTAGATGTAAATGCAATGTTAAATGATTTTTTGATAAAAATTGTTGATTTTATGACACCGCGGATACTGGAACTAATAATGTAGAAGAAGCTCCAAATGATAGTGCTAAAAATTGTATAAAAGCATTGTTGAAAATGGAGCACATATTTATCCCAACAATACAAAGTATACAACATTAAGTTTTACTAAAAAAATGTTGGAATTCAAAAATAACTCACATTTTGTAATATAGCTTTAGATAGTTTGTTTAATATTCTCACAGATGTGTTACCAAAAAGACACACGATGCCTCAAACTTATTATGAAATGAAAAGATTATGAAGGGTTTGAGAGTTGAATATAAAAAAATTAATTATGTAATAATGATTGTATGTTATTTTATGGAGATGACAAAGATATTTTTGTGTGTGACATATGTGATCAAGATCATTATCGGGATGTTTCGACGAAAGATGGTAAAAAATACCAAACAAATCTCAAGAATTTTTTCTTTTATTCCTTGACTACAACATTACAAAAGTCGTTACATACATCTAATCATGTGAGATGGTAAAAGAATCAAGATGTTAAAACTGGAGAAATTAGTCATCCTGCGGACGAAGAAGAGTAAAAAAAAATTGACCGTCAATATCCATCATTTGCTCAAGTGATTCGTAATATAAGGCTTGGCCTTGCGACAAATGGTTTCAATCATTTTATCCCTACCGGAAAAAAACATATAATGCGTATGGCCGATGGTAGTAGTTGTCTATAATCTTCCGCCATCGATGTGTATAAAAAGGCTTTATATATTTATGACCGATTATGATTGACAAAGATATTAACATTTGTATTAGGCCTCTCATTGATAAATTGAAGTTATTATGAAATACTTGAGTGGAAACATACGATCAATCTTTGAATTTTTTTTACAATGTCAGCAGCTCTTATATGGACAATTGTTGACTTTCCCGCTATGAATATGATAAGTGGGTGGCCGGGTAAAAGAAATATGAGATATCAATTGTGTGTTGGAAGTGTGCAAGGATTTCAATTAAAACATTATGGGAAATGTAGTAACTATGGCATGAACCCTTGAACCAAATGATCCACTACGTCAGAAAAGTAATTTGTTTGATAATGTAGAAAGAAGATTGTTGCGTGGTCGTTTTTTCGAGGAGCGTGTAAGGAAGTTGCTTGATGGTTTACTTTTTCCACCACCCAGAAAGGCTAATGTTAAGGCGATGAGTGGATGATATGGGGAAGAATATCATTGGACTCATATCCCAATTTTTATGAACTCCTTCATTAGTCATCACATAGTTTATGATATTCAAATGAGATCATGCATACAAAAAAATGTTTTTAAAAATATTTTTTTTACTATTGTGAATGCGGCAAAGTCAAAGGATCACGAGAAATTAAGAGATGATTGCAAGCACTTTGGGGCATTACCTCATTTATGTATCGATGAAAATGGCAAGTCACTTAAAGCACCTTATTCTCGCACTAGAAAATAAGATAAACCTTTGTGTTAATAGATTAGTTCATTGAAACATCCTGATGGTTATTCTACAAATATATCTCATTGTTGCAATGTTGCGGAATATCAAATTGAATTGTTGTCATATTTTTCTTCAAAAACTATTTCCTCTTGGAATTGTGAGCTTCTACCTGTTGGATTTTTAACGCAGCGGGGGCATGGCAAAACACTTTTACACATATAAAATCCAAATAAAAGCATATAAATCGTGAATAAAAATTCGAGGGATCGAATCTAACCTTTTAAAATAATTCGGAGACAACGATCAGAGATCCTTAGCAGTTGCTCCTCAAGTGTGAAGCACTCCACCGGTATCCACCAAGAAACGATGTTAAGGAGGAGGAAGGAGGTGGAGAGAATTGGGTTTTCCAAACTTTTTGGGTTTTCGGGTTCGATGGGGTTAGAATAAAATAGGGTCTATAATAGTGTATTTATAGGCAAAATTTTCAGCTGAAATTTTCCCATAAACAATATTATTATTATCCCATTATTATTCTCATTAATAATTAAAACACCTTTTAATTATTAATCCTTTTTCTAAACACTTTAGAAATAATTCTCTCTCTTGATTTAATTTCCAAAAATTAAATCCTTTAATTAATAATATTAAGAACTTTTCTTAATTAATTTATAATCAATTAAATCTCATTTAATCAATTATTAAATTTGCCAATTAATTATTTATTTCATAAATAAATAATTATTGGCCATTATTAATTAATTCCTCCACCATTAAATCATTCTCTTTTTATGGTGTGACCCTGTAGGTTCAATATTAAGCCGGTAGTAGAAATAAATAATAATAAAACTATTTTATCATTATTTATATAAATTCTCTAATTTATTAAATATGATTAATTAATTAATCACATTTATTCTACATCGTGAGTGATGCTTCTCAACATATCGCGACTATCCGGATAATATGAATTCACTGCTTAGAATACCAAGAACCTGTTAGTGAATAGTTACCGTACAATAAACTCCTTCTACCCTACAATGTTCCGATTAAATACAAGGCATGGATCTCGTGTCAAGCCTATCTAATTCAATCACTTGCTTACCATCTACTATGCGTAGTTCTATGCAAATTAGAAACTCCTTTCTAATTTCATTTACTCTGGCCAGAGATTCCTGAACTAGCATAAGTGGATCAGCCTTGAACATTCGCTTCCTTCACTGGAAGGGGTAGATCCTTTATTGATCATACACTATCTTCGTGTACAAATTCCTATACCTAGAAGAGCCCTAATAATTGTCCCTGGAGACTAAGAACTAAACCAAAGCATAGTTCAGTGTACACAAGATGACTATGATGACCTCAAGTCTAAGGATACTTGTACAACTATCACTATGTGAACAACTGCTGACACGTGAGTGAACTCCATCAGTTGTTCAGCTGTGCGAGTCATGTTCAGTGAACTTATTCTATAATAAGCACCTACATACTAGCTATAGTGTCACCACACAAATGTCTATGAGAACAGACATCCTTCATAATGAAGCAAGCATAGTATGTACCGATCTTGTACTCCTCAGCAGTCAACACAATGTCCAAATTTCGTTTCCATTCAATATAGTTAGGTCCGGTAAGTTTGTTATCCTTAAGTATGGTGAATAGTGGATTAAAGCCCATTTTATCCTGAGAATCATGCATAAAAACATCACATAAATAAGGGTGCATTAATTATTAAGAGCTATTGATTCCTCTAACAATTATTTAAAATTAAATGCACTAACATCTAAACACCATAAGTTTCTGGTACGCCACGATGTGTGACATGTATACCACCTAATTTTGTTTAAATGTTACTTCGGTCCTATTACTAAACAATATGCCACGTTGGGGTGGACTATATTATTTTTCATAGCTAAGTGTATACCATCATCAAATCTTAAATTATTCGAAATCTATGGAACTTGGTACGCCACGATGGGTGGCGTGTATACCTTCCAATATTCGTAATTTTGCCTTGAATAGAATACTTCAATTCAATATTCATCAATGGTTTGATTTCCAGGTAGTGGAGGAGTCACATCGGTCTCGCTTAAAACCCACAGCCTTACAAGTTCGATGAACCCGTTTTTGACACAATCGCCCCAAATTAGAAATAAAGAAAATTCGTATTTATTCCTTTTAAAATTTATTAATTTAAGAAGTTTGTTCTAGTAATTTTTATAACATTCTAGACACCATAAATTACATGCCATGATGGGTGACGTATATATAATTTATATTCGTCTTTATGTTAAATTACCTACAACCAATAATGGAGACCATGGGATTTAATTTCATATTAATTCCCTCTCCCACTTAGAATTTTTTTTATTAAAATTGAGGAATTTTAAAATTAAATGGGGCCCTATGTTGTTATAATTATGTCTAAACATGCATTCAAAATACACACATAATTTTAGCAACATATAACATTTAATTAAAGCAATAAATAAAATTTATGTCTATGTCATCCTAATTAAGTTAAACATGCAATTTTAAAAGAATTACACACATAATTAACGACACACATAATCAATAAATTAAAGCAATAATTAAAATTTAATGGAAAAAATTAAAATAAATTTTCCACTATTATGGCCCTTGAAAAAAAATCCAGCTCTCAAAAAAAATGTGCCCCAAGCGCGCCCCGACGCCCCCAGCAGCCCCAGCAGCCCCAGCAGCCCCAGCAGCCCCATGTAATCGCACATCGGAACAAAAAAAACTACCGGAATTGATTTCCGATCGCACATAACTATTACAAAATACCCGGAATAATTACAAAAAGATAGATCTAATACAAAACTAATTTTGTAAAATCTATTCTAACACGATCAACCCTCGTGTAAATTACAATCACGATTAAACCACGTGGAAACCAAAATAAAAATTAACTACGATTAAACCACGTGGGATCCAAACACATAATTAAAATATACATGGCCATAATAGTGGATTAACAACCTGCATCAAAACCAATACAAGCAAAACACTATATACACGCATATATAATTACGACATGGACATTATATCATAAAACGTAGAACCCATTACCAGGCTCTTGATACCAATTATTGGGAACCACGGACTTGGGGTGTTACTACGTTTTATGATAAAGATTACGAAAAGAAGATTACCTTGTTAATGGTTGATTCCACGCTCTTCTATTGTATTCCCAAATTCCCTTGAGCGAAGTGTGGCCTCCGTCTTCTCAAGTTATCCTCTCTTCTTTCTCCTTGGTGGCTACAATATGTTTTCACATAATTGCCAAGCAAGAAGAGAATAAGAATATATATAGGCTACAATAGGGACCATGGATAATTAGGTTGGGCCTTCTAATTACATCTTGAGCCTAGCCCAATGTAATTAAATATTAATTCAATCCACTAAGGAATTAATATTTTCATTACCTTTCCTAATACCGTAATTTAATTAATTCAGTTCCAATATTATTTGCTTATTAAATTCCCCATGTTTAAAATATCATATGTCCATTAATTAAATAAATTACTGATAATTTATTTATTTAATATCTTTTATTATTGATCATCCACTCAACCTTTATTTAATTATGCCAGAATAAATTCCACCTGCAGGGTTTCACATAATTAAATCTTTTTGAGCTTTCAAGGGTCATTAACACGAATATTATCAGGACATGGATTCCTTCAATAAATAATATCCACCATGTATATAATTCCATCACCCAAAATATAATGATATAATTCAAAAGAATTATTTCATATATAAATCAAAGCATGTAAATAATATACACGTGTCAATTACTATTTCCGGATTAAGAACCTAAGCATTAATAATAACATAGAATCTTAGTTCTCCTTCTTAATCAGTATTAAGGGAACAATTCTAAATTTGATCCTGTTCAATATACACAAAGTATACTAGCATTATTTATTAGTCAATATAAACTAATCTAAATAATACTACAGCCATACCAGTGGATTGTCCAACACCACCTGTGCTGTGAACTTATTTATATAACCGTATTTAACAATCTAATATTCTGTATCCCATTTGATACTAGATTGTTCACAATATATAATATTAGACAACATGTAAACATTCAAATGATTCTCAATTAAACTGGCCAGAAATAAATGTATATACTTCAAAATAAATATTTTCAGTATACACTAACAGCCACCTCCTTTCTCCGATTCCGGCGAGAGGTGTGAGGCGCGTTGTGTTGGTGAGCCGCTGCACGCGCTGTGTGTGTGTGCGGCTGGGTTCCTGTTCGTCTCTGTGGTTTGTTCGGTTGGGCCTTGTTGGGCCGAGTTGCGTAGTGGATTTATTTTATATAATCCTGTAATTTTATTTCTTTCTTTTTTTATGCAGGAATTATTGAGTAAAATTCGTGATATTATTAATTCGTGTGGGAAATTATTAATCGGTGGAATTTATTCAGATACCCGAATATTTCGGGCACCAATAAATTTTGCTGCCGTACCGCGATGACTCGTTACGAGCGGACGGTGGACGGTGATGATATAATTCTGAGTCCTAATATTTTAAAATAAATAAATAAAATATGAATAATAATAATAATAATAATTAATTGATTTAAATCGGTGGTTGAGAAATTGTGAAATTTGGATTGTGTGATTTGTTGGATTATGATTGGTTTGGACTGAATTGATTGGTTGTGATTTGACGTCGAGTTGTTCGATGGGTAGGCCGATAAACAGAGGAGGTGCTGCCCAAATTTTTGGAAATTAAATTCAGAAATTCGGGACATACCCTGTAATTATCGGAACGTCGAATGAGTATAAATAAGTATATACATATATTCTGTGCGAAACTTGATTGTACGATGTGATGAACTATTTTGCCAAATCGATAACCCTGATTTTGTAAAATTTCGAGTATACGTATTTTCTGGAAACAAACATTAAACCGATTTCTCGAGAACGTGAACCCTGACTGTTGGATGTGTTATTGTATTGTAATAATATATATAATTACGAGTCAGGTTTGAATATCGTTGGGTAGAATTGGTGTTGAGGATATGTCAAGTATACCTAGACGTCTAACGTAGGTTATTTCGGCTCTGTAGGTTCTAGTCGAAGGACTCAAGAATTAATATCGAACTAAGATAACCTAGTGATCAGTCGATGAGCGCAGCGAGGTTCCCAATCGAAGGACCTGAGCGTTGAAGTCGGATCCAGGATAGTCAAATAGTAAAGCGGTAAAGCCGAGTGTCCCGAATCAGTTCAAGGTCAATCAGAGATAGTTGTAACGCTCTGCAAGGCAAGTACCCCTGGCCATTCTTTTATGGTTCAGTATATGTGAATAACTAAATATTGTACTTTCGTAATGGAACAAAAATGTTTTAAGTTACGTATCCCCCGTGTTTGAAAATGTTGTTTAAAATTATATTTTGGGGAAAAGTAACTTCTGAAAACACCTATCTCTAAACATGATTTAAATGAAAAGAGGATTTGAATAGTGTGTTGTGACAGAATTGGTTTTGAAAAAGAGATAGGTAAAAGTGATTTTTGAAAACTGGATAAAACGATCAGATATGGGATACGTTGGGGCAAGAGTGGGCCTAGTGAGGTGGCATAAGAGGCTAAATCAGTTGCGCGCACTGTATAACCGATTAGTCCAGCAGGTCAGAGACCTAGCTAGTCTCTGAGTTCCGGAAGGGGTGAATGAGATGGCAGTTGGAGCTGTCTGGTGTTGATAGCCTGATCAGCTGTCTTCACATATCCGCTACATATCTGATTTGGTTTTGTGATTCCCGTAAGGGCATGAGTAATTGATATAGCGGATTTGGAAATGAAAATGGCGTGCTAGAATTATTCTCTGGTATTTATACACAATACACTACTGATGTTATTGTTTTACAGAGCATGCTAATTTTGAATATCCAGTTTATGAATGTTTACTTGTTTTCTAAGTGAGTTTTGAATTCTGTTCCTATAACTGCTTTACTTTAAACTGTTTTACTCGTTATTCATATAGTGGTGCTGCTGAGCAAGAAATTGCCCACCCTTGCAGAATATTTTGTATGTATTGCAGATGTCCAGGAGATTCTTGTTCGGTAGTCAGGGCAGAGTTCCAGCTCCTTTCGTCTCAGGCTCCTCTAAGGTAGTTGTGCTCAGACCAGATGAGGTCTGTTGAGTTGCTGCGTTAAATTAGTGGTCAGGATTGTGTAAGGTAATTCGGGTTGTGTTAGTTGAGTAACCTAAGTCATACTTAAACCTGGAAAAGGTCTTGGTAAAAAGGGTCGTAGTTATGTATTATTAATGAGTTGGACTGATTTATGATTGTTATTGTTGTTGTTGGTGACGTCAACTCCTGACCCCGGGGTTGAGGCCATCACAGTTGGTATCAGAGCTACAGGTTTGAGTCCCTGCTTTAGGTTAAGAGTACTGTCAAAAGAGTGCAGAAAGGTTATATATAGATGTGAGTCAGCAACTCAATCAGAGGAGCGAGTATATGAGTTTAGTCAAGGGTTCCGGAGACGTAACCCTGACGTATATTGAGGATTGGCTGGAACTGCCTTAATTTAGAATATGTTTCCTTCGTTTATATGTCACTGATAATATTCGATAAAGGTTCCTAGTTTTTCTTTTGAGAAAACGAGTTTGATTGCGAGAGTTCAGTGTTGGAGCAGACCTTTGATGTGTCAACTGAAGAGACGCCAATGTTATTTCTAAATATCGAATTTCCTATGTTAAGAAATGTTGCTGGGCTGATTGTGTGACCTTGGTGAGTTCGGATAGCGTGATAATAGTCGGTGGCTATCATGACAACCAAGTTTTGTGAATTATGTGGATCAGAGCTGTGGTTTGTATCTTTGAACCCTTATACTTCTTTCTTGAGACGTATTTTATTTCCAGAGTCACTGTTTCTTATCCTATAAGTTGCTTACTTTTCCTGTGAGAAATTTGAGAACTCGGAATAAGCGACTTAGGATTCTGTTGATTCCATTATAAATCAAGATTTCTCCATCTTTATTTGTGAATTTTCTATTTAAACATTGTTTCTTTCCTTGGTGACTCTTTTGGTTGATTGGGGTGAACAATGCATAGGAATTGACCGTTTGTCTATGTGAAAAAAGGGTCTGGTGGGACACCACCGAATTATGTGTTGTGACCGTATGGTACTAAGACTGGCCATCTTATGTACTTGTACGGTTGCTCTCAGTCATACCTATATCTTCTTCACAGTTTCTTCTTATTTGATTCCCTTGAGTTTGAAATTTCCTTTGATATTCTATGATAATGAACTTCTGTGATTGGATGGTCCTCATTATTGAAAGCAAGTCAGAGTAACTGTCAGGAAGAAGGAGAACCTTATATTAGGATGTTATTTGAGAGTAATGGTAACTGTGAGAGTTCAGGATCTAAGGATGGAGTTATAGCCTTGGGAAAGGTAATTCAGTGATTGATGAATCACTTGCGGTGATAAGGAAATCATCCTTAGAAGAAGGGTTAATTGAAACATGAATGATGGTGCTTAGTAGAGTCAGTGTCCCTTAAGCTTGACTCGATTTATCAGCTTGTTCTACATAGTGTGTGACTAATATATTCAGCCGACTTGTGTGGTATGTTGGATAAATTTAGCTATTGTACCTGAGTAAGGATGGGAAGTTGGGCAGTTATTGTTGTATTGAGGAGTCATGCTATGGTGTTAGTTCCTTATATTTTAGTTTTTTGAACTGTTGTTGATTCTGCTACTGTCAGTGTTGTTGTGATTGCTAGTGGTATTAATCTAGATTTCTTTTGTAAGGGGACCCTGATATTAAGGACTTGGGTACTGTGATTGGGCAGCATTTTCCTGATATAGGTGCACCGTTTAAACGGTGATACCTTCTGTCAAACATTTTATCATGTTTTGAATAAAACTCATTTATTTATTCCAGGAAGATGTCACCTAAGAAAGCTACCCAGTTCAAAGAAAATAGTAGCAGTATTGCGGAGGGTCCAACTATAAATGAAATTCTAGATTTGTTGTGCCAGCAGCAGCAACAATAGTTGCAGTTAATCCAATAGGTTCAGCAGCGGTATCTATGGTTGCAGCAGCAACAACAAGAAGTGAATTGAAGTGCTAGTTTTAAATCGTTCTAGAGTATTAAACCTCCCGAGTCTCAGGGTGAATTTAATCCAGTAGTTGTTGGAGCATGGTTATAAGAAATGGAGGAAGTTTTCAACCTCGTTCAAGTAAGTGATAACCTTAAGACCGATTATGCGAGTTACTTTCTTAGAAATGAAGCAAATTACTGGTGGGCATCCACTTGAGCGTTGGAAAGGAGAAGACCCTGTTTCTTGAACAAGAATCACATAATTATTCTTGAAAAAGTATTTTTCCCAATGGTTTAAGGAGTCAGTTGGAAGTCGAATTTCTAGAGCTGAAACAAGGTGAGAGAAGTGTGTTGGAGTATGAGGCCAAGTTTACAGAATTGGCCCGATTTCAGAAAGCAAGAAGGTTCAGCAAGGGTTGAAGCCTTAGATTTGCAGAGGAGTTGTGGAATTGCAATTCAAGACATACTCCTCTTTGGTTCAGGTCACCCTGGTAATGGAAAGTGACCAGAAATTGACTGTTAAGGATGAAACCAATAAGAAGAGGAAGTCAGAAGGTGTTAAGGATAAAGCAAACCAAGGAGAATCCACTCAAGGATTTGAGAATTGGTTTGGCCGGATTAGGGGTAAGAGATTCTGGAGATAGAGTTTATTTCAAGATAGATCTAGTGCTACTTCAGTTGCTTCCACTCCAGCCCAGTCAGTCAAGTGAGCAGTGGATTGCAAGTCCTGCGACAGGAGACGCAATGGTGCGTGCAAAAAGAGTGTGCAATGTTTCAAGTATGGATATAAGGGTCATTATGCCTCGAAAGGTAACCCAGGAGTTATGTATTACAATTATGGAGAAAGTGGGCATATTGCAAGGATTTGTAGAGCGGGTATTCCAGATACTACATTCCAAGGGCCAACATCCAGCTCAGCTAGAGATAGAACTTTCAAAAGAAATAAGAAATCAAACATTTAGAAGTTGGACGTAATTGCAGTTGATCTGACACCCTTCGAGCCAGAAGAGTTGATGTGATTTTAGGATTGAGTTGATTGTCCTGTATTTTGGCAAGGAGTGGTTTCAGAAGAAGCGAAGTGTAAAGTGTATATAAGTCAATAGTAAGGTAAATTTATGAATGCAGAAGCAATATAAGGCATGATTAGCGCATGTAAAAGATAATAATAAGAAAGTACCTAAGTTGAAAAGAATCCAGACAAAAAGTGAGATCCCCAAAAGTTTTATTGAATGACTTATCAGGATTTCCTCGGAACATAAGAGATAATTTCTCAATGGTTACCGTAAAGAGTCGGGCTGGTGTCAAAAGCCCGGATCTTATGAACCAGTAGGAATCAAGTAATTAGTTAATTAAACTTCAGAATGGGGAGAAGAAAGAATAATGAGACAAGGTATATTCTGTGTTGTGTACCGATGTGGTTTATAGGAAAGAAGAATGGATGTATGAAGATTGTGTGCTGATTATCAGAAGTTGAAAAGTTTGAGTAATAAATAAATGCCCTGGAGTGTCTGGAGGCAAGTGGAACGAAATAATTAGTTGGTAATTGTAAGAGTTATGAGAAGGAGGAAGTGAGCACACCAGTGATGCGGTAGAGAGGAAGGATGGAATTATGGGGTTGTACTGACTATTGGGAATTTAATAAAGTGGCGATTAAGAATAAATAACCCCTATTAGGAATTAATAACTTATTTGACCTAATTCAAGGAGTGTGTGATTCCTACGGGATTGATTTAAGATCCAGCTTGAGGACATATCAAAGATTGCGATTAAAATGAATTATGAGCATTGTAAGTTCTGGTGATAGTATGTGGATTAACAAGTGTATCAGCTGCCTATAAAGAATTAAGGAACATGGTGTATAAGGAGTACTTGGATAAGCGAATTATATTTATTGATAACATCCTCAGCTATTTAAAGATTAAGAAAGTCTATGTCGAACGCTCAAGGATTTCCCTATAAAGATTAGAAGGGAATAAACTATACGTTAAATTTTTCCGGAATGAATTCTAGCTGAGATAAACAAGGGGTTCTGATCGTTTCATCAAAGATCACCTAAGCAAAGTCGGTGTAATAATGGATGCCCTGCACAGAAGGAAATGATTGAATGTGATTAAGATTACTGAGGAGTTAATGAAAGAATGGGAAAGAGTGGAATGTGAAGTTTAAATACGTGAAGATGAAAAGAAGTGAAGATATGAGGCTACTTTCCAGCCTAAATTGCTGGAAATGAGTAAAGAGTGTTCGAATGTTGGAAATCAAATTGAAAATCAATATTACTTATCATCCTTAGACAGAGGGTCAAAGTGAGAAGATGATTCAGACAACATGTGGAGAATATATATATGATAGGTTTAAAAAGTGAACTGCGATAATCACCTATCATGAATTAAGTTTTCTGCGATAATAGTTACCCTGTTAGTAAGAGAATACTACTTTGCGAAGTGTTGTGTAGACATAATCCTAAGTCCCCCCTCCATTAAGAGAAAGTGGGAGTAGAGATATTGTCAAGTTCTGGATTAACTCAGTACATTCAGAGTGTGGTGGTGTTGACTTAGAAAAGAGTTGAAACAACTCGGGGTAGACAAAGAGAGAAAGCGGATTTGCATCAGAAAAATATGAATATATAGAATAAGGATCGTGGTATAAGCCAAAATTTTACCTTGAAAGAGATTGGTTAAGTTTGAATAGAAGGAAAAAGTAGAGTCCTAAATGTATTGAACCATTCGAGGTATAAAGAAATATAGATACAGTTGTCTATGAGTTGACGTTGCCACCGTGGTTGCAGTATATATATATATAAAAAAATGTGTTCTCGTGTCACTATTAAGGTGATATGTACCTGATTTGAACCAAGTTATTGATCGGGAGCCAATGGGCTCTCATCCGAATTTGTTTTGTGTGAAATGATCGATCCGAATTCTAGTTCTTTGGGAGCGAATCCCTAGGAACGAGTTCATGTCTACAATGAGTATGGTTTGAATAGATCTTTGAATAGAAGAGCCATTTAAGAGTTAGAGTCAGATATGCTTGCCAAATATGCTCACTTGTTTAGTTAGATCAGATTCTGAGGACATAATCTTTTTAAGGGGGGGGGGGAGAATATAACGACTCGTATACTTTTATATTATTTAAAAGTGTAATAATTAAATTAATTGTTAAATAGACTATGTGTATTGGTTTGATCACTATGCGTTGTTTATTATTATCTCTGTATGAATTTTGGGTTCACAGGGTTGTTCGCATAACTAGTTATTGAGCTGTATTATTTTGTTTCACCTTTAAAAGTGAATTTTGCAAATTTATTTGCATAAATACTTGGACTATCTTTAAAATTGTTTTTATGTTTTTATAGCTACAATAATTATTTTTGGGATTTATAAAATTCAGAAATTAATATTTCATCAATTATTTAACCCTGTATGATTTTCTGATTTCATTTATTTGTAAAATCCGTATTTAATTCCAGAATTCTTCAAAAAATTCTGAAACTCATATTTATTTAAGTTTGGAGTATTCCGAGAATTTTTAAAAAAAAATCGGGAATTTTCGAAATTAATTTCAAACGCGCGTTGAATCGTTTATTTGTTAAAAAGTGGGTATAAATTGAGTTTTAGAAATTGTTTTATGTTTTTATAAACTTCGGAATATTTATGTTATTTTAACTTTATTTTGGTAATTTTACGAAACTATTCTAAGGGTGGATTGGTTCGTTAAAAGTGTAATGTTGTTGGTTTATAAACTAGGTTCCGGGGATTTAGGAATTTCGATTATTAATAAACCAACATGTATCCTGTTTAGCAGGACACGTGTGGCTGCCCTGTTAATTCCCTATATTCATTTCCCTTTTGGTTATTTGACTTTCTCGACTCTCTCTTTACTCTCCTCCTCAATCATCTCTTTAATCTCTCTTCCCTCTCTCTTCTGTTCCTCGCTGTTCTCTGTTGTGCCGCCGTGTTCATCTCCGGCTTGTTTCCGGTGAGTGGCCGTGGTTTGGTTACTTCGATTCTTTCCTGTTGTTGTATGCTTATACATATATATATGTATGTATACGGGTGTGCAATTGGCTGTGGTCTCTGTGCTGTTTTATTTCCGGTCGCCACCTCCTTTCTCCGATTCCGGCGAGAGGTGTGAGGCGTGTTGTGTTGGTGAGCCGCTGCACGCACTGCGTGTGTGTGCGGCTGGGTTCCTGCTCATCTCTGTGGTTTGTTCGGTTGTGCCTTGTTGGGCCGAGTTGCGCAGTGGATTTATTTTATATAATCCTGAAATTTTATTTCTTTTTTTTTATGCAGGAATTATTGAGTAAAATTCGTGATATTATTAATTCGTGTGGGAAATTATTAATCAGTGGAATTTATTCAGATACCCGAATATTTCGGGCACCAATAAATTTTTCCGCCGTACCGTGATGACTCGTTACGAGCGGACGGTGGACGGTGATGATATAATTCTGAGTCCTAATATTTTAAAATAAATAAATAAAATATGAATAATAATAATAATAATTAATTGATTTAAATCGGTGGTTGAGAAATTGTGAAATTTGGATTGTGTGATTTGTTGGATTATGATTGGTTTGGACTGAATTGATTGGTTGTGATTTGACGTCGAGTTGTTCGACGGGTAGGCCGATAAACAGAGGTGCTGCCCGAATTTTTGGAAATTAAATTGAAAAATTCGGGACATACCCTGTAATTATCAAAACGTCGAACGAGTATAAATAAGTATATACATATATTCTGTGTGAAACTTGATTGTACGATGTGTTAAACTATTTTGCCAAATCGATAACCCTGATTTCATAAAATTTCGAGTATACGTATTTTCTGGAAACAAACATCAAACCGATTTCTCGAGAACGTGAACCCTGACTGTTGGATGTGTTATTGTATTGTAATAATGTATATAATTACGAGTCGGGTTTGAATATCGTTGCGTAGAATTGGTGTTGAGGATATGTCAAGTATACCTAGACGTCTAACGTAGGTTATTTCGGCTCTGTAGGTTCTAGTCGAAGGACTCAAGAATTGATATCGAACTAAGATAACCTAGTGATCAGTCGACGAGCGCAGCGAGGTTCCCAATCGAAGGACCTGAGCGTTGAAGTCGGATCCAGGATAGTCAAATAGTAAAGCGGTAAAGCCGAGTGTCCCGAATCGGTTCAAGGTCAATCAGAGATAGTTGTAATGCTCTGCAAGGTAAGTACCCCTGACCATTCTTTTATGGTTCAGTATATGTGAATAACTAAATGTTGTACTTTCATAATGGAACAGAAACGTTTTAAGTTACTTATCCCCCGTATTTGAAAATGTTGTTTAAAATTATGTTTTGGGGAAAAGTAACTTCTGAAAACACCTATCTCTAAATGTGATTTAAATGAAAAGAGGATTTGAATAGTGTGTTATGACAGAATTGGTTTTGAAAAAGAGATAGGTAAAAGTGATTTTTGAAAACTGGATAAAACGATCAGATATGGGATACGTTGGGGCCAGAGTGGGCCTAGTGAGGTGGCGTAAGAGGTTAAATCGGTTGTGCGCACTGTATAACCGATTAGTCCAGCAGGTCAGAGACCTAGCTAGTCTCTGAGTTCCGGAATAGGTGAATGAGATGGCAGTTGGAGCCGTCTGGTGTTGATAGCCTGATCAGCTGTCTTCACATATCCGCTACGTATCTGATTTGGTTTTGTGATTCCCGTAAGGGCATGAGTAGTTGATATAGCGGATTTGGAAATGAAAATGGCGTGCTAGAATTATTCTCTGGTATTTATACACAGCACACTACTGAAGTTATTTTTTTACAGAGCATGCTAATTTTGAATATCCAGTTTATGAATGTTTACTTGTTTTCTAAGTGAGTTTTGAATTCTATTCCTATAACTGCTTTACTTTAAACTGTTTTACTCGTTATTCATATAGTGGTGCTGCTGAGCAAGAAATTGCTCACCCTTGTAGAATATTTTGTATGTATTGTAGATGTCTAGGAGATTCTTGTTCGGTAGTCAGGGCAGAGTTCCAGCTCCTTTCGTGTCAGGCTCCTCTGAGGTAGTTGTGCTCAGACCAGATGAGGTCTGTTGAGTTGCTGCATTAAATTAGTGGTCAGGATTGTGTAAGGTAATTCGGGTTGTGTTAGTTGAGTAACCTAAGTTATACTTAAACCTGGAAAAGGTCTTGGTAAAAGGGGTCGTAGTTATGTATTATTAGTGAGTTGGATTGATTTATGATTGTTATTGTTGTTGTTGGTGACGTCAACTCCTAACCCCGGGGTTGAGGCCGTCACAATAAGCATCTTCCTTTCAGAATTACTTCTACCTTAGCAGAATTCTTCCTCATAGGAATTTCTCTTCCATCATCCTCGGTCATCATCGGAGTATACTCTATCATTCTTGCACCAAAAATTCTGAGTAAATCTCTTATTGCCTTCAGAATATATTCTGAACATTTCCTGGTAACATCATAATTTACCTCCAGTAGATAATGAATATATTGGAGCTCTTTGATAGATTTCTTCAGCACATCAGAGTCAGATAATCTATAAGTTCTGCCATCAATCAGAAATAAGATCAATTTCTCTTTTTCTTCATAATCATCATGAGTATCTATCACTACTTGAGCAGAAAATACTTTGTCAAAGTGCTATCGTGTGATCTCTTCAAATGGCTTGTCAGTCAATGTGAATGGATCTCTAATATCAACTTTTATCCCAGTCTGGAATTTTTCTCTATCAGAACCTAATCCAGAAGTGTCTCTAGCTTGCTTGGCTTTTACCCCAAATACTGTAAGTTGATTCAACATCTGATTTATCTTAGGCTGAACTGGAATATAATTGTTCCATAGCAGCTTCTTCTTGTCCTCTAATGTTAAGCTGTTTATGTCAACTTGAGCAGTGTCAGAGGTTGATGTCTTGATGAATTGGTCAGGATTTGCAGTTTTATCTGTAGCTTGCTATTCTGAAATATCTTCAGGATTTATTAAGTTCTGAACTTCTTCACACTAAACAACTTGAGCTATGTCAAAGGTTGTCTTAGATTCTTTTTTCATCCTCTTTCTCTTCAGAGTTTCAACTGTTTCATCTTCAGCAGCAGCCTCATCAAAGACTTGAATCATCTTGCACAAAGGATCCATCAGAATTTGAGGAATCTTCATCTTCTATTTCTTGACTGTCTCCCCAACTTTTCCTTTTCCCTTGTCTTTGGGATCAGTAGTAGTTTGAGATCTAGTCCTTGATCTAGGAATCTCTGTGGTAGATCTTTCTCTTATCACAATCCCCTTTTCTTTTGGCCTTGGTGGCTTTTTAGCATCAGAAGCTTTTGACTTGGGTTTGCTCTTCTCAACAGCAAATTTAGCTTCTTCTTCTCTTAATTTCTCTAAATCCACTCCCGGATTATCCTTAAGGAATAGTCTCTTGGCCAATTCTTCATCAACATATTGAATTTTGGGATCTTTATAGAAGAATGTTGCTTTCTTTCCTTTGAATTTCAAAGTCTACAAAAACTTCTGTGACTCTTGGCTTCCAGCTTGGACTATCACATCAGAAGTAGTTGTCAGAAGTATCAGCATTTGTGATCAACAAAGCAACATCCTGATATGTTGGCTTCTTTCCTTCCTTATTCCTGCCTTGCATAGCAGATCTATTAGAGTTCTTGCTACTTGTCAGTTGAGTGGGAATTCTGCTCAGCTGCTTCCCTTGACTTTGACCTCTACTCTTTTCAGAGTTTCGCTGGTCATCTCCATGATCATCCTTTTTCTTCAGTGTTTGGCTTGGTGAGCATTTGGACTTAACTACCTTCTCTCCCTTTTTGGCATCATCTGACATGAGTAGAGAAAGAAGGAGTTCCACTGAAGATTGGATCTCATTTAACTGTGTCTGTTGAGCAGCTTGATTTTTTAATACCTCATCCAGTTGGGCCTGCTGCTTGGCTTGAACAAGCTCAATAGCATCCACTTTTTTCTTGAATTGGTCTGATAAACCTCTTCTTGTCTAAATCTTGCATCATGGCTAGCTTATTAGCTGTTTCCTGAAGTTTATCAATCTTTGCATGAGTCTTGGAGTGTTGACCTTGTAGAGTTCTTGTACTGAGAGCAGTGACCTTTAGTTGATGCTTGAAGTCAGAACTTGTCAGCAACTCATCAACTTTTGAAACATGTTCTGTCAGAACATGTGGGTTGGGAATAAAATTAGTATCATTCCATTTATGCATCCACTCAGCCCTTCTAAAGGTTTCCTCCCATGGAACTGGAGCAGCCTCTTCCTCAAACTGGAATAATGCCTCTTTTCATATAGGCACTGGAGTGTTTACTGGAGCTGACTCTCCAGAACTTGCTAGAATCTCCTCATCTTCAGATAACACCAAGGTGTGTGTGGCTGTAGGAGACTCTAAAGCAGTTGCAGCTTTGTCTAAATTCTGATCTTCAGTTTTAAGATCAAAAATTGGTGTTGTTGGTATCTCATCCTGTAAAATTGGAGAAGAAACATGAGTTGGTTGTTTTGTAGTTGAAGCTTCCAGATATAGAACAGTAGGTATATTCAAATTATGAATATCTATTTCAGGACTTGTCTCTTGTTCTTCAACATCATCTGTAGCTTTGATTGGAGAGTGAGGTGGAGAAATCACAGATTCTGGTACATGTTCTGATATGTGGACTTCAGGAATTTCATATTCCTGAATCAAAACTTCTTCAGCTGCTGACAAGGCTTCATTCACAATAGGTTCTGATGAGATCAGAGATTCCTGATCCCCTTCCTTAGCATCTTCAGCATCCTCAGGTTGAGTTTGTGCAATATGCACACCTGCTCTCACCTTCCTGAATTTTGATTTTCTAGATGGAGGGGTGACATGATCAGTATCAGAATGTGAAGACCTCTTTCTTTTTTGAATGCCAGAAGGTTCAGCTGCTTTCTCCTTCTGAAGAGTTGACTCTTCAGCTTCTTCTGTCACAGGCTCTGATGCAGGAACCTGGACCTGTTCTTCTTCATTTGATTCATCTATCAGAATCAGCCTTCTCTTTCTCCTTGGTGGAGATTGAGGAACAAATTTAGCTCTTGAGGTTTTGGGTCTGGAGGATGTGTCATATTTTACAACTGGCACCTTTTGAGAAGTACCAGAGGTTGGTTTGGTTTTGGATTTGGGTCTGGACTGTGAAGTGCTAAAAACAGGTGCAGATGTTGGTGGTTGTGAGGTAGACTGTGGTTGTTGTGTAGTGGATGTTTGTGATGGTGCTACATCAGGAAATATGGCTGTGTAAGTGCCTGGGATAGTGTTGACCAAGAACTGTTTGACAGATTGGGGTATTTGGCGAGGTCTTAGTACCTCCTTCTTGTTATCAGCAGATAACAAGTCAGTAAATACCCTTTTATGTAACTTAAAAGGTTCCATTAGGTCACTGAACACTTGTGGCTTATCAGGACAACAATAACTATAAATTAATTGACAGAACCTAGCAAAATATACTACATTTGCATCTTCCTTCATTCTGTCACCAATATAGCCTAACACAGCAGATGCATAATCAAAATGAGTCTGATGAAAAAGTGCATACCCTATTTGTTGACTCATGATTGGAATGGCATCGAAATTGGAGCATTTGTTAGCAAAAGTCTTTGTGATGCAATCAAAGAAGAAGCTCCATTCCCTCCTGATGTAGGGCCTCTTCAACTGTCCTAGCTTGGACAAGCTTTTCTCATATCCCAAGCTTGCCATCATGTTCTGAAGAACAGATTCTCCAGGTGCGGAATTGTAAGTGCAGTTTTCAAGAAGATGAAGAGCCTGCCTCACTGTAGTAACATTTACCATATACTCATCTTCTCCTGATGAGAAGATGATGCTTGGAGATCCGGTTTTACCTCCATCATCATAAATTCCAGTCTTCCAGAACTCCAGCACTTGTTTACTAGAGATTGCTTGAGGTTAGGTCAGAGCATACCCAATCTCACTGTGAGCCAAGAAATCCTGAACATAGTGAAGTTCTGAAGGAGCTTCATCCTTGTTGAAGATAGCAGAGTAGTTGTTTGGGACAAACTTAGCTCCATTAAAAATAACATCCCTTGGTGCCATTTCTGTTGAAAAATCAAGTGAAAATTTTATGTTTGCAAAGTGTTTGATAAAATGCCTGTAAGAGAACGTCAGAAAATAAGAGAATAAGAAAATAAGAGAGAGAGAGAGAGAGAGAGAGAGAATAGAGTAAAAGAGTGGGTAAAAGATTGTATAATCTTTTATCTCTGACATTTAAACTCTGCACATGGAAACGTCTCTTTTTGTGAATTAGAACCGACAGCTTTACACTTGGCAGCGTGTAATCAGTTAAAACATAAATAGTGGGCACGGTAAACATGCAGTAATTATTGCAGACCTGCACATACCAAAACCAACACACAACCCACTAACAAATGACTATGGCTATTTTTATCTCACCTAATTATTTTCTGAGAAATATAACTGTTACAGTAAATACCAAAAATAAGTCAAGTAAATAAATAATGCCACGTAAAATTAATTTTTGGTAAATGAGTTACAACTGCCATCAGAATTAATGCTGTTATTAGAATATTTCTCCAGTAATTAGAGAATGTGAAAAGTCACCAAGAAAAATTAATTTGCTTTTCTAATGCATATTACTTAATACCAGCAATGCACTTGGATCTTCCCTTTCACATATTTACTCTAGATCTCAAAGGAGTACCTGATTTCAATTTTTCTTTTCTTTTATTTTCTTCAGATAAGTGAGGCTTATCAAGCATGTAGTTCATCCTTAAGATTTACTGATATCACAATTTGACAGATAAGAAGCAATAATCTAGTTTGTGACTTAGTAATAAGATACAGGAAGTAAGTTTGACTAAGATCAAAATCAGAATTGGCTTGTGTTAGTGATTTCCACATAAATAACTAATTCAAACATGGGATACATAGTTTGTTAAAGACTACTAAGTCAGCATCTAACAAAATAATCCTCATTGGATTGAATAGTCACAGAATATTCAAAACACTTTCAGAGTTTATAGAATCACATCAGATTATAAGCAGTGTTTAATATGTTACAATTTAAGCACAAATTATATTGAGATAAGAAAATCTGTAAATACTGATCATAAAGTCTGATGTATGAGAACAAAAACTAAACAGATTTTGAGAAAGAACCTGAAACCATTCCAAGTTCATTTACCAGTCTTGTAAAAATAGCTTCACATAGTGGTTTTGTGAAGATATCTGCTAGTTGTTAATCTGTTGGAACAAAATGCAATTCCACTGTACCTTCCATCACATGTTCCCTTATGAAATGGTACCTAATGCTGATGTGCTTGGTCATTGAGTGTTGAAATGGATTTCCTGTCATAGCAATAGCACTTTGATTATCACAGTAAATGGATATTTTAGAAAATTCTAACCCATAGTCCAATAACTGATTCTTCATCCACAGAATCTGTGCACAACAGCTTCCTGCAGCAATATACTCTGCTTCTGCAGTTGATGTGGAAATTGATTTCTGTTTCTAGCTAAACCAAGAAACCATTCTGCCTCTAAGAAATTGGCAGCTTCCACTAGTGCTTTTCCTATCTATTTTGCATCCTTCAAAATCTGCATCTGAGTAACCTATTAGCTTAAAATCTGATTCCCTAGGATGCCACAATCCTAGATCAGCTGTACCCTTTAGATACTTGAAAATTCTTTTCACAGCTATTAGATGAGGTTCTCTTGGATCGGCCTGAAATCTTGCACAAAGACAGGTAGCATACATGATATCTGGTCTACTTGCAGTTAAATAGAGTAAAAAGCCAATCATACCTCTGTAGTTAGTAATATCTACTGATGCTCCAGTATATTTATCTAACTTGGTGGCAGTGGCCATGGGAGTTGATGCAGTAGAACTGTCTTGCATTTCAAATTTCTTGAGTAGATTTCTGGTGTACTTGGATTAACTGATAAAAGTACCTTCTTCAGTTTATTTGACTTGAAGTCCCAGAAAATAACTCAACTCTCCCATCATACTCATTTGATATCTTGACTGCATTAACTTGGAAAATCTTTCACAAAGTTTTGTATTTGTAGAGCCAAAGATGATATCATCAACATATATCTGTACCAAAAGTAAGTCCTTTCCATGGTTGAGGTAGAATAAAATCTTGTCAAATGTGCCTCTATAAAATCCACTTTCCAGAAGGAATTGAGCCAAAGTCTCATACCATGCTCTAGGAGCTTGCTTAAGGCCATAAAGTGCTTTGTCAAGCCTGTAGACATGATTTGGAAATTTTGGATCTATAAATCCTGGAGGTTGTTCAACATATACCTCTTCTTCCAATTCTCCATTGAGAAAAGCACTTTTCACATCCATTTGAAAGACTTTAAACTTCTTGTGAGCAGAGAAGCCAAAAAGATTCTTATGGTTTCCAACCTAGCAACTGGAGCAAATGTTTCATCATAGTCAATACCCTCCTGTTGAGAGTAACCTTTAGCAACCAGCCTTGCTTTGTTTCTTGTAATTATTCCATCACTGTCAGTTTTATTTCTGAACACCCATTTTGTACCAACAATTGATCTATCCTTTGGTCTTGCTACTAGGGTCTAGACGTTATTTCTTTCAAATTCATTTAACTCTTCCTCCATTGCTTGCACCCAATCAGCATCTTGAAGAGCTTCTTCCACTTTCTTTGGTTCAGTCTGAGATAGAAAGGAATGATAGAGACATTCATTTATTGTTGTTATTCTAGTTCTGATACCTGCTTCAGGATCTCCAATTATTAAGTCAGGTGTGTGTGATTTAGTCCACTTCCTTGCAGATGGAAGTTGATCTCTAGAACCGGATCCTCCCCCATGATCCATGCTGTCTCCATCAGCATTTTCTGATGCTCCCCCTGAAGTAATGCTCTCTGAGATTCCAGAATTTGAGTTGGATCCTTCAGGAATTGAAGAATTAGAGTTTCTAGAATTGTCAGAATTTGGCTCATCAGAACTTGATGAATCAGAAGTTGAAGAGCCAGTGACCGGTTTTGATGCTTCTTGAGAGTCTTGAGATGTGGTATGATCATCAGCTTGCTCCCCCTGAATAGGTGCATTTTCCTTTAGAGCAGTTACCACCGTTTCAATGACATCAAAGTCTAACCCGTCAGAACTTACAGGATCAGGATTTAGGTCATCAGAATTTACAGAATCAGAATTTACATCTTCATTTTCAAATCTCAGTTGATCATGATCATTGAAATCTTCAAGTACAGTAATCTTTTTATCATCAAAAGATACATTGATAGATTCCATGACAACCCTTGTTCTTAAATTGTAGACTCTGAAGGCTTTTGTGGAAAGTGGATATCCAACAAAAATTCCTTCATCAGCTTTTAGATCAAATTTTGACAGCTGTTCAGGATGAGTCTTAAGAACAAAACACTTGCATCTAAATACATGAAAGTATTTCATATTTGGCTTTTTTTTCTTCACCATCTCATATGGTGTTTTTCCATGCTTGTTTATGAGTGTAGCATTCTGTGTAAAATAAGCAGTCTGCACAGCTTCAGCCCAAAAATAGGTTGGTAGCTTTGCTTCATCAAGCATAGTTCGTGCATCTTCAATAAGAGTCGTGTTCTTTCTTTCTACAACTCCATTCTGCTGTAGAGTTCCAGGTGTAGAAAATTCCTGCTTTATTCCTTGCTCTTTGCAGAACTCTTCCATGATTGAAGTTTTGAACTCAGTGCCATTATCACTTCTTATCATTTTAATAGAATCTTTGACTAACTTTTCCAGCTGTCTGACATGATCAGTTAGAGTAGATGCAGTTTCATTCTTCTTGTGCAAGAAATACACCCAAGTGTATCTTGTGAACTCATCCACTAAAACCATAGCATATTTCTTCTTTGCAATAGACATGACATTGACTGGACCAAATAGATCAACATGCAGTACGTTATAAGGCTCAAGAATTAAGGATTCAGTTTTGCTCTTCAATGAAGATTTTCTTTATTTTGCCTTTTGACATGAGTCACAAAGACCATCAGGAGCAAATATTGATTTTGGCAGTCCTCTCACAAGATCTTTCTTTACTAGCTCATTTATGTTGTTGAAATTTAAATGAGAGAGTCTCTTGTGCCAATTCCAGCTTTCTTCAGTTGATGCTCTGCTTAACAGACAGATTGCAGAACCATCAGAATTTTATTGAAAGTCTGGTTTCATATATGTTACCATGTATGTAACCTTTCAGAACCACTTTTCCTGTAGAATTACTTACAACTTCACAGTGTTCTTCAAAGAAATTCACATGATAACCTCTATCACAGATTTGACTCACACTTAGCAGATTGTGTTTAAGTCTTGAGACAAGACCTGATGTTTCAATTATGACATTCTCAAGATTGATATTGCCATATCCCAGAGTCTTTCCCATATTTCCATCTCCATAAGAAACTCCTGGGCCAGCTTTCTCCACAAAGTCTGATAGCAGGGCTTTATTTCCAGTCATATGTCCTGAACATCCACTGTCCAGAACCAGGATGTTTTTCCTGTTGCCCTGCAATCACAAAGACCACTATTGATTAGTTTTAAGGACTCAGACTTTCTTGGATCCTTTGGCCTTGTTAAGTTTGTTAGCATTTGCAGCGGATTTAGTTTCAGAGTTTATGCTAACATGCTTTTTATCAGACTTTATATCAGACTCTGCATCAGAATTTACACTAGAAGGAATTAAATTAATTTTCTTTAAAGAAAGTTTTATTTCATAATAATCATAGTACAAACTATGATATTCCTTACAAGTATAAATAGAATGCCATAAACTACAAGAAGCAAGAAGAAGGTAAAGAGTTTCCACAATTATAGCATTTCTTTCTAGGGGCATTAGGAACAGGCATATAATTATTACTCTTATTCACACCTTCCTTTCCATTCCTATTTTTCCTAGCTTCCTTTACCTTGTTCACATTTTTAATCTCTTTCAGCTTATACTTAAACTGCTTCCTTGTCATTAAGCCAATGTTTACCAAAGCTGGTTTATCCTATTTTAATTTGTCAGAAGTTGACTTTTCTTTGACTTCTGTTTTAGAGTCTTTCATCTCTTCAGAATCAGACACAACAGTTTTTGCAACAAATTTAAAAGGATTTACCTTTGGCTTTTCAGTCTGTTTGATAACAATTGGCTTAATTGGCAAAATCCCTTTCTCACTTTTACCATCTTTATAACCTAACCCCTCTTTCCAGTTTCCACTACTTAGAATTTTTTGAGTTGTTCTTCCTGAGTTAGTCCAAAACCTAATGATTTCTCTTTCTTTTTCTAATTCAGTTTTTAGATAATCATTCTGTTTAAGCAATTCATTCTTAACATACACAACATTATCTCTCTATGTCTGAATAGTGTTCATCTTGACTAACTCTTCTTCAAGATAGCTATTTCTGTTTTTGTACTTTAGATTTTCAGATTTTAATCTTTCATTCTCTAAATTCTGATCTCTATAGCTAATATAAATGTTTTTCAGAAATAATCTCAACTCAGTAATATCTTCTGTATCAAAAGCAAGAGTTGATAGAGGTACCTTTAGTTCAGCAAGATCAGAACTGCTATCAGCATTTTCCATTAAGGCATAGTTCACCTCTTCTTCAGATTCCGAACTATCTGCCCAGTTTTCCTTCTTTGTGATAAGTTCCTGGCCTTTATCACCTTTTCCTTTCTTGCAATCAGGAGAGATGTGGCCTCTTTCACCACAATTGTAGCATTTAACATTTGAGTTGTCTCCTCTGTCAGACTTTCCTCCTTTGCCTTCAGTCTTTGTGAACCCTTTCTTGTCAGAACTTCCACCTTTCCTGGAAAACTTCTTACCCTTTCTGAATTTCTTGTAGGCTATCTTTGTGATACCCTTCACCATAAGAGCACACAGTTGCATCATCTCTGCATCAACATCCACTTCAGATAAATTTTCAGGTTCTGAGTCATCATTATCAGAATCTGATGACTCTGAATCAGACTGTATGATGATTGACTTTCCTTTTGCCTTCATAGAGACAATTGGCTTTTCTTCAGTCTTTAAAGCAACTGTCTTAGACTTCCCTCCATGCCTCTTCTTTCTTTGCTCCATCTCAAGTTCATGAGTCTTGAGCATCCCATAGATTTCATCAAAAGACATATCAGCAAGTTCATAGTTATCTCTTATTGTAGTAGCTTTCAAATCCCACTTTTTAGGAAGAGCTGGTAGGAATTTCAGATTTGAATCTTCTGGATCATATTCCTTATCCACTAGTGACAGATCATTCAACAACTTTGTGAATCTGTCATATGTATCTGTTAGTGACTCATCAGATTTTGAGGCAAAGTGCTCATACTCCTGTGTGAGTATTGTCTTCCTGTTCTTATTGATGGCATTGGTTCCTTGACATCTCACTTCCAATGCATCCCAGATTTCTTTTGCAGTCTTGCATCTAATCACCATGTTTGACATGACATTGTCAAGTGCACTATGAAGCAAGTGTGTTACTTTTGCATCCTTGCCTAGTGAAGAGATGTCTTCAGTGGTGAGTTCTTTTTTTTGGGAATAATCTTCTGTGGCTCATTCCCAACTGCAACAGAAAGCTTTATGGGCTTGTGTGGACAATCATAAATTCTGTCTATATATTTTGGATATGTAGCTTCCATAAACATGGCCATCTTCACACTCCATACAGGGTACTCAGACACCCTGAGCATAGGAACCCTAATGGTTTCATATCTACTGGTGTTTTGAATGGGTTGAACCTTTGCAGGTTCCTGAGGGTTTAGTGTTTTTGATTAAAAAGGCATGATTGATTGTTTGTTTGGATCTTAACTGTTTGTATGCTTAACAGATTGGCTCTGATACCACTTGTTAGGCCTCAATGATACTATTGAAGGGGGTTGAATATAGTATCTACAATCAATTCGATTATAAACACAAGTATGTAATAGAAAACAAGTTTATTCAATATATCAATCTCTGTTACAGTAGGTTTAATCTACTCTCTCAGTGATGTATGATATCACTAAGAGCTGCTAGGGTTATAATGAATAATATTCTCGTGAATGATACCACATACAGTGTAAACCCTAATCTGTGTTTATATACTACACAGTTACAAGATATCTTCTAATTGATATGATATGTTCTGTTTCCTAAAATACATCAATCAGAGATTATCTACTGTAGTCCTTTAGCTGTACAACTCTCAAAGCATATCTTCTTTTGTTTAATCCAGATACTCTCCTGTAAATCATCCGCTTTTCATCCCTGAAGTGTATCCGCACTTAAGTTCTGATGTAAGTCCTGATGGCTTAAGTTCTGATAACTTCCTGTCTTCAGTAAGTTCTGATTTCCAATTAAGTTCTGATAGTAAGCTCTGAAACTAAACAAATCATATTAGACATGACATCACAAATATATCTAACAAAACAAACCAGACTTGAGGTGTGGGATAAATGTCAAAAGAGAGTAGGCTCTGATCCGAAAAATCCATTTCACACTACTCCGACTGCCATACATATTGCGGTAGTCTCAAATATTTTTAGTGTCTATGCATGCTTGTTTAATTTAAAAGTATTACAATTTTCTTTTATTCTAATTTTACTTGAAAATTGTGTAGAAACGCTATGCCACTATACTTGAGCGGATGTGCGTGAAGGTTGCTCAAACAGGCGAGAGAGATGACCCATGAGATTGGTGGATGGAAATAACGAGGGTCCCCGAAGGTGAAAAGCCAAAACAACTATATGGTGGCATTACTCAATGGTCGAGCCACCGACCTCATTCCTATACTAGCTACACGCTACATGGATTCCACCTGAGGCGAAGCCTGCTCATCCTCATCTTCTCCAAGAGCTCGTGTAGCCATCCCGGACAATTCCTATCTCTTGATTGTTAGAAATGTTTTTAGAATGATCCGCGCCAATCCATATCGATTCGCTCGTGAGCTATCCGATGAAGAGATTGCCACATTTGCACGCACCGCCCTTGAGACCTCCGATCCCTCTTCTAATCCAAGTCAGAGGCTGTAATGGAATAATCTCAATGGTGGTGAGATTATTCACATTGTCGAAACATTAATTAAAGATATTATCCAAAAAATCAAAAATCGAGTTTAACAAGTAAATTTAATTATGCTTTATTTCCGGTTGAAGCGATATTTTCCATTCTATTTTATTTTTGTTTATTAAATTGGTTTAAATTGGTTTATATGCGTACATTAGAACAACTTGCTTTGGAGGTTGAAAAATATTATACCTCCGAGGATAGGTTTTAGTCGATGAGGATGGCGGCAGATGTAATTATGGCGGTGGCGGTGCTAATGTCGGTGATTGTGGCAAAAATAATGATGGTGAATCATTTTCTTCAGTTTCTTTGTCGGATTAAGTATAAAGTGTTATGGACTTTGATTAGTTTGAAACTCTGAACTTTTGTTGTAAGTTAAGACAATTTCGATACATTGTTTGTTGGATGTCCGATGTTATCAGCCTTAACATTAATAGTACTATCTCAGTTTCTACGGAATTTAACTTTGTTTCTTGTTTAATCTGTGTGTTTGTGAATGGTTTATTGGTTGTTTGTGTTACATTGTTGGTTTTGGAATTGTATTGTTCGTATTGGAATTGCAATTTTGGTTTTGGAATTGTAATTTTGCCAGAAAACCGACCACCAGAACACATAACTGACCATATTTAAAAGCAAAATAGACCGCATCACTAAAAGGTGGTCGGTTAAGGTGTGATCAGTTATGTCAATTTTACATCCTTTTTGATGTAAAATCGACCATATTTGAAAATTTGACTTCGGTCGATTTTAAGTGTATTCAAAATATTATATTTTGTATTGGGTTAAATATCAAAGTGGTCACTTAACTGGAGGGCATATATCAAAAAACTAATCCAAGTTATCGGGGACTCATTTGCACCATTCAAGTTGCAAGTAATGACAGTGCCGTTAAATTAAAAAATGGATTTGACGAAAAGAAGTTGACCTCGGTGTTGACTAAATTTTTAGATGGTATTTACAATTTACACTCAACATGCAGTAACTAAAACCAATCAACAATTAGATTTAATTGAAATAATATATCAATCAACATTGAGTTTTAATGTAACATGTATAATTAATTTGGGTATTCTTCCCTCTTTAATAAATCTTTAAAATCCTTGAAGTAACACTCATTTACAAAATTGGAAAGATTCTCTTAAATAGATATAAAAAAATATCAATTCTTACAAAATTCTTATTACCTATTGCATGAAAAGAAGGGAGATACTGTTGTTCACGATGATGATGTAAGAAGATTGAGTTAATATAATTAATAATTTTAGAAAGTAAGCACAAGATGAAACTGAAGTATTTAAATTAGATTTTAATTAATATAGAACTATTTCTTTTAGGTAGTAATAATTAAGAGTATGCTAGAACAATTTTAAAATTTTATATATTTTTGTAGATTTGAAAATATTAAATAATTTTTTTTGTATGCAATATATATTGATAAATCTTGAAAATTTTAAAATTTAAAACTAATATTTCCTAATTAAATAAAAATTTGTATTTTCTCTAAATTAATGAAGAAAGAATATCTGTTAAACATAAAAACCAAATATTTAAATTTTAACAAAATTAAAAATAATTCGCAAAAAATATAAAATTTGAAAAATTGATTTACATTCAATCTATATATTTATTCAATCAAAGATGTACAGAAAATCACTACTTATATACAGATATATCACACAGGTGTCAGCATATATATAATCTTAAAGGCTACTATTTCCCATATAACATTTACCCATAAAATTTACCCATGCCATGGCCCATGACCCATGACCCATTTTATTTTTTTACACATAAAACTTTATAATATACACATATCCATGGATCTTTCACATTTAAATTAATTATAACCTATTTTAGAAGCTACCCTAATATACACTTAACTCACTCCCTGATTGTAGCAACTTCATCCTCAGGCTGCTGCATAACTTCATCCTCCTCTGATCTTTTCATTCGTTCCATGCTCCGTTGATCTGTTGTTAATCATGGATCCACGCTCTTAGACAACCTCTTCAAGGACTTCACTTATAGGTTTGTTTTTATTATGAAGTCTTGTTAATCATTATGCACGTTAATTGTTATCTGATTTGGTTGGTTTGTGTCTTTATGTTTGAAATGTTTGATTCGTAGCCGAGATTCATCAAATCAGGATGCAAATCAATCTTCTGTGCTGCAGCCCATCCCAAGTTTGAATGTTCCTGACTCTTCTGGTATTGTATCTTTCTTTGTCTTTCTGTTCGTATGTAGATATGAATATATATCATGTTCTTATATTCGTTTCATGAACTTAGTTGTCAAGCGTAAAAATATTTGTGTTGGCCAAGAAAATCTCAGTCTCAATGTTACAGTTTCAAATCAGTAGACACCAGGTTCTGTACTATCGTCTGGTAAGTTTTCCATATCATACATATCTTATCTGTTACATAAATTAATTTTGAAACTCATGTGTAACATATGCATTTTGTAGTGGGAATTAGGCCTCCTTTACAGCCTTTATCAAATGAGATAAATGTTTTGCTTGATTCCCCCCCCAAAAACCTTCTAACTTTGTTGTTGATGTATCGTCTAATAAAAGCAATAGATATTCCTTCACAGGTATGTGTAGTTTCTTTACAAATGTTCAGTGCAGATGTTCACTTTCTGTACCAATGTTCCTTGCAGATGTATGTTGTTGTGTATAATTTTATTGTCTGTTATATTTGTTGATTGCTAGATTGAAACATATGAGCAGAAGTGTGGGATTGAGACATGTTGGTGGATCAAATAACACTCCTTGCAGTGTATCAATTTCATCTATTTTGGGTATTACACTTGAAGAAAATAACACTCCAACAGCCAAGAACATGGAAGGAGCTGCTGCATTGTCAGATATTACCAATGCATCGTGTATGTTATATTATAACTTGATACTGAAATTATGAAGTTTGTATGTTCTGTTGCATTTGCTATATGTTTAGCACTATATTGTGTTATTGGTTGCAGCCGTGAAACGTAGAATACGTGGTCACAATATTGAGAAGATTTTTACAAACCCTGTCTATATGTTGTCTTTTAATAATTTTGTTTTAAATAAGTTGTTATGATTTCCTATTTCATTATTGCCCCTAATCAGTTTCTTCCATTACTAACAATGTATATTAATAACTCTGTATTTTATTTTATTTTTGTTCATCAATCATCTTTATCAGGAATTACAGGTGTAGAAAATAACAGTGTAGCGGTGAAGAACACAAAACCATCTTCCACGCCTTCAGATATGAACAATACCATGTGTGCATTACCTATTAATAAAATTATAAGATTTTTTTTATTTTGATGGGAAAACAATTAATTTCCATTGTTGTATTTTGTTGCAGATAAGAAATGTAGAGTACGTGGTCCTAATTTTGAGAAGATGTATAGAAATGCCATGAGTACATTTTCTTTGAGAATATGTTGTTTTCTAATTTTTGTTTTAAACTTTACAGAATGTAATTGATTAATCCCACTTTCTTCAACAAAGGAGATGTGTACTCAAGTATTTGTTTACTATGCAGCTGTGAAACGTAAAGGACTTGTATGTCCTCTGTGAATAACGGTGACGCATCTTCAAACTCTAATCCCATCTTCGAACATGGGTGAATGAGCCAACATGGGACGTCTTATTTACATAGAAGTTGTCATAATCCACATGAATCAAAGTTAAGAAACATTGCAGGAAAGAATAAATGTCAAGTATCTCCTGAGAAGAGGAATTTGATTTCAGATTTTAAAAATGTGGTTGAAATTGACAATTCAGAGTCTAGTGATTCAGATGTTGGAATTGATGATATGTACCATGATGACCTGGATGGTGTGATATTGAATCATAATTTGTGGCGTGGATATATGGATCTTGGTCCTCCGTCAAAGTTGTGCAATAAATGTGGTACTACTATGTGGAACGAAGAGCGTAATAATAAATCATGTCCGCGTAAAGAGCCCATATTTTCTATGTGCTGTCGGAATGGTCAGATACATTTTCCAAAATAAAGACTGCCACCAGAATCACTAGCTTCTTTGTTACTTGGTGGTGAGAAATCGAGGCATTTTAAATAGTACATATGCGTGTACAACTACATGTTCCAATTCACTTCCACCGGTGGTAAGATTGATAACTCAATAAACAGAGGTATCTCACCATATTGTTTTCGCTTACAAGGTCAAAACTATCATTTGGTTGGGAGTTTAGTACCGCTGGATAGATCTTGCCCCAAATTTTGCCAGCTCTACATATACGACACACAGAATGAGGTTGAGAATAGAATCAATGCAATGAGAGGTGCTTCTGACAATGTTGATCCAGATATTATCGAGAAACTTTTAAGTATATTAGACAAGAATAATGGGTTAGTCAAAGCTTTTCGTAGGGCTCGGAATCAGTTTGAAAATGAAGATCTGGATGAGTTTAAGTAAGTCGTCATATTATCTCAATATTCTAGTGGGAGACCAAACCATATTACTCCATCTGATGAAGTTGTTGCTTTCATTGTTAGTGATGATACGGATACCGGTGGTTTTAGAGATACGGTTGTGAATTCCAAACAAGAAGGATCGAAGAGGATATATGAAACATATCCAAATTTCATGCAGTTGCAATATCCACTACTATTTCCTTGTGGAATTGAGGGGTATCATAAACATATACCTCTGATAAGCAATAAATACTCTGAAATAGAGAATTTAGATGATGAAAACCTTGATCCTGACTTAACACAAAGGCGACATGTTTCACTAAGAGAGTATTATTGTTACAAGATTATGATACACACTTCTGAAGGTATTTTTTAGAAGTAAGCAATGTGATTAGAATATAAAATACGTAATGAATTAGTGCATATTCTCACCATCATTTCATTAATTTCAGGTTTAACGCCACACCTTTCCGGACCTTTTATGAAAACAATATGTTATGGATCAGTTTGCTGCCATTGAACAATATAGATTAGACTGGGTTTCAACGCATCAAACTACCATCCGTGCTGATTTGTATAATTTTGTACGTGATGCTCTCAGTAAAGGAGACCATGATCCAATATATGTTGGAAAAGCTGTTATACTGCCTGCTGCATTCACTGGATCTCAACGATACATGTCTCAATACTTTAAGGATTCCTTGGCGATATGTCGTGCAATTGGTCATCCATCCCTATTTCTCACCATGACTTTCAACTCAAAGTGGCCAGAGATACAAGAAATGTTAAAATTGTTGCCCAATGTTGATCCTGTTGATGCACCGGATATTGTTTCTCGCGTGTTTAAACTGAAGCTTGATCAACTATTAGATTTGATTAAAAAGAAGAACTACTTTGGAAAGTGTATAGGAGGTAAATTAATTTTATTGGACACCGACAATTTTACATTTAATATTTTAAATCATATCTACACATGCATAGATTTAATGACATATTTTTTCTTTACTTACGTTTTGCATAGTTATGCATGTAATTGAATTCCAGAAGCGTGGTTTCCCACACGTGCATATGCTAATCTGGCTGAGCCCTGAAAGTAGACCTAATTTTATTGAAAAGGTTGACCAGTTGGCTTCTGCTGAAATACCAGATAAGAATTCTGATCCAACAGCATATGAAGCTGTTAGAAACTACATGATGCATAGACGCTGTGGTAAAGACTTATACACATCTCCATGTATGGTGAAAGGAAAATGCATGCGTCATTTCCCAAAGAGGTGTGAATAAATAGAATGATACATATGTTCTGTAATAAGTCTATTTTATTATTAATGTCGACGCATGTAATTTTTTTTTTGCAGATTAAATGGTAATACCTATTTTGACGATTATGATTTTCCTGTTTATCGGAGGCGTAACAGTGGTAGAGTTATCAACAAAAAAGGGATCAACCTTGACAATCAATATATAGTTCCACACAATCGAGATCTTATGTTGCGGTTTTAATGTCATATAAATCTGGAAATTTGCAACAGTTCAAGATCGTTGAAATATCTCTTCAAATACTGTTTGAAGGGTCATGACATTGCTATAATGTTGTTGAAGAAGAAAAGTAATAAATCAGGGAATGAACAAACTGCAAGATCCGTGAAGAATTTGGATGAGGCAAAGAATTTTCTTGACGGTAGATATGTTTATGCATCTGAGGCATCTTGGAGGATTTTTGGGTTTGACATTCACCATCGTTCCCCAAGTGTTGAACGCTTACCAATACATTTTCCCGGTCAGAAGTACTTGAATTTTCAGAGTTCTGTAGATTTGGAGAATGTGTGCAATAACGCGACTTCCAAAAATAGTAAACTAGAGGCTTGGTTTGTAGCTAACAGTGAATTTCCACAAGCTCGAAATTTTACGTATTCTGACTTTCCCACCCATTTTACATGGATAAAGAAAACTGCTAAATGGAAGCTTAGACAAAGAGGTGATGTGGTTGGGAGGTTAGGAGAGGTTCATGCAACAACTGGTGAATTATTGTATCTTCGAATGTTGTTACTTATATGTAAAGGTGCTTTATCTTTCACTCAGCTGCGAACTATTGATGGAACTACATATGATACATTTAAGAAAGCATGTGGTGCTCTTGGTCTATTAAATAATGACAAGTAGTGGCATGATGCTTTGGAAGAAAATGCATTCTCATCTATGCCAATCCAAATTCGGGCTATGTTTGTTAACATCCTGGCAAATTGTTCCGTGTCTGATCCACTTGCGCTATAGGAAAAACACTGGCCAGTATTGTCAAACGATGTTCTTTATATGAGGCGCAAGATTTCAGATAACATTCATTTAACATTGTCTGAGTATGAAATCCAGAACTACGCTTTAGCAGGTGTGTGATCATTATTAAATACATGATACGTCTGTTACTTTGTAGTATTACTTTTATTGTTTTTAATTAGATATCAGAACATTTACCATTGTGTTTTTGTGCAGAGATTGAAAAGTTATTAAATGATGTTGGTAAGTCCTTAAGAGATTTTCATATGATGCCATTTCTTGACGAACGATTTTTTCACAGCTTTGCCAATCGTCTCATTGTTGAGGAAACTAGCTACAATAAAGAAGAATTGAGACTTAATCACGAAAAAGCTCATAAAAATCTGAACTCAAGGCAGCTGGATGTATATAATGCAGTTGTTGATAATGTTAACAAAAATAAAGGTGGAATGTTTTTTATTTATGGGAGCGGTGGATGTGGTAAAACGCTCCTTTGGCAAACTCTTTGTTCATGTTTTCGATCAGAAGGAAAGATTGTTCTTCTTGTTGCAGGCTCCGAAATTGCTGCTACACTTCTTCCGGGTGGCCGAACAGCTCATTCTAGGTTTAAAATACCGCTTAAATTTGATCAAAGTTCTATTGCTGGAATAAAACATGGTACAAACATTGCAGAGTTGATGCAGCACACAAGTCTTATAATATGGGATGAAGCTCCAATGTAGCATCGCTATGCATTTGAAGCCGTGGACAGAAGCTTGTGAGACATAATGGCTGCCGTTGATGTAGAACAAGGAAAAAGACCATTTTATGGTATTACAGTTATTTTTGGTGGCGATTTTCGACAGATATTACATGTTTTGCCTAAGACCGGAAGGGCTGAAATAGTGAATGCATCATTTAACAAATCCCGAATTTGGAAATCTTGTAAGGTCCTTCTTCTCAGTCAGAACATGAGATTACATTCAGGTAATTCTGAAGCTAGAAATAAAGTAATAGTTGACTTTAGTAAATGGCAACTTAAGATTGGAGACGAAAAAGTTGAATGCATTGATACTCATCGTGCAGATGTTGAAACTGAGTTTGTAGTTCCTGATGACTATGTTGTCAAGAGTCCCTTGAAAAGTCCCATAAAAACCCTAATTGACATTGTATATCCAGATTTTCAGAATAATATACATTCACAGGAGTATCTGAGATCGACATCTATTTTGACTCCAACAAACGTTGTAGTTGATGACATCAATGCGCAGATTCTTGAAAGAGTTTCGGGTAATGTGCATACTTATCTCAGTCAATATTCAACTGAAGACAGGGGCGTTGACGATAATGACTTTGATTCATCATTTCCAGTAGAGTATCTAAACTCCATTAATATGCCATGTATTCCTAAACATGAGTTGAAAGTAAAGGTTGGAGTTGTTGTTATGTTGATGAGGAATTTAAATCAGATTATGGGTCTATGCAATGGTACAAAGATGATAGTTACTGGATGAAAAAAACAGTATAGAATGTCAAGTTCTCTAGTAGATCTCAAGTTGGTACGAAACATCTAATTCCAAGAATCGATATGGTCCCAACAGACACGAATTGGCCATTTGAATTTAAAAGAATACAATTTCCTCTCCAAATATGTTTTGCCATGAATGTGAACAAGAGCCAAGGACAATCATTGGATACGGTTGAATTGTATCTTCCTTGACCCGTATTCTCTCATGGTCAGTTATACGTTACAATATCCCGTGTTACATCTCCAGAAGGACTACATATTCTTATTGATGACGATAATGGGAAAAGCACCAATATTACATCAAATGTTGTGTTTGAAGAAGTTTTCTACAACCTTCCTAAGTTATGATCATATTTGTTTTAACTAACTTATTGTAATTGTTTGAATATGAATATTTTGTACTTGAAGTCCTTATTTCGTGGTATGTGATTTGTTTAACAGTTGAATGTTTTTTATTATAATTTTATGTCATTGAGTTTTGTTTGGAAAAACAATTTATAGTATTAAAAAAGAACAAAAAAGAATGGCATGTATATAACAAAGCTGTATAATTAGTTCCCACTAATCCATCTAACTAACTTGATGCTGAGCCAATCACATTGATCCTCATCGTATCAAATAATAATCTATCCAATTAAAGGATATGTTTATGATTCAGTTATAGGCTGATTGGATTATCCCTTTACAGGCCTTATATCACGTATTAAAAGGGAAAGATCAAGTCCACAATATATGTTTATCGTGCACTTCATTCAATAACATGTCATCAATTATCATTCTCGTTAATGTAAGGTAATGGACTACAAAAAGACTACACGTCGTGTGATATTCTAAGTTCAGTACCTCCATTAAGAATAGAACATGTAAGCTCTCTCATGATTCGTGACTTTTAAATTCTAATAATAGATCATTTGGTTTAATTTAAATTACAAATTGTTTTCACAGAATCTTGCAGAGATGGAAGCCCTCATGTTTGAACACATTTTAAGTCTTGACAAATCTAGGTCAGATTGGAAGATCAAGGCAAGAGTTACAAGAATGTGGCCTACTATGTCTTCCGAATCAGGAATAACGAAAGGCTAGAATCTCATTCTTCTTGATGATTTCATTTTATATTGATTATGTTTACATTTTTAGAATGGATATTTAAAATTATACTTTGCCAATTTTTACTATGTGCAGAATACTCATATTCATGCATTTGCTTTTGCTGATACTTGGAAACTGATTGGGAAGAATATTGTTGAAGGAGTTGTTTATATTATTGAGACGTTTATGGTTAGGGATGCTTCTGAGAATTTAAAGCCTGTTTCTACAGACACATCTATAAGATTTAAAAATGCTACCACTTTCCAACCATGCACCGATTATTTTATGATTCCAAAATATAAATTTGAATTTATGGATTGGGGTGATTTTATGGATGAAGCCAGAAAATATGGTCCCAAAGAGAATCCATAATTTTCTATAGGTTACTTCTTCTTTCCTATTTGGCTTAGTATTATTCTTATTAACAATTGTTATAAAAGTTTTGACTGTAATCCATCTGTTTATATATTGTAGATATAATTTGAGTTGTTGAAGACTTTATTAAATTAAGAAAAATCACCACTAAGTTTGGAGATAGGGATATTGTTCGATTCAGATTTTGTGATGCAAAGTTATTCTTTTAATTCAGCATACAATTTTTTATTAATTTTTACATCATTATCAATCTTGGGACCTTGCTCTATAAATAATTAAATGTTTACTTGATTACATTATAGCAATAAGAACAGGGTAGGTATATGGGGAGATATGGCGAAAGTTGTCAGTGACCAATATGAGGAATATAACCATGAGGAAAATGTTATTGTAATCCTGACAAGCGCAAAGCTTGGAATATACAACGGTTTAATCTTTAGTATTTTATGCTATATACTAATTTGTCAATAAGGTTACACAAGGTTTTATTAATTTACATTTTATGTAAGATACATATTGCTTTAAAACTTTAAATACGCTTCAAATCAGTAGCTTGGCATCCTCGAAAGTGTACTTCAATCTTGATGATAAGTGTGTACTTGAGATGAGAAACTGGTACAATCTTATAAACTTTTACTCCTTTTCCATATTTTGTCAAGATTGCATATCATATGTACATCATAATGTGTAGGCTTGAACTTGAAGGCTACAAGCCATCGAGGGATGATGCGGATAATAGCTATGCGTCAACATTGGCCTCTTCTTATGAGTTTATAAATCTGAAAAAATAATTGACAATGTTGCTGGCAGTGTTGAGGTTAATTCATTTTTGACAGAAGTTTTAGAGCATTATCTTTGAATTATATGCAATATACTTTTCATTTATAACATTATCCTCAAAATTATCAATTACAAAAGAAATTGTATTGTGGTTTCACAATTGCTAAGTTGGAGGAAGGACATCCTTGGTTTTCATATTCATGTAGCAAATGTCATTTAGAAGTTGTTGAAGTTGGGAATAGATTTTAATGCGGTAAATGTAATCGCACTTTTCCAGTTGCTGAGAAAAGGTATTGACAAATAGGAAATAATATATTAAACATTTAGTTTGTACAATTTCTTTGGATTACGAAATGTTGAATTATTTAATAATTTTTTTCACTCACAGATTTAGTGTAAAGGCTGTTGTTGTGGATCAATCATTCTCATGGACCGTGTTGTGAAACGGCTCATAGGATGCTCCGCTTCACATCTTTATTTGAAGCAAACAAAGGTTTAATCAATTACATATTTAAAATTTGTTTCCAGATTATAAATTTTTTGCAATATAGACCAATTATTTTTAGGACTTAATTACCAAAACAGGAATAGGTAGCTGCTAAAGTGTTTCCTGCATTTCTGCATGACATGGACGGGAAAGAAATCATTGTTGTTATTGAAGTTCATGCAGCTAAAGATGTTTCTAAAAATTTTATCATCAAAGCCCAAGACATGTATGATTCAAACATGTATGCCATGTCAAATTCTGAATCAACCAATCATGTTGATTTCCCTACCCTTGATTTGTCAGAGGTATGAGATTTTTTTCATAAATTACTGTTATTGCATATTTTGGAATATAATTAAACATTATTGACTAAACGTTTGCATTATAGTCATTTGATCAGGCTGAGAGTTTAAAGACCCCATGATCTTGCAAATTCGTTAGTAAGAAGATAAAAATGGTAAATAGTAATATTAGCTTTTGAGTTAATCTTTTAACGTATGTGTGTCTTACATGAAAATGCTCTAATATTACAAGAGAAGTGATGATGTGCATCTATTTTGTGGCATGGATGGAGCATTCGATCTTGCAATCCAATTTCCTAAGTTTTTATTTATGAAATTTTTTTATCATATTAAACTCTAAACATTATTTCCGGTTGTTTCAAGTTTGTTTTTATATTATAATCTATCAAGATTGCGCTTTGGTTTTGTTTGTCATCTAATTCATAATTTTGGATAATCACAGTTTTCATGTTTAATGCAATGTTAAGACGAATACAAAATTTTCGATACTTTTTTTAGTTATATATGTTACAGGTAGTTAATCTTATATAGTTATAACTGTTTGAAGTTAGTTATTAAGGAAAAAAACTTATATAAATAAAACTCAACATCCATTCCCCAATAGTCACATCTCTGTACCTTTTTTCGTATTTATAGAAGTATGTCTTTAAGGTTGAGATTAGTTGGTCTTTAAACAATTTAGTAAGAATAAAAAAACACAAAATAGATAATCATGGAACATGTTAAACGTGTAAGAGAATTCCCTGCTCAAGGTTGGATCAAGATAAATGTTCACAGTGAGTTCATTCAGAATGCTCCTGAAGCACTTCATTCAACTATTTACAATTAAAATTAATTGATGAAATGAATTAATCAATTAATTAAATGAATAAATAATTAATCAAAACAAATTATAAATAATTGAATCAAATATGATTTTCGAAAATTAAAAAAAAATAAAATTGAAATAAATATTTTACAAAAAAAATTCGAAATACGGTCTTTGTAAAACGGACTTTTCCCTGGGACATAACCCCTCAAAATCAATCACAAACAATACAATCCAACTATATTCTAATAAAATTAATAAATTTAAAACACATAATAATTTACATCTGCATATATAAACATGCCGGAAATGAAAAACACGGTCAAAAGCGACTTCTACAACAACTTCTAAAAATTATGAAATAAATATATAAAAACTAACATGCTATAATATACTCAAATATGAAAGCGGAAATTCGAAATCATTACCCAAAATAAATTCTGATCTCCCCAAAGAGAATATCTGATGTCCGAAAAATATCTTCCGAAAAATCCAAAATTAATAGCCATAGAAATAAACACCCTGAAATGCCATGTGGGGTAATCAACACGGTCAAACTTCTTTTCTATGCCCCGAAAATAAATTAAAACGGAAAATATGCTCCGCAAATTTTCTTCTCAAAACCTCGCAATATATATACATATACGTAAGTATCGAAGCGCTGATCGTTAATATATATAACAATTGAAATTTGGATGTACGGTTTGTAAGATATGAATTTTTGAAAATTAAAAGGAAATAAATATATAAGACAAAAAGAGACAGAAGGAATAGAGAGAGAAAACCGTGGGAGAAGAAATGTTGTACGCTTGTGGGGGAAATGGAGCCGCGCTTGTGATGCTTTCTTTTTCTTTATTTTTTTTAATAATAAACCTACACGTAGCACACAAATCAAACAGAACACTGCCACGTTTCAAGTAGTTAATATGAAGGCAACACGTGTCTTTATTTATGCCTGAAAGCTTGGTTTTGCCCTGCATTTCATAATTTATCGAATAAACGCGCAGATAAATAAACCCGAAAAATTATCAAAAAAATTCTAAAATTCTCGGAATATTTAAAAACTTATAAAGTAAAAATTTCATAACTTTTAAAATATTTTAGAATCGCGTATCATACCCGCATTTTATGATTTAACGAACAAACATGCGGGTAAATATAAGCCTAATTTTTTTTGAAATAATTTTAAAATTATCAAAATATTCAAAACTTAGGAAAATATGATTTTCATGATTTTTGAAATATTTTGGAATTTAATACTAAATTTATACTAAAAGACAATCAGAAAATCATTTAGGGATAAATAATTGATGAAATATTATTATCTAAATTTTATAAATTTCTATAAATCATTATTGAAATTATAAAGCCATAAAATTAATTTTAGAGACAATCTCAATATTTATGAAAATAAATTTTCAATAGAATCACTTTAAAAATGAAAACAAAACAATACAATTCAACATTTAATAATACAAATAATTCTCGAATCCATAGAGTCACACCCAGCTAATAATAAATACAACACTCCGCTGACAGAACCATAACATATTTTATTTTTTTTAATAATTCCGTAATTACACTTATATATCGGAGCTGAAAATAGATTATTTAGCCGCTAAGTAACTATAAAAATGATACAATTTAATACCAGATTTGAATAATTATCAAAACCGAGCTTCTTATAAAACGCCGTATGAGAAAAATAATGTAAAAATATCCCGTCTCTCGAGAATACGGTTTTCATTGATCTGCCGAAATGATTTTCGTATCGAAATTTTATGCCGGGACTCGTACGGGTCGAACCGTACTCCGGATCGAAAAAGTCGTAAGACGGAAAATGTTCAGAATAATCATATTAGGTTAGGTAGGAGTTGTCCGAAGAGTTCCGGGTTGTAAAAACGCAAAAACGGTTGAAGTTGGACGATTCTCGGCTTTATAAATAGTTTTATAATTACTCAGAAAATAATTATTAAATCTATAAATCCTTATAAAATCATATAACAATCCAAAAATTACCAGAAAAATACCATAATTATCTATACTTTATTCCGGATATATAAAAATTAAAATACTCAAATTTTATCACATATAAACATCCAAACATCAATTCTACCAACCAGATAATTCACCAAAATTCACATAATAATTATTTATTGATAAAAATAATTGCACGATATTTTTCGGATATTACAAAACAATTTCAATTTCCCGATTTCAATAAGATTGGATTTCAAATAATTTTTAAAAATAATACATTTAAGTAAATATTTTCATAAATTAACAAGGATCGATATAACACTTAACAATTAGCACATTACCATTTAATAACACCAACTCGTCAAACAGGAATAAAATATCCACCATTTTATTCCTTCTAAATCATAAAAGCACATATATATATATATTTAAATTATAATTATAATAATTCTAAAAATACGAGATATTACAATCTTCATCTTAGTTTGATCAACAGCAAATAACAATAACATTCAATTCAATATAAAGGCTAGAAATTACAAAAGTTAAACTACCAAATGTTTCAATTTCGTACTAAATTCAATAAAACTGTAAAATATCAGTCACAAACATCACCAAGCAAGATCTTGAACAAAAGTAACTGCACTCTGCAATGACCACAACCTAAATTCCATATGTGTGACATGGTTAAACGTTCATTAAAAAATTCACCATCTTCATGGTACTTCTCTTTCACAGTCAACTCACAAAGTGAATACCAAAGTTGTTCGCCAAAAGGATTTCCTTCAATCCTGTTTATCGGGTCTTTATTTATTGTATTTGGACAAAATTTAGAAAGAGGAAGCAAATTGTTTACATCCGATATGTACCAATATATATTCTCAAGCAAATGAACAATGTCTACTAACTTCGATTTAAGATCAGCCATTTCAATAATATGAGACATTTCTTCAACAACCTGATCTATTTTATATGGTCTGTACACGGCTTAAAAAAACAAAACTAAAATACAATGGAAAATGATTACCGGAGAGAAAAGAGAGAGTTTGAAGATTATGATCCACATTATTGCGCATGAAAAGCATTCGAACCGAGTTATAAAATATAGCTTTCTCAACTTCAAGAGAAATGGCAAAACGAATAAAGCCATGGAAATGGTCACGCCTAACTTCTAGATAATGATTATGGTACTGGTATAGAGCATCCCAGTTGAGCTTCTGCAACATCTCTTTAACTTGGTGAAATAGGCCATCAACAACTTTCCAAATATGTGAAAGCTATCAAGATCGTGTATTATGAATACAACCAATATAGCCATAATTTCAGTACCGACGGTGAAAATGTTAAAGTTTGCCATGATGTAGTGAAGATAGTAATTTGGTAATGAAGCAGAATTAGAATGATAACTGATTATGATAAGGTCTAAATAATAGATTAACTAATAAATGCAACTGTTATACATGTAAAGGCGGGAAAACTTGGATTTGTTCAACTCTGTAGAAATAAAAAATGGTTTATGTTTTCCAATTACTTGAATTAACTACACTGAATGTGAAGAAAAACTTTTCACTTTCTACTCTACTTGTTCATTCTTTAAAGAGTTGTAACTTCAGAAATGTGTAATGATTAAATGGCAGTAACTTGGATTATTGAAAAGTACTACTACATCATTATGACTTGTAATAATAAAAACAATTGCCAAAATATTTTTACCTTGTGGGAATAAACATAATCATGACTTTAATTGAGTAACATGTCAGTAACAAAAATACCATTGTAGGTAATCGAAAAAATTAGGAATGGACAATCCATGTAACATCAAATCAAACATATTAACACATTCACATATTTACTAAGTACAATAATTATTTACATTGATATATAAAACCAAACTGTACATTATTTTTACATTTTTATATAAGGATTCAGTACTTATATATATTTAACAGGAACAAACATAAACAATTGAACATGCTTAGAAATTTACAACCACACCATCTTGAACGGGTTCAGGGTTATCAATTTCAACATCTTGAAATCGGACTTGTAGAGGGCCAATACCTAAATCCATATTATGAAATTCTTGAATGTTGTCAACAGGTCGGTCCAATGTTTGCAAATCATGGAGATTTTATCTGCCAATAGATGTCAAGCGTCTTGCAATAGAGTTCCTTTGCGGATGTACCAAATTAATTTCATAACGAATGTTAGGATCATTAGGACGTGAAAGGATAAATCTGAAAGTACTCCTAGTATGTGGTGTTAATCCGTCCTCTCTGTAGTACTTGCATTCACGGTAAGCCTGGATATTATCAGTCTCAATGGTAAAACATTCATACTGGTCTTGAAATGCTCTACACATTCCTATCAAAACAGCCCATAAAGCACTGTTCAGATTAGTTAGGCCTGTAATGGTTCCATATGTTAATCTAAGAAGAAAGCCATTTGAATCTCTCACAACAACGCCAATGCCATTTCTAATTGAGACAAATAATATTCTAAAATTATTTTGAGCTTTTAAAATTATATAAAGGTATTGAATATTCAATTAATATTATTATTAATTGATTTATTCTTATTTTATTCAAAATAAACAGACCGTTTGTCCGTTTAATACGAAACGAATGCGTATAGACTCATAAAAATATTCTGCTTTCATTAAAAATACTTTCGAGACCTAAATTCTTGTGTTTCGAAAGGTCACTTGTTTTATGAGTCATTCTGAGTCGATTATTGATCGATAAATCATATTTTTGACCCGATTTCAGTTTTAAACATACCGATTCGAATGTTTTGACGAACCGAGGTATGTGTGATATGAATTATGTGAAACGTGAGTTTTGTTCTTATGTGCTATGTGAATTGTGTGCGTGGGTCAAGAGTTTTGTGTTTGACTTTTTCCTTTATATGTGGGCTATCGTATGGGTAGACGATAGGGTTTTGACTCGCAGTTCATCGAGTAATTATCATTTAGATGATTAAAGTTATATCTTTTAATTATATATGCAGATCGCTCGAGTTGATTAGGACCAGATATGTGGGAGAATGAGATGAAATGGTATTGGATATCTGGCTTCTAGCAATCGCAGGAGCAGCACTTCAGTGAATTGTCAAAAGGAAAGACGGTGATGCCATGAGATGTCAGAATGAGGGATTGTATTTTTGTGAGTGTGACTAAATGCTAAAAACCCAAAGGTAAGTATCCCTATCATCACTTATTGTTCAAGTGATATTTGTTTTGAATCCTATTATGCAAGTTTCCTACGCTATTCTAATTCCAGAATAGTTCAATATTTTACATATCCAACTGCTTATGATTATGCAACTATTGTTTTCCCTATTCTCAGCTCAGAATAGATAAATGTTTTACATGTCGTTGAATTAAATGTTTATCATGCAAGTACTCTTCTGCTATTCTATGTTCAGAATAGTTAAGTATTTTTACTTGTCAAATTAATGGATTTATAAATGTTTTGGATTTTGAGAAAACTGATTTGGTTGCGAATATTCCTTCCAAAGTGAATAAGGGAATAAAATTTATAAGGGTGTCGATTATTATGACCCCTTTCAATAAAATGTTTTAAGATTGGATGGTTGCGTAAGAGGCCGTGGCAGCGGTCCAGTGTGAGCTAGGTATTATACAGGATATAATACCTTTTTAGGCCAATATGTGCCTTGGGTACCCCTTTGTTTAGTTGGATATGCTTCGGCATACCAGTGTTGCTCAGCGGCTGATCACCGGCGGCAACACACCGTCGTTCGAGGATTCCAATCTAAATTATTATATTATTTTAATAATCATATAATAAATGAGTTATCAAGTGTTTTTGTTTCGGATAAAAGGTGAAATGTAGTTTTAATTCAGTTTCTGATTGATATGGATATTTAGGTTGTTGTTAAATATCAAAGGTGGTATTAGTATAGATGATTGATGTTGACTTCAGTATGGGATGTTGTGAGCATCAAAGTTCGTATTAATATCTAATTTGATAGGGTAACAAAATGAGTATTAATATCAAGAGTTCGGTTTTGAATAAAGTTTATGATTCAGTCCATAATCATTGTTTCATGTTATTGTTGTTTACGATATTTTCGTAAACACTATTTTACCAGTTTTATTCTCGCCAAGATTCAATGTATTGCTGAAGCCTTTCGCTCAAAAATATAAAAAGGATTTTTAATACATTTAAGGAACCAATTCTGGAATTCCTTAACAAATTTTTTTGTTTCGACAATTATGATTTTAAAAGTTCTGCTCTATTGCAGATGTCGGTTTTATATCAAAAAGACCATATTTTAAAAGTTCTGCTCTATTGCCCTATTTTTAAATTTAAAATCCAGTAAGGATTAGCTTGCACTGTTTAGCTGCATAATTCAAGAAAGCAAAGACTAAGCTTTTAGAAGATGGTTAGTCTTGGGTTTGCGGAACTACAGTAAGTTCTATTGTATAAAGTTGTGTTTATATATATGTATTAGTTATGTTATTAAATCGTTGGAATAGTAGACTTCTTTTCGAAGTTATACTAGTGGGTTAAGTTTTGAGTTTAGGAATTTGTGTAAAGTGTTTGAAAAGAAAGTGAAAGATTATTTATGGAATTTCGAATTATTGTTTCTAGAAATGTAACCTTAAAAGATCTTGGATTAGTTGAGGTCATAAATGATAAATATCTTCTGCTGGAATTTATTTATTGATTCAACAGGTTATTTTGGATTGAGGTTTCATAGTGATGACCTAATCCCTTGACACCGGATTTGGGGGAGTTATAGGTTGGTATCAGAGCTGAGGTTATAGTAAACAAGAAACGAGAGTTTGTAGGAGTGTGTATAGCTATGTGATGACACTTGAGCTCATATCGAGTGCCTGTTGGACTATTGGATATAGTACCAATGAGTAAGTTAAGATAGGCGCATTCGTTTGAGATGGTTGTGTTTAGCTGGATAAAACTGCCGGCAGTTGCAAAGTTTTATTGTGGAATCTTCCGAGGCTACTATGATTTGACGACGATGAAGATTATCGATATCCTTGGAATATAAAGAAGTGTCTAGAATCGGATGGCGAGTCAACAGAAGAGGTCAAATAGAAGATAAGTACTAAGACTTTAGAAATACCTTCTCTTTCTATAACTTCTTTTGACATCTCTCAAAAAAGGTATTTGTTAGAGGATATATTCCCTAACACCCGATTTCAATCATGTAATGTGCCAGAAGCTGTCATGATGCCTATTTTCAAGATTTAATAGCTCTGTCAAGTTATGATATTGGATTTCCACTTTTTTTATATGGTGGATAGTTTATTGGTGATGTGACACCACTTCCTCATTTTGTGACATAATTATTTTTTCTGGATTTCATTTTTCTTCAGAAGTATCAGCTTTGAAATCTTTTCAGTTTTATTCATTTAAATTTGAATTCCTTTCATATCCTTTTATTCTGGCTGAGATGAACAACCCTAACTATAGGGGACACAAGGTATACCTGTTTGTGTGACAGGAGTTGGATGGGACGCCATCACTTGTGTGTACTGTGACTACAAGAAGGTTAACAACCTTTAGTAGTGTCCTAATTTGGGCACGCAACACCAAGTTCGCTTGATCATATTGATCTCTTAGTTATTCTTTCATTTCAACAATACTTTCTCTAAAATTCAGTTTTTTGGTAACCACAATGGTAGGAAACCCGTTATGATATGAAATTCTTTTCTCTTTGAAAGTCCAAGATTTTATTATCTCAAATATTCGAAGGTATATCAATCAAGTTGGGCTGAGTTATCTTGGTCAAGTCAAATAAAGCTATGTGATCGGATTACCAATAGCGGGAGTGGACATCAATGTGATTAGAATATCAGTGGCGTATAACGGAGTCAGTCTATTTCTTATTTCTCTCTCTCTATTTATCTCTATGTCTCTTTCTTTTTCTTTCTCTTTATCTTTCTCTCTATTTTTATTTCTCTCGATCAGTAAAAGTGATTCTATTGAGAAATTGGTCAAATAATATGTGGAAGGAACAATGGTGCGGAATGAAGCTCCCGTGATAACTGTGTGGTATACGGAATTGCAGTATTATTGGAAATTTTGAGAAAACTTATGTATAAAAGATGGTGAAGTTGGCCAGAAGATCCCTAGTGCTCTCTTCTGCTGATTTCGAGGACGGAATCCTTATAAGGGGGTTGTTACTCCCTAAACAATACAACAAGAATTATAAAGGGGGGGGGGTTGAATGTAATTCTGGTTACTTTTTGAGATTTTAAGTTTGTTCTAACTTAATATATATAACAGTGTATGATTTGTAATAGTGCGGAATGGAAGAGTAATAGAAATCAAAACACTAAGTAATAAAACACAAGCTTTAAAACTTTCTGGTGGATTTAAAAGTATCCATCAGATATATATATATATATATATATATATATATATCAGATTGAGAACTCTTTGAAGCTTTGAATAGCTCACAGCTGCTTTACAAGTTGAACAAACAAAACTACAGAGAAATTCTTATAAAAATATAGCTTGATATGTTTCTCTGAAAATAAGCTTACTTTTTTTGTTAGTTGTTCTACTTGCTACACTTGGTTTATATATCACCAAGTTTACATAACAGTAAGACAAGATAATAAAACAAAACTATATCTTGTCTAACTCCATGCTACCTCATTACTTTATTCCAGCATCTTTGAACATCTTCTTAGTTGCATGAAAATGGTAATGCTTCTTTGTTCTCAAAATCCTGCTTAACAAGCTGCCACATTCCTTCAGCAAACACCCGACGCATGTGACTGTGTTATCACTATTAACAACTATTTGAATATGATCATCCGTGGGATTATGTTGAGCATCTGTCGGGAGTATGTTGATCATCCTTCGGGAGCGTTGTAGATCATCCGTCGGGAGTCTATCTGTCACTTGACTCTATTTCACTTATACAGAATTACAAGACATCTCATATTTACAATTAGCCAACCTATTCTGCATATCAATCTAGTAGTCAACATGACTTAAAGAATCCTACACAATCTACTAGACTAAAACATGTTGTTTTCAGGAATGTGCTACAATACTTATTTGTTACATAAGCTACACTCTCGGTGGATGTCAAATTGTCATCCGTCGGGACTATAAAGTTCATCTGTCGGGTGTAACGTCCGGAAAATATTATGTAATTATTTTTATCAATAAATAAATATTATGTGAATTTTGGTGAATTATTTGATGATTAATATTAATATTTAGGTGTTGATATCTGATAAAATTAAGATATTTTAATTTTTAATTGTCCATAATAAAATATAGATAATTTTGGTATTTTTCTAGTAATTTTGGATTATTATATGATTTTATAAGAATTTATATAATTAATAATGATTATTTTTACGTAATTATAAAATTAAATTTTAGAATCAGAAATCGTCCCACTTCAACCGTTTTTGCGTTTTCACACCCGAAACTCTTCTGAAATCTCCTTCCTAACCGAATCTGATAATTCTGAACACTTTTCGTGTTTTGACTTTCTCGATCCGGGGTACGGTTTGACCCGTACGAGTCCCGGCGTGGAATTTTCGATACGCTAATCATTTTTATGGACCGATAAAACCTGTATTCTCGAAAGAAGGGATAATATTACTTTATTTTCGTATAAAGTGTTTTATAGGAAGCTCTGTTTTATAATTATTGTAACACCCCCAGATCCGGGGTCGGGGATCCGGGTCGTCACGGTCTTTCTTTCCACAATATCACTTCACTTAATTAATAATAACCAACCTTATGCTGTGACCCCACACTAACATACACCACAACCCGTTATAGTCTCAGAGATGAAATTCAAATAAGTACAAGTCTTTGAATCCACAATTTAAAAGTTATTACAACCCGAAATGATTACTTGATAAGTTTACAGTTAATTGCCATTATCTGCCACAAGTTATAATTATACATAATTGATTCTCAAAAGTAGATGGTCTGATCTACAATAGATCTACCTCTGCAGCTATAGCAGCTACAACATCAACGGGAAGACGCGGAACGCTTTCCACGCGCTTGCGCTGGGTCTGCTGGAGTCTGGTCATCTTTCCTAACTGTTGTTGTGTGATGAAAGAAGAAAGCAAGGGTGAGCAGCAAGCCCACCAAAATAATATGCATAATTATTTACAGTATATGAGTCTACTCATAATACTCATGAAAGTCTTGGTCAAAAGAAATGAACCAAGTTGATAACTTAATGCGATGAAGTCGCAAAATATTCAGTATATATATATATACATATATACTTTTCAAAATATTGGAAGTCCTCTTCCATGCATAATATACACAAAGTCCCAGTGTATAACTGTATATAAAAAATATCGTTGTAAGGTGATCTCATATATCTAACCTTGTCTCAACGTTTTTCTGAAAATCTTTGTCATTCAAAAGACAATTATTAATTAGATATAAGTTTAAAAGATGAGGTTACCAAATACCCCAATATACTTATATCTTTCCCAATACTACTTGAACTACCACCGTTCAAGTTATAATCAGTTTCAAAAGTTCATCCCACTGATGAGACCACAAGATAAGACTTGAATAGATTCAATCTTTGAAATATTATTGAATGAAATAAAGTTACGAGATACTTTATTTAGTCCCGATATATATATATCCACATATATATATCTCTTAAACATTTCCTGGAACCTCTGTTATGTAAAGTATGAACAGAGTTTAAAACATCCAATGAATTTTGGAAAGGAAAAGAATTTTGGCATAAACCCGATATCTCGCTGATCAGGCAAAGATACCTATAAGTAACCTTTTCTACTAGTAGATGGACGAATTCCCCACTGGTCATCACCCTGGTCATAATTAAGACCTATGCTGGACTGCCACTCAGCCACCTATGCATTTGATGGACTCCCACTGAGCCACTTACACAATAATAGACCGTACCTCGGCCTGTCGCTTATGCCGACTCAATGAGAGGGGCTTACTTCCCGAACGTTGGGCAAGTAATCAATTCATTTACCAAATCTGCAACCTTGTTGCGAATGTAAAATACACCACAGAGCCGGACTCCCCAGGTTTTTGAGCGAGTATTTAAATCCCCTTAAAAGGAAGATCTTAAATATAAAAATGAGTTTTTGGGATCCGCTCTGACTTTTAAAAATCATTTTGAAGACTCGAAAACACTTTAAAGAGTGTTTGGAGTAAGGCTGATTTAATGAAGTAAATCAGTCCCCAGAATATTAGAAAATATCTGAATATTATTAATTAAATAATATTCCCATAAAGAATAATCTTTATAAAAATAATTGAAGTAGAAGTATTAAATTTATACTTGAAACGAGTATTAAATAACCCAAGATATACTTATATGAAAGTATTATCTTTATTTGAATAATCGAAAATAAGTTTGATTATTTACACCTTATTCTTTAATAAAATAAAGAATATATTTCCGCAAATAATCGGAGTCATAGATCCTCATATGAATATTCAAATAATATTCAATAAATAAAATAAGCTGAGTCATAATACCTCGAATGAATATTATAAATAATATTCATTAAATAAAATAAAGGAGTCATACATCCTCAAATGAATATTCAAATAATATTCATTAAATAAAATAAAGGAGTCATAAGTCCCCGAATGAATATTCAAAATAATATTCATTTAAATAAATAAAAGGAGTCATAAGTCCTTGAATAATATTCGAAATAATATTCAATAATAAAATAAAGTTTAAAGTTATCGAATAAACCTTATTCGATTAATAGTTTGGAAAACTATAACCATATATATATATAAATATATATAGATATATATATATATCCATATCCATATATACAAGATTACTCGGGATCCTCGACTCCCGGTTTTAGAAAATATTTTCACCTTTGGGTCCCTATACTAAGGGTATATGCAAGATACAACTATCCTCTAGCATAGGTATTATCAAATGAACCAACAGATATATATTTCAAGAATATGAAACAGGCATGCATATATACCATATTAGCATACTCCAATATATTGCAAAATTTGCTAATAACAATCATGCAATATCACAAGATAATGCATATACATATATTTACATCACAACAACAGTATAACGGGTAGAAAACTTGCCTGAGCGACTGGGAGTTACGAATGGCTCGGGACGAGTCTGGTAACCTATAAACAACAAGTAAGTTGGAATTAAACCAAAGTCACTTGTGAATCTATACTTTAACTAACTTAGACTCTAACGCTTGTTTTGCGCTCACTGATTCGCTTAAGTCACTCGGGTACTCTCGGCTCCATCATTTTTAATAACTTAACCTTTACGAGTCTTAAAGCGATTCCTTCGCGAATGACTTACCAACTGCCTAACACACTTACCATAAATGTTTCATACATTAATTCACCCTTTTTGGTCTTTAACCTACATTTCAAAGTAAGGCGAGGGAAAAAGTTTCGTTCGCGAAACACCGTTACTTGAAACGGTCGTTTCTCCTAAACCGTAAATCGGAATCGAACGAACTACATATCAAAACGAAGCTCGTAACATGAACTATCTAAACATGACAATGGTCAAAACCTAGCAGTGAGTTCAAGGGTTCTGATGCTATGCACAAAAACAGTCCAAAGAAAATCGGCCGTTACGACGGCTATGTTTACGCGATTTCCCAAATTTAAACCACTCGATACCAACCACAAATCAACCCCAAATCAATCATACAACCAATATCCATCCTTATCACATCATAACAACCCCAACAAATCCATATTAACCATTTATACTTATTCCTCACATGAACTAAAAGCTTTACTTAGGTTCTTTAACTAATTACCAAGATTTACAACTCCAACAATACAACAAAACCAACTAATCTCTACAAACTCAACCAAACTTCAACCAATCAAGCATCATGCCTCACATATGCTATATCAAACACATTCAATCCTAATTACTCAAAACTAAAGCTAGGGTTTGTAGTTTATACCTTCCTTGGAGAGTGGAGAATCAAGAGGATGGCTTGGAATCACCTTTAAAGCCCTTAACCAAGCTTAATCTAAACAAAACTTCAAGAACACAAATTTTAGTTCTTGAAAACACTATTCACCATCTTCTTTGATGATTTATAGAAAAAGATTGGCTTGGAATTAGAAGCTTAAACTTATAGGAAGTATGTAACTTAACTAGGAGAAGCTAGGATAATTACCTTGGAAAATAACAAGTGGAGGAGCTTGGACTTTCAAAAATTAAGAAACCCACCCGAGAGCTTCATGAAGAATGGAGAATTTTGTGTTTTGTTTGATGAAAATGAAATGATTTGCTTGGTTGGTTGATTTGGTTTTGTTTTTGCTTTAGTGAATTACCTTCTTGCCCTTGGATTTGTGTGGTTACAAAGCCACCACACCTCCTCCTTCCCATGTCATGCTTATCTCATCCACATGATGTCATCCTTCCTTCCTTGTCTTCTTTCTATTGGTTGGATGACATCATTCCCATTAATCCCTTTGATTAACTTCCTAATCGTTTGCCTAATGACCGCTGATCTGCTATACGGTTCGCTTAACTTTCGTTCTCGTTTTATCGTTTGAAGGATCATACCCTGGATCTTATTACTTAGGTTCCCTTAACCTTTCTCAATATATTATATTCCTTCCATGATCCTCTTTTATAATCCTTTAATTTAAATCCTTTTTATCCTGTTACCTTATACTCAATTCTCTCCGTATATTGTGGATTTCCGGGAAAAACCAAAGTGTTCGGAATTGGATTCTGACGATCTTTACATACACTTATATACTCCATAGAGTACTAATAATATCCCATAAGATCAATAACAGAACCCCTACATAGCGTGGCATGAAAAGTTTTCTCATTCAGCAAAAACACTATTCATAAGGGTTTCAAAATTTTCCAAAAATTGGGGTTATTACAGTCTCCCCTCCTTAAAAGGATTCCGTCCCGGAATCAGATAGAAACAAATGGGGATACTTTCTTAGCATTACACTTTCTAACTCCCGAGTCAATTTTCCACATTGTGGTTCTACCATCAAACTCTGACTAGTTTGATAACCCTTCTCCAAAGCACTTATTCCCTTTTTACCCTATAACCCTTCCTGGTTGCTCCATATAGGTTACGTCGGGTTACATATCTATGCGCTCATATGCCTCTATTTGTCTGGCATCTGAATTACACTTCCTTAATATTAATACGTGGAACACGTTATGAACTTGCTACAGGTTCGGGGGTAGGGCTAGCTCATATGCTAACTTCCCAAACGTCTTAATATATCCAAGGGTCCAACAATTGGTGGACTTAGCTTTCCTTTCTTTCCGAATCTCATCAATCCTTTCCAAGGGATACCTATAACATTTCTAGGTCCCCTATTTCGTACTCTTTATCCTTTCGTGTCAAATCAACATACTTGTCATGTCCATCTTGGGCTACTACCAGCCGTCCTCTGATTAGATCTATCATATACTTGGTCCTTTGGACTACTGCGGGTCCGAGCATCTTGCGCTCTACAACTTCATCCTAACATAAGGGAGATCGACATTATCTTCCCTCAAGGATCTCATAAGGCGACATCTCGATAATGACATATGATATATTGTCGTAAGATAACTCAATCCGAATTAAGTGATCATTCCAAATTCTTTCAAGTCTATTACACAGACTCTCATCATAGCTTCCAATCATTAGAGCTCTTGCTTCTCAATACCCATTCTTTTCCAGTTCGTAATCGCTACTACCTTCCGTTCCTAATATTATACGGGTTATACTTTTGCTTGTTAGCGTTCTATAACCTTTTAATAACCACGTCAACCTTAGTATCACGAATGTGTTCCCATTCCGCATACTACCACCACTTTATTACTCCTTTTTCAGTTGTTTCTATTTTCCAAAATTTGATCAATCAAATAGAAGTAAAGGAATTTGTTGAGAGATCACTATGATCATGAACACTTGTTATATTGCATAGTTAGTACAGAAGGTGGCCAGCCTTTAGTACTTGACAAGCAATTAAACAACATGTGGTATCCTACTAGGCTTCTATCACAAAGATAGATAGTCATTCGGCAATACCTCCCCTTCTGGAAGGGTTGTTCTTCTCAGCTTACATGAAATGAAAAGAAGAGAAAAGAACGAACTGAAGAGAATTGTATATATGAAAAAAATATACTGTCACAAAATATCTGGCTTGGAACCTACCTCTGAACTATAGAGGTTTGTCATAGGAGAATAAAACATAAACGTATTTATATCAGCATCAAGTATTATAACATCGTATTTCCCATGCCTAAATATTTCTATTCCGTCCATCATTCTATGGACCCATGCTCTTCCTCGAGCTTATACACAATTACCTTTGAAACTCCCTCGACATCGAAAATCGAATCTGGGATCTCATTCTAGACATCATCGTTACTTGAATTCTATGCTTGCACCGCAACCTTCCTCGTATAATAATACGACTCTCTATTGATAAGAAAGAATAATAATTCACTAGGTAGATACTCTACTTAATTAGTCTATCAATGATAACTTATACACTACCACGACCCGATTAGGGTACTCAATCTCGACACCTATTCCAATACAACTCTCACGGTTGTAATCAGCTCGATACTCGCAGAATCATTGCTGCCTTACTATGGTCCACCACTGACCTACTGTAGTCATTCATTTTCCATGAAGTTTTAATAGCTAACCATACGGAGTCCATACATGTCATATCAAATCCTTCTAAGGAGGTAACATAATCACCATTCATGATTCATGGAGTACACTCCTGATCCTGACATACATACATGACATGAAGCATATAAAATTGCAGAAGAATTTCAATCAAAGCACCGATAGCAGGTTAATACCATTCTTAATCATATGCCTTCAATAGAAGACTTAACTCAAAGGTTCGTCTAGTCCTTTTGGAAACATGGTCCTGGCTTATCCCAAGATAGGACCTCCTAAGATAGATAGCCCGTTCATGGCGATTACACGAATTAAACCTTTACTAACTACTATTACGGTTGGGTATTGCACAGTCATCAGAAGGAATGTCAATCTTCCAAACCATAATTCAACCTTCACATTTTTAACCATCATCACTGTATTCTTTTGGCACACGCGCCTATAATTATCCTCTTACCCTTAAAGTGTCGGCCACCACTTTGGCCTTTCCTGATAGTAAAATTTCCTTACAGTCAATGTCATTTTAACCACCTCCAAAAATTTTCTACCTCATTTCAATCACAGCTTATGTGAAGATGTATTCCTTAAAATCTGATGAGTAAAAAAAAAAATCACCATTTTTCCATAAGTTATTGCCTCAGTCTTTAGAGGTTAATCACTGTCACGACTGACTCTCAACTATACTTAGAACATCTTTTATCTTAAGTCCTAATTGCCTAGAACAATTTCAACCTTTACTGGTTTGATCCATACTTTCTCGTGGTTTAACACGTGCCCCACTTGGCATCATTATAATTACGTCATATTTCCTTTATCCCCATTTCCATTCTTGAGAATTTTGAATATTACCTTTTTCCTTATAAAACCTCTAAGGTTATCCTTCAATCGTTCCTCCTGTATTCCCTAGATACAGGGCATATCACAATACCATTTACTAATAGTAGAACCATTGTCTATATACTTCTGAAGAATTTCTCCACTGATCCTTAAAGGTTATTATTACCTTAATCCTTTCCAATTCATACTGTCAAAACTCATACTATCCCTATTAAGGGTGAAATGCCAACCTTTATGCATTCCCCTAGGATTCGTTTTAAGTTACCGATGTTCTATCCTTAATTCCACCTTTAAAAAGGTACAAGCATCCTTCCATGGATAAATAAAGTCATATATCCCTGATATGGGTATCTTATTCAATCATTCCCACCTCGATAGTAAATGCCTAATTTCACAATAACATCTGTATACAAAATGAGGTTAATCAAAATGGCCTCCAAAAGATTACAACGGTTATCCGCTTTTCTTGCCTAATCTGGTAACGATAACATGGATGTTCTGGAAGATATTGGTCGTGTTCAACGTGAACTTCTTCTTAATAATTCCTTATTTACTTTTGTTGTTTATCTCAACAGTCACCTCAATGTTGGGATATCTTTCATATCTGGCGTCTCCCTTTCTGGGTATCATGCCACCGGTCTTACACTTCACCTTCTTGAAGGTCACTTCCTTCATCCAATTTTCTTAATTTCTTACTTTCTTATCCCCTTAGTCTATCCGCGTCTCATTATTTATCCTTCGAATTATCTCAAGGTTTCCTCGAATCCTCCCAACTTACAGGGGATAAACTATATGCATCTCTTATGCCTTCAACCGTCAACTTTAACTCATGGTGAATCACCCTCATCCTGACGAATGCATACTTTTCTATTTCTATTGCTACGAGTCGTTAAGGTTTCCTCATACCCAACTCCCTTATCATACCTCAAACTCTATTGCCGTTATATTCCTTTCCACTTCAATTTCTTTTTATTTTCCTTTCTCTTATCATTATTTCATGAACCAACACAACATAAGCATTGATTTCAAACATCCCGTCATTCTGGATTCGTGTCCTCAGAACGAATCTTGATAACTTTTACAACTTAGATTCATAATTCATCATACTCGTCTGCCTTTGTTCTGGCTCCAAAGCTTTTACACTATTCCATAACCTTGGGAATTACTTTCCTGAAAACAATTGACTGAACTTAAATCAGTTTATTATAACCTCTGGCTCCGTGCCTTTCTTGGTCTTTCACCAGCGGGTGGCCTCTCTCTTGGGAGGGTAAGTGACAAAACAGTCTTTTGTGGTTCGTCAATCATTTAGAATCTCAAATGATTCATCTATTTCCTTTAGCCAGGCTCTTGCCTCGACTGGGTCAGCTTGTTCCTTGGAACTCTGAGAGCTTAGCGACTTAAAGGTCATGAAAGAATTTCCTACCGCATTGTTTCCTCAAGGTGGTGGTTGGGGATAATAGTCTAAGTTCTTTTTAGACAGGTCCATGAATTTCCGTATAGGAGTACCGTCTCGGGTCTCCTTATCTCGCTCGACTTTTGTTTTCTCAGTCTAAATATTTCTTCCTACTCCCCATACTTGGGGTTATCTTATACGTTAAAATCCTCATTTTCCACTTCATTATGTCATGGGTTCCTTCTATCTTGATGGCGACCTCCCTGACTATCACGTTCAGGGTTTGCTCTAAATCTTATTCCTCAAACTATGGCTCTCATCTAAGTTCTCATCCTTACGCTCTTGAACTTTCGGAACCCAAATTCTATAGGAATACCTCATTATTCCCTTATCATCTTTCTCGATATTAATCTTTTATCTAATTGTTGGCTCTCTGCCTTTATTTGTAACTTTTTCTGGCACAATATGATCTTTTCCAATAATTCGGGCTGTATTGCAATCTCAAACAGCTTTTCGGTACCGGCTCCGGTTACCTTCACTTCTATTTCCATTTTCTCAAAATCTCTTATAAACTCTCCAAAAGACATTATCATCTTGAGTCTCTCCTTTTTACTAAGGGCCTCAGCCACCATATTGGCTTTCCCCGAATGATAAAGAATCTCCCAATCATTATTCTTGATTAGCTCTAACTGCCTCCTCTGGCATATGTTGAGCTCTTTCTACGCAAAAATGTACTAGAGCTCCTATGGTTTGTGTAAATCTTGCACTTCTCTCCATACAAGTAGTGCCTCCAATCTTTAGGGAAAAACTATTGCCACGAGCCCAAGCTCATGGGTGGGGATATCGAATTTTATACTTCCTTAATTGTCTTGACGCAGACGCGATTATCTTGCTGTGCTATATAAGAAGCACCCTAATTCCTTATGCGAAGCGTCACTTACAAATCACAAAATCTCCTTTTCCATCCGGCAACGCCATCATAGGGGCCGTCACCAATCTTTTCTTCAGTTCTTAAAATCTTTTCTCGTATTTCTCTGTCCATTCGAACTTCTCAGTCTTACGAGTAAGCCGCGTTAAAGGGGCTACTATCTTTACAACTTGAACGAACCTCCGGTAGTGACCGGCCAATCCTACCTCTGGTAGTTTCCCTAACCATGGTCATCAATTCCTCAGTGGTCCTTTATTCATTCTTGTCAGGATCCTCCACAGGATCCTCCTCAGCAACAATCCCTTCTAGGACAACATCCTCAACCGCTACATCCTCAATATCAACATCATCCGGTCCTGCATTTAGGACACTCTATCGGATCCACAATCCGATCTCCAATTAGTAATAAAATATCATTGCACTGTTGCTCCTCAACCTCAGGGTTCGGAGTCCCGCTACCATATACGATAACGAACTACGCTCCAATCACGATATTTATAAGGGTTCCCATAAGGGTTTTAACTGTCAGTACTACGTTAGGTAGCCCGACTATGAACTTGGCAAGAGTTCTTATTATCTTAGTTAACTTATTATCTTAACGTCCCATCATCTCTGAGGTTTATAACGCTTAGCTCTGATACCATTTCTGTAACACCCCCAGATCCGGGGTCGGGGATCCGGGTCGTCACGGTCTTTCTTTCCACAATATCACTTCACTTAATTAATAATAACCAACCTTATGCTGTGACCCCACACTAACATACACCACAACCCGTTATAGTCTCAGAGATGAAATTCAAATAAGTACAAGTCTTTGAATCCACAATTTAAAAGTTATTACAACCCGAAATGATTACTTGATAAGTTTACAGTTAATTGCCATTATCTGCCACAAGTTATAATTATACATAATTGATTCTCAAAAGTAGATGGTCTGATCTACAATAGATCTACCTCTGCAGCTATAGCAGCTACAACATCAACGGGAAGACGCGGAACGCTTTCCACGCGCTTGCGCTGGGTCTGCTGGAGTCTGGTCATCTTTCCTAACTGTTGTTGTGTGATGAAAGAAGAAAGCAAGGGTGAGCAGCAAGCCCACCAAAATAATATGCATAATTATTTACAGTATATGAGTCTACTCATAATACTCATGAAAGTCTTGGTCAAAAGAAATGAACCAAGTTGATAACTTAATGCGATGAAGTCGCAAAATATTCAGTATATATATATATACATATATACTTTTCAAAATATTGGAAGTCCTCTTCCATGCATAATATACACAAAGTCCCAGTGTATAACTGTATATAAAAAATATCGTTGTAAGGTGATCTCATATATCTAACCTTGTCTCAACGTTTTTCTGAAAATCTTTGTCATTCAAAAGACAATTATTAATTAGATATAAGTTTAAAAGATGAGGTTACCAAATACCCCAATATACTTATATCTTTCCCAATACTACTTGAACTACCACCGTTCAAGTTATAATCAGTTTCAAAAGTTCATCCCACTGATGAGACCACAAGATAAGACTTGAATAGATTCAATCTTTGAAATATTATTGAATGAAATAAAGTTACGAGATACTTTATTTAGTCCCGATATATATATATCCACATATATATATCTCTTAAACATTTCCTGGAACCTCTGTTATGTAAAGTATGAACAGAGTTTAAAACATCCAATGAATTTTGGAAAGGAAAAGAATTTTGGCATAAACCCGATATCTCGCTGATCAGGCAAAGATACCTATAAGTAACCTTTTCTACTAGTAGATGGACGAATTCCCCACTGGTCATCACCCTGGTCATAATTAAGACCTATGCTGGACTGCCACTCAGCCACCTATGCATTTGATGGACTCCCACTGAGCCACTTACACAATAATAGACCGTACCTCGGCCTGTCGCTTATGCCGACTCAATGAGAGGGGCTTACTTCCCGAACGTTGGGCAAGTAATCAATTCATTTACCAAATCTGCAACCTTGTTGCGAATGTAAAATACACCACAGAGCCGGACTCCCCAGGTTTTTGAGCGAGTATTTAAATCCCCTTAAAAGGAAGATCTTAAATATAAAAATGAGTTTTTGGGATCCGCTCTGACTTTTAAAAATCATTTTGAAGACTCGAAAACACTTTAAAGAGTGTTTGGAGTAAGGCTGATTTAATGAAGTAAATCAGTCCCCAGAATATTAGAAAATATCTGAATATTATTAATTAAATAATATTCCCATAAAGAATAATCTTTATAAAAATAATTGAAGTAGAAGTATTAAATTTATACTTGAAACGAGTATTAAATAACCCAAGATATACTTATATGAAAGTATTATCTTTATTTGAATAATCGAAAATAAGTTTGATTATTTACACCTTATTCTTTAATAAAATAAAGAATATATTTCCGCAAATAATCGGAGTCATAGATCCTCATATGAATATTCAAATAATATTCAATAAATAAAATAAGCTGAGTCATAATACCTCGAATGAATATTATAAATAATATTCATTAAATAAAATAAAGGAGTCATACATCCTCAAATGAATATTCAAATAATATTCATTAAATAAAATAAAGGAGTCATAAGTCCCCGAATGAATATTCAAAATAATATTCATTTAAATAAATAAAAGGAGTCATAAGTCCTTGAATAATATTCGAAATAATATTCAATAATAAAATAAAGTTTAAAGTTATCGAATAAACCTTATTCGATTAATAGTTTGGAAAACTATAACCATATATATATATAAATATATATAGATATATATATATATCCATATCCATATATACAAGATTACTCGGGATCCTCGACTCCCGGTTTTAGAAAATATTTTCACCTTTGGGTCCCTATACTAAGGGTATATGCAAGATACAACTATCCTCTAGCATAGGTATTATCAAATGAACCAACAGATATATATTTCAAGAATATGAAACAGGCATGCATATATACCATATTAGCATACTCCAATATATTGCAAAATTTGCTAATAACAATCATGCAATATCACAAGATAATGCATATACATATATTTACATCACAACAACAGTATAACGGGTAGAAAACTTGCCTGAGCGACTGGGAGTTACGAATGGCTCGGGACGAGTCTGGTAACCTATAAACAACAAGTAAGTTGGAATTAAACCAAAGTCACTTGTGAATCTATACTTTAACTAACTTAGACTCTAACGCTTGTTTTGCGCTCACTGATTCGCTTAAGTCACTCGGGTACTCTCGGCTCCATCATTTTTAATAACTTAACCTTTACGAGTCTTAAAGCGATTCCTTCGCGAATGACTTACCAACTGCCTAACACACTTACCATAAATGTTTCATACATTAATTCACCCTTTTTGGTCTTTAACCTACATTTCAAAGTAAGGCGAGGGAAAAAGTTTCGTTCGCGAAACACCGTTACTTGAAACGGTCGTTTCTCCTAAACCGTAAATCGGAATCGAACGAACTACATATCAAAACGAAGCTCGTAACATGAACTATCTAAACATGACAATGGTCAAAACCTAGCAGTGAGTTCAAGGGTTCTGATGCTATGCACAAAAACAGTCCAAAGAAAATCGGCCGTTACGACGGCTATGTTTACGCGATTTCCCAAATTTAAACCACTCGATACCAACCACAAATCAACCCCAAATCAATCATACAACCAATATCCATCCTTATCACATCATAACAACCCCAACAAATCCATATTAACCATTTATACTTATTCCTCACATGAACTAAAAGCTTTACTTAGGTTCTTTAACTAATTACCAAGATTTACAACTCCAACAATACAACAAAACCAACTAATCTCTACAAACTCAACCAAACTTCAACCAATCAAGCATCATGCCTCACATATGCTATATCAAACACATTCAATCCTAATTACTCAAAACTAAAGCTAGGGTTTGTAGTTTATACCTTCCTTGGAGAGTGGAGAATCAAGAGGATGGCTTGGAATCACCTTTAAAGCCCTTAACCAAGCTTAATCTAAACAAAACTTCAAGAACACAAATTTTAGTTCTTGAAAACACTATTCACCATCTTCTTTGATGATTTATAGAAAAAGATTGGCTTGGAATTAGAAGCTTAAACTTATAGGAAGTATGTAACTTAACTAGGAGAAGCTAGGATAATTACCTTGGAAAATAACAAGTGGAGGAGCTTGGACTTTCAAAAATTAAGAAACCCACCCGAGAGCTTCATGAAGAATGGAGAATTTTGTGTTTTGTTTGATGAAAATGAAATGATTTGCTTGGTTGGTTGATTTGGTTTTGTTTTTGCTTTAGTGAATTACCTTCTTGCCCTTGGATTTGTGTGGTTACAAAGCCACCACACCTCCTCCTTCCCATGTCATGCTTATCTCATCCACATGATGTCATCCTTCCTTCCTTGTCTTCTTTCTATTGGTTGGATGACATCATTCCCATTAATCCCTTTGATTAACTTCCTAATCGTTTGCCTAATGACCGCTGATCTGCTATACGGTTCGCTTAACTTTCGTTCTCGTTTTATCGTTTGAAGGATCATACCCTGGATCTTATTACTTAGGTTCCCTTAACCTTTCTCAATATATTATATTCCTTCCATGATCCTCTTTTATAATCCTTTAATTTAAATCCTTTTTATCCTGTTACCTTATACTCAATTCTCTCCGTATATTGTGGATTTCCGGGAAAAACCAAAGTGTTCGGAATTGGATTCTGACGATCTTTACATACACTTATATACTCCATAGAGTACTAATAATATCCCATAAGATCAATAACAGAACCCCTACATAGCGTGGCATGAAAAGTTTTCTCATTCAGCAAAAACACTATTCATAAGGGTTTCAAAATTTTCCAAAAATTGGGGTTATTACAATTATCCAAATCTGGTATTAAAATCGTATCATCTTTTTAGTTACCCAGCGGCTAAGTAATCTATTTTAGGATCCAATATATAAGTGCAATAATGGAATTATTAAATAAATAAAATAGGTGGTGGGTATGTCAGCGATGTGTTGCCTTATTGTTAATTATGTGTAATTTGTAGGTACGAAGATTATTTGTATAATTAATTATTGAGTTGTATGAGTTGTTTTGCTTTTAAAGTGATTTTATTGAATATTTAGTCTTATAGATGCAAGAATTGTTTCTAAAATTATTTTTGTTGCCTTATAATTTTATTCATTATTTTTAGGAGTTTATAAAATTTAAAAATCAATATTTTATTGATTATTTATCTCTAAATGATATTCAGATTGTATTTAATTGTAAAATCAGTATTTAATTCCAGAATGCTTCAAAATCATAAAATTTTTATTTTATTAACTCTTGAATATTTCGAGAATTTTAAAATTAGTTCGGTAATTTTTTTGGCTTGTATTTAACCGCACGTTTGTTCGTTAAATCTTAAAATGCGGGTATAGTGTGCGAGTTAAAAATGATTTAAAAATTATGAAAGTTAAATTTTGTTTGTTTTTAATTATTACGAGAGTGTTTAAAATTAATTTCGTATTTTTCGGATTGTTGTCACCCGCAAATTTTTCATTAAAATGCAAATTAATTGGTACGCGACAGTTGCAGAACAGAAAGAAAACAACAAAAGAAAGAAAAACAAAACAAATACAAAACAATACACACACGTTCACTACCCCTGAAACCCCCCCCATCCTCCCTCCTCACGCGCCTCACCCCTCCTCTCTCCCGCCGCCTCCCGTCTCTCTCGACCTCACCCTCTTTCGAACCTCTCAACTCTCGTGTCTCTCATCTCTTTCTCTCAATTTCTCTGTATCTCCCTTCTCTCCCCTCTCTCGGCTGCTTCCTTCCCTAGTAATTGCCCCCGCCTGTGTTTTTTTTCTTTTCTTCTCATCGCCGCCGATTTATTTTCCGGTGAAAGGTGTATGCGTGCGTGTGTGTGAATTGTGGTTGTGTGTGTTCCGTGTGTGTCTGTGTTATGTGTGTACTTTGTATCTTGTGTGTTCCGCCCGTTTTTCCGGTTGCTGCCGGTCTTTTTCCGGCGAGGCGGCCGGAGTTTCGAGCTGCGCGTGTGCGCGTGTAGCTGTGTTGCATGTCCTGTGTTGTCAGTCCCGTGTTGCTCCAATTCGAACTGATTTCTTTGGTTACTGATCTCAAATTCGGTTACATGTATATTTTTAATTATTCAATTTAATTATGATAATTATTCGAATTTATTTCAGAAATTTGAATAAGATTTTAATGATTATTCAAATAATTATTTTTACTCGTATTCGAGAATTAATTAGTGAAACTCGTGAATGGGCATCCGAAACAGGTACCTCCGGGATTCGCCGCCGTCAGCGATGAATTTCGATGAGCTGATGGTGGACGATGATGATTGATTCTGAGTCCTAAATTATAAATAAATAAAATTAGTTGTAAAATTAAATTTGAAATGAAAAATAGGATATTATCATAAGTATATAATTATATTCTACGAAAGTATATAAATATATTCTACGAATCGAGTTACATGTTGTGACAAAATATTTTATAATAACCCTACTATTTTCAAAATAACGAATATACGTACTTTTTGAAAATAAGCACTGAACCAAAATTCGAAGATGTAAACCTTAAATGTGATGTGTATTTCAATAGTACATATAAATACGGATCGAGATATGAAATCGCATGGGTAGAAGTGATAGTGATATTATGTTAAGCTTAAAAAATTATCTGAATTAGGGTATTTCAACCCTGTAGGTCCTAGTCGTAAGACCCGAGGATTGACATCGGACTAAAAATGATCTAGTAGTTAGTCGTCGAGCTTAGCAAGGTTCCAATCGAAGGACCTGAGTGTTGGGATCATATCCAAAATAGGATAGTGGTTTGACGGTAAAGTCGAATGTCCAAGTCAGTCCGAAGTCAACCTATAATAGCGATTAAAGCTTATCAAGGCAAGTATTCCTTACTTTTCTCGTAAAATACTGCAATTATCTCTTTATTCCTATTATAAGTTAGAATAGTTAACTGTTTTATATTTCGCTGTAATTATTCTTAATTACGCAAGTTTCTTTCATTATTGTTCCTATATTATCGATTGCTCTCTTGAGCAAATACCCATTCTTTCGGGTTATTTGCGAACCCTAAATTGGGATGTTTTGAAATCAAAATGATTTGACATCAAAATACTCTACGGGCTGGATGGTTACTGTGAGAGCCAGTGATGAGCTGGATCCTATGGGCCGGGGATGGACCGGACCCTTGGGCGATAGTGGCTGGGTACTCGAATGGATCTATACGGTTAGGTATAGATCTACACTATATCCTGACTAATCAGCAAGGTATGAGTGTGAACTAGTGTCCAGTCTAATTTGTTGTTGATCTCCATTAACGACATTCTCTCTCGAAAAGTTTTATGATTCCAAAACTGGACAAAACCCTGATTCAGGAGATGAATCTGGGAATCGCTTGTCACTTTTGGATTTATAATTAAGGGCTGGTAAGAGCCAATGGTTATTCTCTCAACTCCCTCAAATACATAGAATTGTTTAAAATTTATTTAAAGATTTTATCCGGAAATTTTCCTTTGATATTGATGTTTGAAACTCAATTATACACTTTCTGGGCATTTTTGGCTCACTCTTGCTTTGTAAATTCTTATTTCTTTCAGAAGCATATAGGGGTAAAAGTGAATAGCTTTCGTTAGACAGCAGAAGTTAGAGATATCTCCGCTACGAGAGGACGAAGATGTTAAAAAAAATAAGACAAGGGCATTAGCATAAAGGTATTTAAACTTGTACAGTAGTTGTTGTGAATTGTAGAAGGTTAAATTCTTGTTTCATACCATGACCTGTAAACGATCCGGTGTTTAAGGGGTTATTCGTTTATTATTTCAAATTATGTAAAGATTGTTAGTGACACCAAATCTTGACCCCGGATTTGGGTTGTTACAAGTTGGCATCAGAGCAACAGGTTATTGGTCCCTGAAATAAGAATAGGTAAAAGTAAGATAGGAGTGATAGTCCATATAAGATAGAGAAGACCCTAGGTATACTTATTTTGAGTTTGAGTTGAGTGCGAATTAGGGTTAGCAGATCCTATAATAAGGAGGAGTCGACAGATTGACGAAGACTGGGTATGTTACCCTACTTTTCATGTGGTTTTAAAGAAAAATGCAATTGAGTCTTGTGAGAACTTCGTGTAAGAGAGGCCAGGTGCGTTTTGGTACGATTTAACTTAGAAATAGGTAGAAGGACGAGCTCCATGCTGGAGGCAACAAGTTGATGGAAGCTGATAAAGAGCCAAAGTTGCAAGCTACAAAGGCACCACCTTTGTGAAACAGTTCTTATTACTTATCGGGCGCTGCACGAGGAATGGTATCTACCTTACTAGGTATAGGTAAGACTAGCAAGAAAATGTGACCCTATCTACAGACAAAACGTCGAATTGCATGTGTGGTTTTAAGTATAACGTCAAGGATGACGCCAAGAATATCAAAGACAGTACCAAACGTCAATATTAGGGTAGAGTTGCGAATAAAATGATATACAATGGAAGAGGAAAATTTCGTCGGCTAATAAATACAAACGGAATCCAAGAAGAAATAGAAGATATACCAAAGTGGAGAGACCCTTATATGGGCATTCCTTTGATTAGATACTTCATTAGAGGATTATAAGAGTAGCAAGTAACTTATATATAGTAATGACACCCAAATGTCTGATTTTCAAAAAAAATTAAAATGAGTTCTCGAAAAAGATTTTCTTAATCAACTTTTAGAAGATCTTTGCATAAAATGAGTTTCACAATTTGGTTGTCGAATTACTACTTAAGTTCTTGCTATTATAAACATAAAATGACCTAAAAGGATACTGGATCTATACTCAATGTTGTTAGTTCGGAGGACCAAGTAGACCCACTAGTAGGAAGAAAGTTTAAATTTTTTCCGTGAAAGATAAATGTAAACTTTGTTTAATAATATTAATGATTGAATCAACATGTTAAAACATTATTTACCCAATTTATGAAATTATTAAAATTTAACGAGATTCGTGATTCGAACGGGCAGAGGATGATTGAAGGAAATGGAAGAATCTTCCAGATGATTGGAGAAGAATCGTATTTCTATCGATGAAGTTGAGGCGTTGCGTGATCGATGGTTATTCTATGCGGCATAAATGAAATTAGAAGCAGTGATTATAAATTTCGTAGGGACATGATTATGATCAAATCATCAAAGCATTTAATGTGGAGGCATTTCTAGGCAACATTCCGAAGTGATGATGTGACTTAAATTGTGAATCTCCTATTCGAATGATTTCTGAAGGCATACATAAGTGAAGTGTGGACGATGACCAATAGTGTCATTCTTTCCTCTAATACAATAGCATATGTTCTTCTTGATTCTTGAATACATATGAGCTCCTTTTATTGATAAATCATATGAGGCAAAAACGAAAGAAAATTTATCGTGCTCCTTCCGAATTATTTCTCTTCTCAAAATATTGCCTCCTGATTGAGACAAACAGTGTTGTGATGTGACGCTTTGTCGGAATGACGAAGAGTCTGGTGGGACGCCACCTAATCATGTGATGTATGCCATATAGTATGAAAGACTGGTCATCTTGAGTACGAATATGGTTGTCTTATTCATATCTAAATCCTCACTCATTTTTTTCCTTCAATTTACTGACTTACAGATTCTCCCAATTGATTTATGCATTGTTATTCCTCATCCAATTTTTCAATCAAAATCATATTCACAAACTCTTCTCTTGCGTAGAGCCTGTTCTTTGACGATCTCAAAAGAAATGGAATAGTCCCGTATAACAGGTAGAATTACATGTCGAATATAGATATGATTGCAAGCCAATAAATGGTGGACATCTGCGAGCAAGGAAGAATGGATACACCGAGGACGTGGTCATTACAAAGACATCAAATCATATGGTTGTTCTTGTTACGAGGATTTCATCAAGACGGTAGGTTGCAGTAACACGGTGTGCTTTAAGTCTGGAGAATTTGACGTTGCGCTTTAAGGCAGGAGAATTTGATGTAAGATGAATAGCGAACCGTAATAAATAAATTAATTATAAAATAAGGAAGTAAAGTCCTGCACATCAGACAAAGAGAATGAGTGTCGGGATGACAACCGAAGATCAAGGAATTCTGAACAATAACTTAGACAGGCAATTAATACGTGAAGCATCCCTTCGTCGCGGGATGATATTTGTCGTAAAGATTCAAGATCGAAGAAATCTTAATTGCAAACAAATTTCGAATGTGTTCTTCAAGAAATTGTGAAGTTCTCTAACTTGAGTAAATAAGTTATGGTAAATTTAATACCCATAACTGGGTCAGTGACGAAAGTTCGATACGGGAACATAAGAGGAGATGAAATAATGGTGATTCGACTGTGAAATCTTTTAAGAAGTAATGATCTAATGATTGAGTTTTTACCATATCGTGATTAGTTAATGGATACGGTATAATTTCAAAAAGTGACTATACACAATTAGTAATGATAAGAAATAAGTTAAAAGAATCGCGAAATAAAATTTTTGAGAAATAAAAAGATAATTTTAAGTTCATTATTAACATTTAGTAATATTCTGAAAGGATTGAGAAAATGTATGGTGATATTGATCATTGTTGGTTTAAGATCTTAGTCCAAATCAAGAGATATATGATATGCCAGTCAATAGTACATATGTTGAACAAAATGATATAGTTTGAATTATGGCAAATTGATGAATTTGGTTGATGGAAGTGGGTGGATATGGTTATGGATGATTTGGTTGATTGATGGTGTCATCTTGAGTCCGATTGGTAGTCGATGGTATAGGGGAAGTGCTGCCCAAATTTTCAGAAATTACCCTACTTCTAAGGATAAAGAAGTATATTTTCATTCCCAGTTGTACTCCAAATGATTGCGATATTGGTTTTTGGAAAAAGTTGTTATGACCAAACCGACTTTATATAATTGGTCTTTGATTTCATTTAGCTAACCATCACTTGGTTTCATTGATCAGTTAAAAGAGTTAATTGATGAACTTTACCAACTAATGGTTAGTTAAATAGAGATTGATTCCAATTAGACTGAGTTAAGCCCTAATATGATTTTCCGATCCGAAATCAAAGCAATTAGAAATTTGGAGGAAGTAATGGCATTAGCAGAAATCGGAAATTTAGTAAAATTAGCGTGATGTTACTGCAGGCATGAGCGCGGTTTTATCTAGATGAATAGGCCTTTGCAATAAACAAGAAGAACGTTTTCAGGAGCTGAAGGTTTAAGACAAAACAAAGAAATATATCCTATGTAATAGCGTTCCAGGTAGGACTTGAATGCATACCCATATCGAATGACGATTTAATGAAAGATACTGTGAAATACTGAAAAACTCGCACATCCAAATATCCGATATAAGGCAGAGACTGACGAAGTCGGTATGTGAATTCAGGAAAAAAATTGTTAATCAATTGGGGAAAGCCAAATATGCGATTAGTGATGATCTAAGCGAGGTTAAGAAAATAGCTACCGATGAATTTTGATAATTATGTTAGTAAGAATTTAAATATTATAAATAAAAGATTTCATTCCAGTATCAACTACAGAAATGGCTTACCTGATATTGAACGGATTAGTATTATCAGGGAAAAGAGATTCCTCATGTTTAAAAGAAATAATGAATGATGAGAATGGAGAACTAATTAAGAAGAGAAGTGGAATCAAATGGATGATAAAGAAATTTTATAAAATGATCCAAGTTAAGTAAGTTGTGAACGTCAGATGTGCTAGAACTGATATGAGAATGAAGTGAAACGCCGATAATTGGAGATATAAATTTCATTCAAAGAATACGCGTAAGCAGAGAAGATTAAACAAAGGTATTAGTGGCGAACTGTTAGAGAAGAACATTACAATGAATCTCATATCGGAATTCTCTAGCATTGAAATGAAGTTCCGGAGGTTCTAATGAATGATATACCAAGGTTACCACGGGAATAAGGTAAGAATTTCTCATCGGTTACTGCACAGAGTCGAGCTGGTGTCAAAAGCCCTGTATCGTATGGCCTAATAGGGATTAAGTAATTAGTTAAGAAAGCTTCAGGATTATGGGATGAAGGAATAGTGAGATAAGGAATACGTCGCGTTATGCACAAAAATGGTCATGGAAAAAGGAGAATGAAGGTATAAAGTTACGCATTGATTATTAGAAATTGTAAGTCTGAGGATTGAATGAACATAGTGTATAAGGAATATTTGGATAGTGTAATTGTATTTATTGAGAACATCCTCGCCCATTCAAGGACTAAGGAAGACTAAGTTGAATGCCTGAAGATATGTTTGCGAAGGGTGAAAAGTAGCAACTGCGTTTCAAGCTTCAAAGATATGAATTCTGGTCATAATTGATTATGAGCTATGGAGGTATAATAATTACCAACCAGGCAAGGTCCATTTAGGAACAGATGTCTTGAGCAGAAAAGGAAGAGTGAATATCATTAAGATTGATGGGGAGTGGGTAAAGGAATTGGGAAAGTTAGAAATTGAAGAGCAGGTTTTGATTCAGTTTCTGGATTATGCTGATACTTACTTTGTTGTTAAATATCAAAGGTGGTATTAATATAGATGATTGATGTTGACTTCAGTATGAAATGTTGTGAGCATCAAAGTTCGTAATGATATCTAATTTGATATGACAACAAAATGAGTATTAATACCAAGAGTTCGGTTTTGAATAAAGTTATGATTCATCCCATTCCAAATTAATATATTTTTTCTTTCAGATAGTAAAAGATTCTCACCCGATGAATATATTCGATAGTGATTGAAAAGAAATTAGGATTTACTATTAAGTGGTGAGTTAAATACAATTGCCAAGATTTTCCTTTAATTTTTAGTTTTTAGTTTTTGAATAGATTTAGAACATTTCGAAGCATAAGACGCCATGAGCTCAAGTATATCGAGCGCAGATGGATAAAAAGTACAAGAGACCGATTAAAGATTCTCGAATACGATTAAAAACGGCCATAAGCCAGGCTAACCGGATAGGAAGAGACATGGAAAGTTAAGTAAAACAGTCAATGAAAATGGGAAGCGTTCATGATCGCAAATTATTAGAATTATAAAGAGACGCAGATTTGTATAAAGTAAGCTAGTCCTTTGAGACAATAAGATAGATAGAAAGATTGTGAATGAGTTGGCCTTGTTGTCATAGGTATAATGAGTTCATAAGACGTTTATAAATATAACACCGGGAAGAGTAATTTAGCTCCATATGTATAAAATGGAGGTTTGAGTCAAGTTGCATGGACAACTGATAGATTTGATATCGATAGGAAACGGTTGAATTGTAGTTAAAATGACGAGTTCTGAGAAATTTTAAATAAGATACTCGAAAAATATCATGGTCTATTCCTTAGCATGATTCTGAGAATATAATCCTTTTAAGAGGAAAATGATGTAACGTCTGGAAAATATTATGTAATTATTTTTATCAATAAATAATTATTATGTGAATTTTGGTGAATTATTTGATGATTGATATTAATATTTGGGTGTTGATATCTGATAAAATTTAGATATTTTATTTTTAATTGTCCATAATAAAATATAGATAATTTTGGTATTTTTCTGGTAATTTTGGATTATTATATAATTTTATAAGGATTTATAAAATTAATAACGATTATTTTTACATAATTATAAAATTACTTTTTAAAATCAGAAATCGTCTCACTTCAACCTTTTTGCGTTTTCACAACCCGAAACTCTTCCGAAAGCTCCTTTCTAACCTAATCTGATAATTCTGAACACTTTTCGTGTTTTGACTTTCTCGATTCGGGGTACGGTTTGACCCGTACGAGTCCCGGCGCGGAATTTTCGATACGCTAATCAACTTTTATGGACTGATAAAACCCGTATTCTCGAAAGATGGGATAATATTACTATATTTTCGTATAAAGTGTTTTATAAGAAGCTTTGTTTTGATAATTATCCAAATCTGGTATTAAAATCGTATCGTCTTTTTAGTTACTTAGCTGCTAAGTAATCTATTTTTGGATCCAATATATAAGTGCAATTATAGAATTATTAAATAAATAAAATAGGTGATGGGCCTGTCAGCGATCTGTTGCCTTATTGTTAATTATGTGTAATTTGTAGGTACGAAGATTATTTGTATAATTAATTATTGAGTTGTATGAGTTGTTTTACTTTTAAAGTGATTTTATTGAATATTTAGTCTCATAGATGCTAAAATTGTTTCTAAATTAATTTTTGTTGCCTTATAATTTTATTCATTATTTTTAGGAGTTTATAAAATTTATAAATAATATTTTATTGATTATTTATCTCTAAATGATTTTCTGATTGTATTTAATTGTAAAATCACTATTTAATTCAGAATGTTTCAAAAATCATAAAAATTTTATTTTATTAACTCTTGACTATTTCGAGAATTTTAAAATTATTTCGGTAATTTTCTGGCTTGTTTTTAACCACACGTTTGTTCGTTAAATCGTAAAATGCGGGTATAGTGTGCGAGTTAAAAATGATTTAAAAATTACGAAAGTTTTATTTTATTTGTTTTTAATTATTACGAGAGTGTTTAAAATTAATTTAGTATTTTTAGGTTTGTTGTCACCTACAAATTGTTCGTTAAAATGCAAATTAATCGGTACACGGAAGTTGTAGAACAGAAAGAAAACAACAAAAGAAAGAAAAAAACAAATACAAAACAATACACACACATTCACTACCCCTGAAACCCCCCTCCTCACGCCGCCTCCCGTCTCTCTCGACCTCACCCTTTTCCGAACCTCTCAGCACTCGTGTCTCTCCTCTCACTCTCTCAATTTCTCTGTATCTCCCTTCTCTCCCCTCTCTCGGCTGCAACCTTCCCTGGTAATTTCCGCCGCCTATGTTTTCTTTCTTTTCTTCCCATCACCGCCGATTTCTTTTTCGGTGAAAGGTGTATGCGTGCGTGTATGTGAGTTGTGGTTGTGTGTGTTCCGTGTGTGCATGTGTTGTGTGTGTACTGTGTATCGTGTGTTTGTTGTGCCGCCCATTTTTTCGGTTGCCGCCGGTCTTTTTCCGGTGAGGCGGCCGGAGTTTCGAGCTGCGCGTGTGCACGTGTAGCTGTGTTTCCTGTCCTATGTTGCTCTAATTCGAACTGATTTCTTTGGTTATTGATCTCAAATTGGGTTACATGTATATTTTTAATTATTCAATTTAATTATGATAATTATTCAAATTTATTTCAGAAATTCAAATAAGATTTTAATGATTATTCGAATAATTATTATTACTCGTATTCGAGAATTAATTGGTGAAACTCGTGAATGGGTATCCGAAACTGGTACCTCCGGGATACGCCGCCGTCAGCGATGAATTTCGATGAGCTGACGATGGACAATGATGATTGATTCTATGTCCTAAATTATAAATAAATAAAATTAGTTGTAAAATTAAATTCGAAATGAAAAATAGGATATTATTATAATTCATATTGGTGTTTGGGATTGCGATTGGATTGGTTGTTGTTGATTGTGATTGACGTCGAATTGTTTCGACCGGTAAGCCGATAAACAAAGGAGACGCTGCCCGATTTTTGGGAAATTAATTCCAAAAATACGGGAACGTAACCTATAATTATCAAAGACGTCGAACGAAAGTATATAATTATATTCTACGAATCTAGTTACGCATTGTGACAAAATATTTTATAATCACCCTACTATTTTTAAAACAACGAATATACGTACTTTTCGAAAATAAGCACTCAACCAAATTTTGAAGATGTGAACCTTAAATGTGATGTGTATTTCAATAGTACATATAAATACGGATCGAGATATGAAATCGCATGGGTAGAAGTGATAGTGATATTATGTTAAGCTTAAACCATTATCTGAATTAGGGTATTTCAACCTTGTAGGTCCTAGTCGGAAGACCCGAGGATTGACATCGGACAAAAAATGATCTAGTGGTTAGTCATCGAGCTTAGCAAGGTTCCAATCGAAGGACCCGAGTGTTGGGATCATATCCAAAATAGGATAGTGGTTTGACGGTAAAGCCGAACGTCCAAGTCAGTCTGAAGTCAACCTATAATAGCGATTAAAGCTTATGAAGGCAAGTATTCCTTACTTTTCTCGTAAAATAGTGCAATTATCTCTTTATTCCTATTCTAAGTTCTGAATAGTTAACTGTTTTATATTTTGCTGCAAATACTCTTAATTACGCAAGTTCCTTTCATAATTGTTCCTATATTATCGATTGTTGTCTTGAGCAAATATCCATTCTTTCGAGTTATTTGCGTACCCTGAATTGGGATGTTTTGAAATCAAAATGATTTGACATCAAAATACTCTATGGGCTGGATGGTTACTATGAGGGCCAGTGATGAGCTGGATCCTATGGGCCGGGGATGGACCGGACCCTTGAGCGATAGTTCCTGGGTACCCGAATGGATCTATACGGTTAGGTATACATTTACACTATATCCTGACTGATCAGCAGGGTATGAATGTGAACTAGTGTCCAATCTAATTTGTTGTTGATCGCCATTAACGACATTCTCTCTCGAAAAGTTTTATGATTCTAAAACCGGGCAAAACCCTGATTCTGGAGATGAATCTGGGAATCGCTTGTCACTTTTGGATTTATAATTAAGGGCTGGTAACAGCCAATGGTTATTCGCTCAACTCCCTCAAATAAATAGAATTGTTTAAAAATTATTTAAAGATTTTTTCCGGAAATTTTCCTTTGATATTGATGTTTGAAACTCAATTATATACTTGCAATTATATACTTGCTGGGCATTTTTGGCTCACTCTTGCTTTGGAAAATCTTATTTCTTTCAGAAGCAGATAGGGGTAAAAGTGAATAGCTTTCGTTAGACAGCAGAAGTTAGAGAGATCTCCGCTGCGAGAGGACGAAGATGTTAGAAAAAATAAGACAGGGGCATTAGCATATAGGTATTTAAACTTGTATTGTAGTTGTTGTGAATTGTAGAAGGTTAGATTCTTGTTTCATACCATAACCTATAAACGATCCGGTTTAAGGGGTTATTTGTTTATTATTTCAAATTATATAAAGATTGTTAGTGACACCAAATCTTGACCCCGGATTTGGGTTGTTACATCGGGACTATATTAGAACATCCATTGAGAGCTACAAATTTTACTAAGTTAAATATACTAAGGTGTTTTGTTTAACTTATCATCAAGTTCACAACATATTCCTAACAATCTCCCCCAATTTATGTCTACTGGAATTGTAGCCATAAATTAAGAGAAAGACTTGATGATAATAAAACACCCTTAAATGTACAGATTAATATATAGTAGATAAAACTGATAAGTGTTACAAATTTATTGAAAATTGAACAAAGCAAAGTTTTCAAAGAGTTCTCACAATCATTATCAAGGTGCTCTTCTAGACCGAGAAGATGATTCTATTTCCTTGATTGTCTGGATTTCTTCCCAAGCTTCCTGTTATTCTCTTATATTTGATTCTGGAGTTGTATGTGGAATTCAAGTTCATCAGCTTCAGATAGATCCAGCTTTTCTTGCATTTCCAATAGAGTCTCATTGCTAGAGATACTCAATTGGTCATCCAGTCTGAAGAATCTTCTAACACCCTTGTCATCCATGAATTCCATCAGCCAATAAGGCTTTAAATGCACTCTACTTTCTGTGAAGGGAATTGTTAGAGTTCTTGGAAGTGCATTCTTGGCTTTATTACTCCTTAGATCTTCTATCTTCTTTAAGACCAATTTCCTTGCAGTTACATTAAAACCAAAGTTTTTCTTAAAGGATGAGAAGACCTTTATCAGTACAGATTGGCTTTCTTGAAGAATCCTGTGAAAAGGCCATGTGATCTTTTTCCCTCCCTTGTACTTAAACACCAGTCTTTCAGGAAGATGTGTGTGAGCATCAATTCCTCTTACCTCTTCCAATTCATCCAAGTAGAGATTTATATCATAAAATTCCTTGATGTCACAGATGTAGAGTAGATCTCCCTTGTTGGCAGTTGGTTGAGTTTTGGCTAAGACTTTGGTTTTGAGAGTCATAGGCTTGACCTTCTTGGTTACACTTATCTTAGTTTTCTTTGGCTTGTTGAAGATAGGTAAATTGAGTTCAGGAATTGGCAAACTTTCCCAGTCTATTGGCTCATCCTTGGGAATTATAGGCTCACCATGAAAATTCTTTGTTGGATCCACCTTGAATTCTTCATGTGCCACTGAGGGCTTGGATGTTTGAGTTGAAGTTGTAGACTGTTTGGGAATGTAGTCTTCCATTTCCTCATCACTGAAGTCCAATTTTCTTTTGGAATGAAGCTTGTATCTGAATTTTCTTTTCTGTGGAGGTTCATTTTGCATTTGCTGATCTTGAGCTTCAGTAATAACAGGTGGTTTTTCATAGATTTCAGTTGCAACTTTCACAGCTTGAAGTTTGGCTACTATAACAGCTTGCTCTTTCCTCTGTTTGAGCTTCTTAGCATCTACAACAGCTTGCCTCTTTTCTTTATTAATTCCTTTTTTTTCTTCCCTTTTTGCTGTTGCAAACTGAGGGTGTCCAGCCACCACACAAATCTCTTTTCCATTCTTGTAAATTTTGGTAATTCTCTTCTTTTGTACTGAATCAGATAGATCTTTGTAAAATGTTATGGACCTTGCCAACAGCTTCTTTTCATCTGGTTTTGGAGTCTCAAACATGAGATCCAAGGGATTTTTATTTGATGACTTTGGATAGTTCTTTTTAGGTTTCAAAATCAGATTGGCTTTTGGAGATTTGATGCATAAAGGTTGGCCCTTTTCCAAGCTACCTAGACTCATTTCATTCACAGAGATTTGTTTGACTTGTGAGTGGTGATGAAAGATCTTGTCTGGTTTCAGTATTTGACCAAATTTCTTCTGAATTTCTTCATCTATTTTCTTCCACTTGTCATCTAATTCCTTTTCAACAGCTACAACATCAAGCATCTTGAGATTTGTCTTTGAATCAAGCTTAGCAGCTGCTATTTGGATTAGATCAATGCTGTTCAATACTGGTGACTTTGGCAATGTAATTTTTGGAACTATTACTTGGATGATTTGAACATTTATCACATGCTCCCCCTCACTGGTTTGCCCTCCTTCACTAACTGGGATGATTGGATCTTTCTCCCCTTTTTTGTTATCATCAAGTAGAGAGGAGGTGGAAGTTTGTGCATCCACCAGCTTTTATAACAACTGAGTCTGTTGTGCTTGATGTAGATGAATAGCTGTGAGAGAGGCTTCTACTGCTTTCAGTCTTGTGTCCAAGGAATCCACTTTAGTTGCAAGATTACAGTTCTTCCTCAACTGTCTGTTGATGTCAAACATTGGTGTATCTAGAAATTTAGCATCCAACCTGTCAGAGACATCCTTCTTGATTTGGTCAATCTCTGTTTTGATTGAAGTGACATCTTGATTATGTTGAAGAGCTTGTATTTGATGGAGTTGTAGAGAGTAGAGGTGTGCTTGTAGAAGCTTCTTGGTGCTAGAATTGGTAGTGGCTTGAAGAACAGTGTGTGTCTGTTGAATGATGTGAAAAAGAGTTGTCTTGAAATGCTGCCCATCACACTCTTTAAAAAACACCCAAGGTGGAGTGTTTAATCTAGAGCTAGGGCCTACTTCTACCCCTATGTCCATGAACTCTTCTTCATCACCATCTTCATCTCCAAAGAAGTCTTCAGACTCACCAGTTCCATAGTCAACATCATCACTAGCTTTAGGTGGCATGGTTGTGATGGCATCCTTTGCTCTTTGCATTGAAGCAGTTGTATGCACCAAGTTAAGCATCTTTTCTGCAGCCATATTGTCCTGTTCAGCTAGAACTTGATAAGCTGCCACAGGGTGAGTAAATGCCTCAGCTTCAAAAGAAACAGAGTCTAAAACAGTTTGATGTTCTGGATGAATTAGCTGTCTCTTGTCAGCCTCATTGATATCCATTAACTCACTTACAATGGGCTCTTCCCATTCAGCTGTACCTGCTTTTCTCTCATTTTCTCTCTTTTCTTGCATCTAGGGCTCCCCTTGGCTCACCACCCTCACACCCTCATCTTCACCAACTAAGGTGGAACCCCTCTCACTCTCTTTTGCCAGGATGAAAGAAATAGCCTACATTTGTTCACTCATTTCCTCTCCTTTTTCCTGAGTGCAACTCAGCCTCTCACTCAATAAACTCCCTTCCCTCAGTCCTAAGAATTATTGTACAACTACTAACTCATCTACATTTGTAACAATTGTTGAAATTTCAGTGTGTGTAGTGAGTACCGACGGATGAGGAACATCAATCGGTGTAGTAGTTATGTTAGCCGGCGGATGACTGCTGTTAGGCACATCCATCGGGATACAATCACTAACCGACGGATGAACAATATCCACCATAATAGAAGAAATAAATGAGTTTGGAGTGGAGACTATTGTAGACTCTGTGCAGATTGATGAAAATTTGGGCACAGATGTCTCAATAGTTCCTGAAAGAATTGGCAAGTGAGCCAACAAATCATCCAAAAGATGATGCTCACTTGCACTGGATTTTGGCTTCCCCAACAAAGTTAAAAAAGGGGAATCAAAAATTGATGTGTTGAACATATCCACATCCAGAGAGTTTGTGGGAGAGTTTGGTGTTTGTGGTGCTTCTATGATTAAGGATTTTGGCTGTGACTCCACATTTATTGGAGCCACATCAAACTGAATTTGTGATGGTGCATGTACTAAGTCTTTGACTGCAGTAGGCACTGTGTGTGCACTCTGTGTATCCCCAGTTGTTTGGATTTCTTTTTTCTGGCATATGTTTGGGGTGAGCTAGTGTCCCTTACCCTCTTAGCCTGTGCTCTTGGCTGAGAGCTTTGTTCAATAGCTACATCCTTTTGGAAGGATGCAACTAGCAAAGAGTTAAGTCCTTTTTAAGCACTGCAGTTTGTTGGGAAACTACAGTGTGGCTAGGCTGAGAAACACTCAACTCTCCAACCTTATCCTTAGGGTTTCTTTGATGTTCACCCTGTCCCTCACCTAACTCACTCACCTTCACACTCCCCTCTTGGTGTTTGGTAGATTTTGCAACTGGTTTCTTTTGAGGGAAACCAAAGGAGATTTTCTTTGATTTGGTTTTTGAAATTTTTGTTTTGGTGACTTGGGTAGGCATTTGTTTGGTCATTGACACAGATGCCATGGTCACACTCAAAGGCAAAGAAATTTGAGAGGTTGGAATAGTAGGGACAATAGTTCTTACCTCACTTACCTGATGGCCCTCCATGATTAGAAAAAAAACCAAGGGCACCTCCATGTGGTGATCAGCTCTATTCAAGTCTGCAATTACCCTTCTTTCTTGAACCCAACAATCTAATTTGTTGGTTGGGTTCTCAATTACAAGATCTTCACATATATGCTTAGCAATAATCATAAGGAATCTAGCATAATTGATATGTTTAGATATGTTATTAACCTCTCATAACTTATATCCTACTCAAACATAACCGCATCACTGAAATTGAAGTACTTATCAGTAAGAAGCATGTTAAGCATAGTAGTATTGACAAAATCAAAGTTATTTATTTTACCAGAAAACACTTTGGTAACTATACCACACAAGAAACTCCACTCTTTCCTAAGACCTAGCCTTCTAATCTTACTTAATTTAGTAGTAGGAAGTGCGTAGCCCATGGATTTAAGCAAATTAACTATAGCAGCATCTATGTGTGGATTAGTAGTGGTGTTATCTGGAATCTTAAAACATGCTTTGAAAATGTCACAGTTAATGCAGTATTACTTACTTTTGATGGATAGAGTGATGGTTTTGTCACTAGCCTGATAAACAACAGTTGTCCACATCTCCTCCACAACTTCGTAGTAGATTGTGGGTGATTCCAGCATGGTATAATTAAGCTTGCATCCCTTCACAAAATCCATCATTTTGTGATAATCTTCAGATGCTGGAATCCCTTTGTTCACAAGTGCCACAAAATTGTTCTTCTCATAGAAAAATCTTAACTGAAACATGATTTTGACTACTGGTGCCATTGTTAGAGCAAGATAAGTTGCAGAAAGAGAGAGGATTTTGCTTTAAAGAAGAAGAGAGTAGTTAATTGCAGTATAGAAAGATAAAAGAAAAGATTGAAAACGAATTTAGCTTTTATACTATCTCAGAAATAAACTGTCAAAAGTAATAAAGTAAAATAAAGTAACCAATCAAAATAGCCTAAAATAGCCGTTTAAAATAAAATAGATTGTCAAAATTCTGTGAATTAACCATCGTGACATACTTATAGACTGTAAGTATATCCGATGGATAATGTCCAGTACTTTTAACGGCTAGGATGAAGGCAATTCGATGGATGAGGATAAGACAATTATCCGTCGGGTATAAAATAATCCAGAAAAATAATTGATTTTTATTAAGATATTCTATTTCGACGGATGATCAAACTTGATGGATAATGAGCATCCGTCGAGATGTAAATTTTGACTTAGCCAAAATTTCATCTAAAATAGAAAAATCAATTAAGTTTCCGGCTGCATCATAACTTGCAAAATTATCAAAAATAATTTAAGAATAATTAAGCATACCTAACTCAATTACCAACCTAGAAAAGGTGGATTCATCAAGTGGCTTGGTAAAGATATCTGCAAGCTGCTCTTCACTTGGAACAAAATGAAGTTCCACAGTACCATTCATCACATGTTCCCTAATGAAGTGGTACTTGATGTCTATGTGCTTTGTTCTTGAATGTTGTACTGGATTTTCAGTGATGGCAATTGCACTTGTATTATCACAGAAAATAGAAATTCCATCCACTTGAAGACCATAATCCAACAATTGGTTTTTCATCCATAAAATTTGTGCACAGCAACTACCAGCAGCAATATATTCAGCTTCAGCTATAAAAGTAGAAACTGAGTTTTGCTTTTTACTGAACCAGGATACAAGCTTGTTTCCTAGAAATTGACAAGTTCCTGTTGTACTTTTTCTATCTATTTTACAACCTGCATAATCTGCATCTAAATAACCAGTTAGATCAAAACCAGAATATCTAGGGTACCAAATGCCAAGTTTTGGTGTTCCATTGAGATATCTGAAAATTCTCTTAATAGCTACTAAGTGAGATTTTCTAGGATCAGCCTGAAATCTAGCACAAAGACAAGTAGAAAACATTATATCTGGCCTACTAGCTGTTAAGTACAGAAGTGAGCCAACCATGCCTCAATAGCTTGAAATATTTACAGACTTTTCAGTAGTGTTTAATTCAAGCTTAGTTGCAGTGGTCATGGGAGTTTTTGCAGATGTGCAATCCATTAGATCAAACTTCTTTAAAAGATCATAAATATATTTGGTTTGACTAATGAATATTCCATCACTAATTTGCTTAACTTGTAAGCCAAGAAAGTAAGTTAGTTCTTCCATCATGCTCATTTCATACTTACTTTGCTTCAATTTGGCAAACTTTTTGCAAAGTTTTTCATCTGTAGAGCCAAATATAATATCATTAACATAAATTTGAACAAGTATGCTAAATCCATTAAAATTTCTAAAGAATAAATTTTTGTCAACAATACCTCTTGTGAAGTGATTTTCTAAGAGAAACTTTGACAGAGTATCATACCAGGCTCTAGATGCTTGCTTCAATTCATAAAGTGCTTTCAAAAGATTGTAGACATATTCTGGAAAATTTGGATCTTCAAAACCAGGAGGCTGACTAACATAGACTTCCTCCTCCAAATCTCCATTCAGAAAGGCACTTTTGACATCCATTTAATAGACTTTGAAATTGGCATGAACTGCATAAGCTAAGAAAATTCTGATGGCTTCAAGTCTTACAACAGGAGCAAAAGTTTCATTAAAAACTATTCCTTCTTGTTGACAGTATCCCTTTGCAACCAATCTAGCTTTGTTCCTGACAACTATGCCATTTTCATCCATCTTGTTTCTGAATACCCACTTGGTATCAATTGGATTCTTTCCTTTAGGCTTGGGTACCGGTGTAACACCCCCAAATCTGGGGTTGGAGATCCGGGTTATCACGAGTTCCATTTCCCTTAATAACATTTAACCTTAATAAACAACCAACTACTGCGTACTGTGACCCCACAATACACACACACACACCACAAGTTATAGTCTCAGAGATGAATATAAAAAATAACACAAGTCATTTTATTCCACAATTATAAACCATTACACCTTAAAAGGGTTTCTGAATAAATTTACATTTCTTTGCCATTATTACAATTCATATAGATACATAAGTCTGGTATATCAGAAGTTGAAAGACTAGCCTATTGGTAATTTCTACCTCAGCTACAGCGGTATCAACGCCTACAGGAAACTGCGGAACGTTTCCTATCCACTCGTAAATTGGGAGCTTGGTCCTGTTCATCTTGTCTATCTGTTGTTGTGTGATGAAAGAAGAAAGCAAGGGTAAACAACAAGCCCACCGAAATAATATGTATAATAATTAACAATATATGAGCATTCTCATAGTACTCATGAAAGTCTTGGTCAAGAAGAAATGAACCAAGTTTGATATTTTAATGCGACGAAATCACAAAATATTCAGTATATATACTTATATACTTTTCAACATCTTGGAAGTCCCCTTCCATGCTTAATATACACAGAGTTCCAGTTTATAACTGTATAAAAATATCGTTGCAAGGTGATCTCATATATCCAACCTTGTCTCAACGTTTTTGTGAAAATCTTTGTCATGCATAAGATAATCATTAACCAAATATAAGTTGAAAAGATGAAGTTACAAGATACTCCAATACACTTATATCTTTTCCGGATACTACTTGAACTACCACCGTTCAAGGTATCATCAGTTTCAAAAGTTCATCACATAGATGAGACTACAAGAAAAGACTTGAATAGATTCAATCTTTGAAATATCATTATAAATAATGAAGTTACGAGATACTTCATTAAGTCCCGATATATATACACCTATATATATATCTCATACTTTCCTTGGAAACCTCTATTATGAAAAATATAAACAGAATTATAATATCCAATGAATTTGGAAAGAAGACCTTGGCATAAACCTGATATCTTACTGATCAGGCAAAGATACCAAAAAGTAACCTTTTCTACTAGTAAATGGACGAATTCCCCACTGGTCATCACCCTGGCCGCATTAGGACCTATGTTGGACTGCCACTCATCCACTTACGCATTCATGGACTCCCACTGAGCCACTTACACTTTCATGGACGCCCACTGAGCCCATGTTGCTTATGCCGACTCAAATAGATGGACTTACTTCCCGAACGTTGGGCAAGTAATCAAAATGTTTTCTCAAAACAACAACCTTGTTGCGAATATAAAATACACCACAGAGCCGGATCCCTCGGGTTTTGAGCGAGTATTTAAATCCCCTTTGAAAGGAAGATCTTAAATATAAAAATGAGTTTTGGGATCCGCTCTAACTTTCAAAATCATTTTGAAGACTCGAAAACATTTTTAAGAATGTTTGGAGTAATGCTGATTTAATAAAATAAATCAGTCCCGATATTTGGAGAATATCTGAATATTATTATTTAAATAATATTCCCATAAAGGATAATATTTATAAAAATAATTGAAGTAGAAGTTTTAAGATTCATATTTGAAATGAATAATAAATAACCAAAGATATACTTATATGAAAGTACAATCTTCATTTGAATAATCGAAAATAAGTTTGATTATCGAAACATTATTCTGTAATAAAATAAAGAATAATATTTAATAAAAGGAGCGGAGTCATAAGCCCTCGAATGAATATTCAAAATAATATTCATTAAATAAAGTAAGCGGAGTCATAAGTCCTCGAATGAATATTCAAAATAATATTCATTAAATAAAGTAAGCGGAGTCATAAATCCTCGAATGAATATTCAAAATAATATTCATTAAATAAAATAAAATTATCGAATAAACCTTATTCGATTAATAGTTTTGAAAACTATATCAATATATATATATATAAATATATATATATATATATTATACTCGGGAACATCGACTCCCGGTTTAGAAAATGTTCACCTTTGGGTCCCCTATACTAAGGGTATACGCAACTACTGCTTATCTCTAGCATAGGTATTATGTAACTTATAAGTATTTGAATCAACAATTAGATATCAAGATTACGAAACAGGCATGCATATAAATATCATATCACATGCTCCAATATATCGCAAGACTTTGCTAATAATAATCATGCACTTATCACAAGATAATGCATATACATATATTTAAATCATAACAACAGTATAACGGGTAGAAAACTTGCCCGAGTGTTCCCGGATAGAGTTAAGATTATAGTGGGTCCGATAACCTATGAACAATAATATAAGTCAGAATTAAACCCCGGTCGCTTAATACACTAGACTTTAACCAATTGAACCCTAACGTTCGCTTATGGTCACTTTTACGCTTAACGAATCACATAAGTCATTCGAGTACCCTCGGCTCCACCATTTTTAATAAATTAACCATTAAGAATTTTAAGGCGATTCTTTCGCGAGTACCCTACCAACTGCCTAATCCACTTTACATAATTGTTTCATACTCCAATTAGTCATTTAAGGGCCTTAACCAAGGTTTCAAAATAAGGCGAGGGGTAATGGTTCGTTCGCGAAACGCCATTACTTAAAACGATCGTTTCTCCTAAACCGTACATCGGATTCAAGTGAACCACATATCAAAACGAAGATTACGACATAATCTAACTAATCATGGCAAAGTAACAGATTCAATAGTTAGCTCTCTGTCCTGAAAACTAAGAACAAGCAGTTGTATGAAATTGGGCATTACGAGGATTATGTTTACGCGATTACCAAGTTTTAAACCACTCCAAACAATCCACAATCAATCCACAATCATTACTACAACCAAAATTCATCCATTCTTTACTACAACAGCCCCAACAACTAAATATTTACAATTTATACTACTTCTCAATCATGAACTAAGAGCTTACTTGAGTTCATTAACTAATCATCAAGATTTACAACTCCAAAAACATTACAAAACCAACCAATCTCTAAATATTCAATAATCATGCCTCTCATGAACTATACTACTCATAATAAGCTCTTAACATTAAATAATAATGCTAGGTTAAGAGATTATACCTTCCTTATGAGTAGGAGTAACTAATGAGCTTGAAACAACCTTGGAAAATCCTTACTAAAGCTTTATCTAAACAAAAACACAAGATCAAAATTTCAAGTTCCTGAAAAACACTATTCACTCTCTTCTTCCATGAATTATAGGAAGAGATTGTGAAGGAATTTGAAGCTTAGATTCATAGGATATCTATATCTATGTACAAGGAACCTTGGATAATTACCTCATGATTTAACAATGCTTGGATCTTGGATTTGAATTTTCTTTCCTTTGAAAAATAAAAGAGGCCGAGAGCTTCTTGTTGAATAATGAAAGTCAACTTGTGTTTTGTGATTTGTGATTTGTTTTACTTGGTTCTTTTGCTTTGGTTTTGATTAATTAACCTTTTAACCATGGTAAATTTTGTGTGGTTTATAATCAACCAACACTTCCTTCCCTTTTGGTCATGCTTATGTCATCTTCCTATGTCATCTTCCCACACTTGTCCTCTTCTTGTTGGTGTGGTGACATCATCATCACTAACCTCTTTGATTAACTCCTAATTACTTGGCTAATGACCGCTGATCTGTTATACGGTTCGCTTAACTTTTGTTCTCGTTTATCGTTTGAGGGATCATACCCGGGATCTTATTACTTGGGTTTCCTTAACCTTTCTCAATACATTATATTCCTTTTATGATCCTCTCTTATAATCCTTGAATTTAAATTCTTTGTATCCTGTTATCTTATACTCAATTCTTTCGGTATCTGGTGAATTTTCGGGAAAAATCAAAGTGTTCGAATTTGGATTCTGACGATCTTTACATACACTTATTTACTTTATGGAATACTAATACGATCTTAGAATTTCCATAACAGTACTCCTATATAGCGTGGTCTGATAATTTTCCTTAATCAGCAGCATCAGCAAAAGTTACTATTCATCCGTGTTTCAAAAATTCTAAAAATTGGGGTTATTACAGTCTCCCCTCCTTAAAAGGATTCCGTCCCGGAATCAGACAGAAAATGAATAGGGATACTCTCTTAGCATTGCACTTTCTAATTCTTGAGTAAATCTTCCCACATTGTGGTTCTACCATCAAACTCTGACTAGTTTGATAACCCTTCTCCTAAGCACTTGTTCCTTTTCAATCTATAACCCTTCTTGGTTGCTCTATATAGGTTGTGTCTGGTTGCATGTCTATGCGCTCACACGCCCCTAATTGCCTGGCATCTGAACTGCACTTCCTTAAAACTAATATGTGGAACACGTTATGAGCTTGTTGTAGGTTCGGGGGTAAGGGCTAGCTCATATGCTAACTTCCCAATACGTCTTAATATATCCAAGGGTCCAACAATTCGTGGGCTTAGCTTTCCTTTCTTTCCGAACCTCATCCATCCTTTCCAAGGGAATACCTATAACAGCACTAGGTCCCCTACTTCCTATTCTTTGTCCTTTCGTGTCAAATCAACATACTTCTTATGTCCATCTTAGGCTACTACCAGCCGTCCTCTGATTAGATCTATTATACCCTTGGTCCTTTGGACTACTGTGGGTCCGAGCATCTTGCGCTCTACAACTTCGTCCTAACATAAGGGAGATCGACATTGTGTTCTCTCAAGGATCTCATAAGGCGATATCTCGATACTGACATACGATCTATTTTCGTAAGAAAATTCAATCCGTGCTAAGTGACCATTCCAAATTCTTTCAAGTCTATTGCACAGACTCTCATCATAGCTTCTAGCATTATAGCTTTTGCTTTTCAATACCCATTCTTTTCCAGTTCGTAGTCGTTACTATCTTCCGTACATAATACTATATTGGTTACACTTTTGTTCGTTAGCGTTCTATAACCTTTTAATAACCACGTCAACCTTAGTATCACGAACGTGTTTCCATTCCGAATACCACCATAACTTTACTACTCCTTTTTCAGCTGTTTCTATTTTCCAAAGTTTGATCAATCATATAGAAGTAAAGGAATTTGTTGAGAGATCACTATGATCAAGAACACTTGTTCTATTGCATAGTTAGTACAGAAGGTGGCCAGCCTTTAGTACTTGACAAGTAATTAAACAACATGTGGTATCCTACTAGGCTTCTATCGCACAGATAGATAGTCATTCGGCAATACCTCCCCTTCTGGAAGGGTTGTTCTTCTCAGCTTACATGAAATGAAAAGGAGAGAAAAGAACGAATTAAAGAGAATTGTATATATAAAAATATACTGCCACAAAATATCTGGCTTGGAATCTACCTCTGAACTATAGAGGTTTATCATAGGAGAACAAAACATATACGTATCTATATCAATATCCAGTATTATCGCATCGCATTTCACATGCTTAAATATTTTTGCTATTCCGTCCATCATTCTATGGACACATGCTCTTCCTCGAGCTTATACACAATCACCATTGAAACTCCCTCGACATCGAAAATCGAATCTGGGATCTTATTCTAGACATCATCGTTACTAGAATTATATGCTTGCACCGCAACCTTCCTCGTGTAGTAATACGACTTTCTATTGATAAGAAGGAATAAGTATTCAATAGGTAGACAATCTACTTAATTAGTCTATCAATGATAACTTATACACCACCACGACCCGATTAGTGGTACTCAATCTCAACATCCATTCCAATACAACTCTCACAGTTGTAAGTAATCGGTTCATTACTCGTAGAATCATTCCTGCATTACTATAGTCGACCGTTGACCTACTGTAGTCATTCATTTTCCCTGGAATCTTAATAGCTAACCATACGAAGTCCATACCTGTCGTATCAAATTCTTCTAAGGAGTTAACATAATCACCATTCATAATTCATGAAGAACACTCCTGATCCTGACGTACTTTCATGACATGAAGCAGATAAAATTGCAGAAGAGTTTCAATCAAAGCAACGATAGCAGGTTAATACCATTCTTAATCATATGCCTTCAATAGAAGACTTAACTCAAAGGTTCGTTTAGTCCTTTTTGAAACATGGTCCTGGATTATTCTCAAGATAGGACCTTCTAAAATAGATAGCCCGCTCACAGTGCCAACATGAATTAAATCTTTACAAAACTACTATTACGGTTGAGTATCGTACAATTATCAAAAGAAATGTCAATCTTTCAAACCATAATACAACCTTCACGGCTTTAACCATCATCACTGTATTCCTCTAGCACGTGTGCTTATAATTGTCCTCTTAAACTTAAAGTGTCGACCACCTCTTTGACCTTTCCTGATAGTAAAATTTCCTTACAATCAATGTCATTTTTTAACCACCTCCAAATAAATTTTCTACCTCATTCCAATCACTGCTTATATGAAAATGCTTTTCTTAAGTCCTGGTGAGAAGAAAAAAAATCACCATTTTTTTTCCATAAGTCATTGCCTTAGTCTTTAGATGTGAACATTGCCACGACTGACTCTCGATCATACTTAGGACGTCTCTTATCTTGGGTCCTTCTTATTTTCACCAATCTCGACCCTCATAGGGTCGACCTATACTTTCTTATGGTTCAACATGTGCCCCACCTGGCATTATTATAATTACGTCATATATCCTTTATCAAAATTTCTATTCTTGAGAACTTTGAATATTACCTTTTCTCCTTGTAAGACCTCTAAGGTTATCCTTGAATTGTTCCTCCTGTATTCCCTAGATATAGGGCATATCAAATTACCATTTACTAATACTAGAACCATTGTCTATATACTTTTGAAAAATTTCTCCACTGATCCTTAAAGATTGTTGTTACCTTAATCCTTTCCAATTCATACTGTCAAAACTCATACTATCCCTATTAAGGGTGAAATGCCAACCTTTATGCATTCCCCTAGGATTCATTTTAAGTTATCGAGGTTCTATCCTTAATTCCACCTTTAAAAAGGTACATGCATCCTTCCATGGATAAATCAAGTCATATATCCTTGATAGATTATCTTATTTAATCATTCCCATCTCGATAGTCTATACCAAATTTCACAATAATATCCTTATTCAAAATGAGGTCAACCAATATGGCCTCCAAAAGATAACAACGGTTATCCGCTTTTCTTGCCTGATTTAGTAATGATAACAGGGATGTTCTAGAAGTTATTGGTCGTGTTCAACGTGAACTTCTTCTTAATAAATCTTTATTTTCTTTTGTTGTTTATCTCAACAGTCATCTCAATGTTGGGATATCTTCCATACCTGGCGTCTCCTTTTCTGGGTATCATGCCCCCGGTCTTACACTTCACTTTCTTGAAGGTTATTTCCTTCATCCAATTTTCCTAATTTCTTACTTTATTGTCTCCTCAGTCTATCCGCGTCTCCTTGTTTATCCTTCGGACTATCTCAAAGTTTCCTCGAATCCTCCCAACTTAAAGGGGATAAAATATATGTATCTTTCATACCTTCATCCATCAGATTTAACTCATGGTGAATCACTCTCATCCTGACGATTACATACTTTTCTATTTCTATTGCTACGAGTCTTTAGGGTTTCCTCATATCTAACTCCCTTATCATTCCTTCAACTCTATTGCCTTTATATTCCTTTCCACTTCAGTTTCTTTTTATCTACCTCTCTCTTGCAATCATTTCACGAACCCACTAATCATTGACTTCAAACATCACGTCGTTCTGGGATTCTAGTCCTCAGAACAAATCTTGACAACTTTTACAATCTTAGATTCATAATTTATCATACTCGTCCGCCTTTGTTTCGGCTCTAAAGCTTCTACACTATTTCCATAACCTTGGGAAATACTTTCCCGAAACAATTGACTGAACTTTAATCAGTTTATTATAACCTCTGGCTCCGTGCCTTTCTTGGTCTTTCACCAGCGGGTGGCCTCTCTCTTAGGAGGGTAAGTGACAAAAACAGTCTTTTGTGATTCGTCCATCATTTAGAATCTCAAATGATTCCTATATTTCCTTTAGCCAGGCTCTCGCCTCTACTGGGTTTGCTTGTTCCTTGGAACTCTGAGAGCTTAGCGACTTAAAGGTCCTGAAAGAATTTCCCACCGCACTGTCTCCTCAGGGTGGTGGTTGGGGATAATAGTCTAAGTTCTTTTTAGACAGGTCCATGAATTGTCGTATAGGAGTACCATCTCGGGTCTCCTTTCCTTACTCGACTTTCTATTTCCTTAGTATGAAATGTTTGATCCTTCTCCCATACTTGGGGTTATGTTATACGTTAAAATCCTTGTTTTCCACTTAATTATGTTATGGGCTCCTTCTTTCTTAATGGCAACCTCCCTGACTATCACATTCGGGGTTTGCCCTAAATCTTATTCCTTGAGCTATGGATTTCATCTAAGATCTAGTCCTTACGCTCTTACACGTTTGGAACCCAAATTCTGTAGGAATACCTCGTTATTCCCTTATCATCTTTCTTGGTATTAATCTCTTCTCTAGTCATTGACTCTCTGCCTTCATTCATCACTTTTTCTTGGCACAATATGATCTTTTTCGATAATTCGGGCTGTATTACAATCTCAAACAGCGTTTCGGTACCGACTCCGATTACCTTCACTTCTATTTCCATTTTCTCAAAATCTCTTATCAACTCTCCCAAATACATTTTCATCTTGAGTCTCTCCTTTATACTAAGGGCATTAGCCACCATTTTGGCTTTCCCTGGATGATAAAGAATCTCATAATCGTAATCCTTGATTAGCTCTAACCACCTCCTCTGGCGCATGTTGAGCTCTTTCTGCGTGAAAATGCACTAGAGCACTAATGGCTTGTGTAAATCTCGCACTTCTCTCCATACAATTAGTGCCTCCAATCTTTAGGGCAAAACTATTACCACGAGCCCAAGCTCATGGGTGGGGATATCAAATTTTATATTCCCTTAATTGTCTTGACGCGTACGCGATTACCTTGTTGTGCTGTATAAGAAGCACCCTAATTCCTTATGCGAAGCGTCGCTACAAATCACAAAATCTCCTTTTCCATCCGGCAACGCCAACATAAGAGCCGTCACCAACCTTTGCTTCAGTTCTTGAAAGCTGTTCTCGTATTTCTCTGTCCATTCGAACTTCTCAGTCTTATGAGTAAGCCGCGTTAAAGGGGCTACTATCTTTACGAACTTGAACGAACCTCCGGTAGTGACCGACCTATCCTACCTCTGGTAGTTTCCCTAACCATGGTTATCAATTCCTCAGTGGTCCTTTATTCATTCTTTTCAGGATCCCCCACGAGATCCTCCTCAGCAACAATCCCTTCTAGGACAACATCCTCAACCGCTACATCCTCAATATGAACATCATCCGATCCAGCATTAGGACACTCTATCGGATCCACAATCTGATCTCCAATAAGTAATAAAACATCATCGCGCTGTTGCTCTTCAACCTCAGGGTTCGGAGTCCCGCTACCATAAACGATAACGAAATACGCTTCTATCAAGATATTTATAAGGATTCCCATAAGGGTTTTAACTGTCAGTACTATGTTAGATAGTCCGACTATGAACTTGGCAAGAGTCCTTATTATCTTAGGGAACTTATTATTTTAACGTCACATCATCTCTGAGGTTTATAACGTTTAGCTCTGATACCATTTCTGTAACACATTTCTGTAACACCCCCAAATCCGGGGTCGGGGATCCGGGTTGTCACGAGTTCCATTTCCCTTAATAACATTTAACCTTAATAAATAACCAACTACTGCGTACTGTGACTCCACAATATACACACACACACGACAAGTTATAGTCTAAGAGATGAATACCAAAAATAACACAAGTCATTTTATTCCACAATTATAAACCGTTACACCTTAAAAGGGTTTCTGAATAAATTTACATTTCTTTGCCATTATTACAATTCATATAGATACATAAGTCTGGTACATCAGAAGTTGAAAGCCTAGCCTATTCGTAATTTCTACCTCAGCTACAGCGGCATCAACGCCTACAGGAAACTGCAGAACGTTTCCTCTCCGCTCATAAATTGGGAGCTTGGTCATGTTCATCTTGTCTATCTGTTGTTCTGTGATGAAAGAAGAAAGCAAGGGTGAGCAACAAGCCCACCGAAATAATATGTATAATAGTTAACAATATATGAGCATTCTCATAGTACTCATGAAAGTCTTGGTCAAGAAGAAATTAACCAAGTTTGATATTTTAATGCGACGAAGTCGCAAAATATTCAGTATATATACTTATATACTTTTCAAAAACTTGGAAGTCCTCTTCCATGCCTAATATACACAGAGTTTTAGTTTATAACTGTATAAAAATATCGTTGCAAGGTGATCTCATATATTTAACCTTGTCTCAACGTTTTTGTGAAAATCTTTGTCATGCATAAGATAATCATTAACCAGATATAAGTTGAAAAGATGAAGTTACAAGATACTCCAATATACTTATATCTTTTCCGGATACTACTTGAACTACCACCGTTCAAGGTATCATCAGTTTCAAAATTTCATCACATAGATGAGACTACAAGAAAAGACTTGAATAGATTCAATCTTTGAAATATCATTATAAATAATGAAGTTACGAGATACTTCATTAAGTCCCGATATATATACACCTATATATATATCTCATACTTTCCTTGGAAACCTCTGTTATGAAAAATATAAACAGAGTTATAATATACAATGAATTTGGAAAGAAGAAAACCTTAGCATAAACCTGATATCTTGCTGATCAGGCAAAGATACCAATAAGTAACCTTTTCTACTAGTAGATGGACGAATTCCCCACTGGTCATCACCCTAGCCGCATTAGGACCTATGCTGGACTACCACTCAGCCACTTACGCATTGATGGACTCCCACTGAGCCACTTACACTTTCATGGACGCCCACTGAGCCCATGTTGCTTATGCCGACTCAAATAGATGGAGTAATCAAAATGTTTTCTCAAAACAGCAACCTTGTTGCGAATATAAAATACACCACAGAGCCGGATCCCTCGGGTTTTGAGCGAGTATTTAAATCCCCTTTGAAAGGAAAATCTTAAATATAAAAATGAGTTTTGGGATCCGCTCTAACTTTCAAAATAATTTTAAAGACTCGAAAACATTTTTAAGAATATTTGGAGTAATGCTGATTTAATAAAATAAATCAGTACCGATATGTTGGAGAATATCTGAATATTATTATTTAAATAATATTTTCCATAAAGGATAATCTTTATAAAAATAATTGAAGTAGAAGTTTTAAGACTCATACATGAAATGAATAATAAATAACCAAAGATATACTTATATGAAAGTACGATCTTTATTTGAATAATCGAAAATAAGTTTGATTATCGAAACATTATTCTTTAATAAAATAAAGAATAATATTTAATAAAAGGAGTGGAGTCATAAGCCCTCAAATGAATATTCAAAATAATATTCATTAAATAAAGTAAGCGGAGTCATAAGTCCTCGAATGAATATTCAAAATAATATTCATTAAATAAAGTAAGCAGAGTCATAAGTCCTCGAATGAATATTCAAAATAATATTTATTAAATAAAATAAAGTTATCGAATAAACCTTATTCGATTAATAGTTTTGAAAACTATATCAATATATATATATAAATATATATCTATATTATACTCGGGAACATCGACTTCCGGTTTAGAAAATGTTCACCTTTGGGTCCCCTATACTAAGGGTATACGCAACTACTGCTTATCTCTAGCATAGGTATTATGCAACTTATAAGCATTTGAATCAACAATTAGATATCAAGATTACGAAACAGACATACATATAAATATCATATCACATGCTTCAATATATCGGAAGACTTTGCTAATAATAATCATGCACTTATCACAGGATAATGCATATACATATATTTACATCACAACAACAGTATAACGGGTAGAAAACTTGCCTGAGTGTTCCCGGATAGACTTAAGCTTAGAGTGGGTCCGATAACCTATGAACAACAACATAAGTCAGAATTAAACCCCGGTCGCTTAAGAAACTCGACTTTAACCAATTGAACCCTAACGTTCGCTTATGGTCACTTCTACGCTTAACGAATCACATAAGTCCTTCGAGTACCCTCGGCTCCACCATTTTTAATAAATTAACCATTAAGAATTTTAAGGCAATTCTTTCGCGAGTACCCTTCCTACTGCTTAATCCACTTTACATAATTGTTTCATACTCCAATTAGTCATTTAAGGGCCTTAACCAAGGTTTCAATGTAAGGCAAGGGGTAATGGTTCGTTCGCGAAACGCCGTTACTTAAAACGGTCGTTTCTCCTAAACCGTACATCGGATTCAAGAGAACCACATATCAAAACGAAGCTTAAGATATAATCTAACTAAACATGGCAAAGTCACAGATTCAATAGTTAGCTCTCTGTCCCGAACACTAAGAACAAGCAGTTGTATGAAATTGGGCATTACGGCGACTATGTTTACGCGATTACCAAGTTTTAAACAACTCCAAACAATCCACAATCAATCCACAATCATTACTACAACCAAACTTCATCCATTCTTTACTACAACAGCCCCAAAAACTAAATATTTACAATTTATACTACTTCTCAATCATGAACTAAGAGCTTACTTGAGTTCATTAACTAATCATCAAGATTTACAACTCTAAAAATATTACAAAACCAACCAATCTCTAAATATTCAATAATCATGCCTCTCATGAACTATACTACTCATAATAAGCTCTTAAAATTCAATAATAATTCTAGGTTAAGAGATTATACCTTCCTTGTGAGTAGGAGTAACTAATGAGCTTGAAACAACCTTGGAAAATCCTTACTAAAGCTTTATCTAAACAAAAACACAAGATCAAAATTTCAAGTTCTTGAAAAACACTATTCACTCTCTTCTTCCATGAATTATAGGAAGAGATTGTGAAGGAATTTGAAGCTTAGATTCATAGGATATCTATATCTATATACAAGGAACCTTGGATAATTACCTCATGATTTAACAATGCTTGGATCTTGGATTTGAATTTTCTTTCCTTTGAAAAATAAAAGAGGCCGAGAGCTTCTTGTTGAATAATAAAAGTCAAGTTGTGTTTTGTGATTTGTGATTTGTTTTACTTGGTTGTTTTGCTTTGGTTTTGATTAATTAACCTTTTAACCATGGTAAATTTTGTGTGGTTTATAATCAACCAACACTTCCTTCCCTTTTGGTCATGCTTATATCATCTTCCTATGTCATCTTCCCACACTTATCCTCTTCTTGTTGGTGTGGTGACATCGTCATCACTAACCTCTTTGATTAACTCCTAATTACTTGGCTAATGACCGCTGATCTGTTATACGGTTCGCTTAACTTTAGTTCTCGTTTATCGTTTGAGGGATCATACTCGGGATCTTATTACTTGGGTTTCCTTAACCTTTCTCAATACATTATATTCCTTTTATGATCCTCTCTTATAATCCTTGAATTTAAATCCTTTTTATCCTGTTACCTTATACTCAATTTTTTCGGTATATGGTGAATTTTCGGGAAAAATGAAAGTGTTCGAATTTGGATTTTGACGATCTTTACATACACTTATTTACTTTATGGAATACTAATACGATCTTAGAATTTCCATAACAGTACTCCTATATAGTGTGGTCTGATAATTTTCCTTAATCAGCATCATCAGCAAAAGTTACTATTCATCTGTGTTTCAAAAATTCCAAAAATTGGGGTTATTACAACCGGCTTCCATACTTTGTTCCTTTCAAATTTGTTTAGCTCTTCCTGCATAGCTAAAACCCAATCAGGATCCAACAGAGCTTCTTCCACCTTCTTTGGTTCTTCCTTTGAAAGAAAGCTGCTATATAGACATTCTTCTTGAGTTGCTTTCCTTGTTTGAACTCTAGAGAATACATCTCCAATAATGAGCTCAAAAGGGTGATCTCTAGTCCATTTTCTCTGTTGTGGTAGATTAGCTCTAGATGAAGAGGCCTCATTGTTGTCTTGATGTTTGACTGAGTTTTGATTAAAAGAAACTCCCCCTGAGTTTGTGGAACTTTGACTTAAAGATGGGATTCTTTCAGTAAGTGATCTGTTTTAACTTTCAGCTTCTCTAATTGTTCTGACGGATGATGCACTTTGTATCTTGACGGATGAAGCTGATTGTCTGCCGATGGATGAAGCAGTATGTAACTCAATGGATGCTAAGTTATGTGTTTCACTAGATGTAGATTTTTCTGCATTATCCTTAGCCACTATTTCTTGATCACTTTCATCATCACTAACCATCTCAATATTATCGAATTTGAGGCTCTCATGGAAATCTTCATCTTGTAGTCCTTCAATCTTTTTATCATCAAACACAACATGTACAGATTCCATAACAATGTTGGTTCTTAGATTGTAGACTCTATATGCTTTTCCCACAGCATATCCAACAAAAATTCCTTCATCTGCTTTGGCATCAAACTTTCCATGTTGATCAGTTTGATTCAGTAAGATATAGCATTTGCAGCCAAAGACATGTAAGAAATTTAGAGTTGGCTTCCTATTCTTGAACAATTGATAGGGAGTCATGCATTTTGCTTGATTAACCAAAGAAATATTTTGAGTGTAACATGCAATATTCACAGCTTCAGCCTAAAAATATGTTGGTAACTTTGATTCTTTCAGCATTGTTCTTGCAGCTTCAATAAGAGATCTGTTTTTCCTTTTCACCACTCCATTTTTTTGTGGAGTTCTAGCTGCAGAGAGCTCATGCATAATCACATTCTCTTCACAAAATGATCTCATCACAACATTCTTGAACTCAGTTCCATTGTCACTCCTGATTCTTCTTACTTTGAAGTCAGGATGATTGTTGACTTGCCTAATGTGATTGATGACGATTTCACTAGCTTCATCTTTGGACTTTAGGAAATATGTCCAAGAGAACTTTGAGAAATCATCTACAATTACTAGGCAATATCTTTTCCTTGAGACGGACAACACATTGACTGGTCCAAACAAATCCATGTGCAACAGTTGCAAAGGTTCTTCAATTGTTGAATCAAGCTTCTTTCTAAATGATGCTTTGATCTGCTTTCCTTTCTGGCAGGCATCACACAATCCATCTTTAGTAAACTCCACTTGAGGAATATCTCTAACCAATTTTTTCTTGACTAGCTCATTCATGGTCTTGAAGTTTAGATGGGATAACTTCTTGTGCCATAGCCAACTTTCATCTTGACTTGCTTTACTAAGAAAACAAGTTATTGAGTCTGCATTTGATGAGTTGAAATCAGCTAGGTACATATTTCCTTTTCTCACTCCAGTGAGAACCACTTTGTTGCTCCTTTTATTGGTCACAACACAGGCTTCTGAATTGAAAGTGACTGAGTTGCCCTTATCACAAAGCTGGCTGATACTCAACAAATTATGCTTGAGTCCATCCACTAGGGCAACCTCTTCAATAATGACATTATCCTTTGAAATCAAGCCATATCCCAAAGTATAACCCTTACTGTCATCTCCAAAAGTAATACTTGGGCCAGCTCTTTCCTTGAACTTAGTGAGCAGGGTAGAATCTCCAGTCATGTGCCTTGAGCAACCACTATCCAGATACCAAAGTTTCTTTCTGTTTCCCTGCACACATCAAAATCAAATCAAGTTGATTTTGGTACCCAAGTTTCCTTGCGTCCTGCCTTGTTAGCCTTTTTGTTTGGTTTCTTAGGTTTGACCTCATTTGACTTGGGAATTTCAGATTCATCCTTAGTCATTTGAGTTGGACCTTTGAAACCAGTCATTGAAACAGAATTATCGTGCATATTTTGGTTTACATGAAAAGGCATGCTATTTGCAAACATGTTATTCCAGTAAGGCATGCTAAATGGAATTTGTGGCATACTAAATACAGTATAATAAGGATTAGGTGCAAATGGCATATTAGCAAATTGTGCATTCATAGTCTGTACAGGCATAACATTCATAGGCATAGCAGTTATGGCAGTCATGTTGGAGAAAAAAGAAGGTGCAGACATAAGAATAGGCATAGCAATCTTGTAATTAACAGATAAGTGATTAACACTACCACACTTAACACAGATTTTTCTAGGTGCATATTTATCAGGTGTGTAGTTGTTATGTTTGTTAATCCCTACCTTCCCATTTCTATTGTTTTTCTTTTTAGCTTCTGCTATAACCTCAATCTTTTCCAGTCTGTCATTCAATTGCTTGATAGACATATGACCAACATTAACTTTCTTTTCTTTTCTAACTTGACTTGATTCTCCTGGAACAAAGTTTTTAGAAACCGATCCATATTTCTCATTCAATTTAACTAACTTAGCTTTGCTAACTGGTTTACTCATAGCCGACAGATGTGGCTCCTTGCCTCTCGACGGATAATCTTTTTGATTATCCGATAGATGATTTTCATCATCGGTCGAGTCCACATCTGTAAAGAGTCCTTCAAACAGATTGGAATCAAGTTTCTCTTTGCTCTTTTTCCTGGCTGCATCACAAAAGGATTCCATGCCTTGAACTTTAGTAATTTGAGCATGAACATCTCTAGATGATTTCCATGCTTTAATTACTTCCTATTCACGTTCAAGTTGCTTTCTTAAAATCTCCTCTTTCTTTAAGGATTCAGTAAGTTCATCCTTAGAAACCTTGCATTCTAATTTCAAATTTTCAAACTCAATAAATTGAGACTCTAGCGCATTGTTCCTCTCACTTAGAAACAAATTATTTTCTTTAATTTTAGAATTTTCGTTGGCGAGGGACTTAAGTGTAACACACTGATGATACAATTTAGTAGACATGTCATTTATTGCATCATTACACTCAGCTTTAGATAAATGTGTTAGGTTAGTGGTGATTACCTGGTTGCTTGATGAACTTTTCTCTGTTTCATCTGATTTGGCCATTTAGGCTAGATTGACATAGTTTGTTTCTTAATCCTCATCCAATCCATCTGCAGCTTAATAATTTTCCTGTGTGATGAAAGCCCTTTCCTTTTGCTTGAGCAACTCAAAGTATTTCTGCTTATAATTAACAGGCTCAAACTTCATTTTGCTGGAATCTGACTTTCTACACTCACTAGCAAAGTGGCCTGCCAAGCCACATTTGAAACACTTGAATTTTGACTTATCAACCATGTTTCTGTTTGACTTGGATGCTCCAAAATTCTTCTTGAATTTGAGCTTGGCAAATCTCCTGGATAAGAATGCTAGATGATCATCAATATCATCCATGTCATCTTGGCTCAACTGTTCTTCATTTTCAGTTACCAACCATTTACCCTTGCTTTCACAGACCTTTGATGTAGATTCAACAACTTCCACCTTCATCTTTTTCTCCTTTTCCAACTTAGCAACAAGTGCAATGGATCTTCCCTTCTTCCTTCCTTTCTCAATCCTTTCATCTTGCTCTATTTCAAGCTTATAGGTTTTAAGGATGCCATATAGTCTCTCCAAGGTGAACTCCTTGTAATCTTGTGAATTTCTCAATGAGACTGTCATCGGCTTCCACTCCTTTGGGAGAGATTTAAGGAACTTGAGGTTAGAGTCTTTTGTTTGATAGACTCTTCCATGCAGTTTTAGAGCATTCAGTAGTTTCTGAAACCTACTAAAAATATCATTAAGTGACTCACTTTCTTTATAGTGAAAATGCTTATATTGTTGAATCAAGAGTTGCATCTTGTTTTCCCTTACTTGCTCAGTACCGTCACAAATAATATGTATTGTGTCCTAAACCTCTTTGGTTGTTTTACAGTTAATGATGTTATCAAACATATCACTATCAACACCATTAAACATATGTTCATGGCCTTCTTATCTTTCCTGACTTGTTCAATGTCTGGATCAGACCATTCATGCCTAGGTTTTGGAACTGATAGTTCATTCCCTGTAGCAGCTCTCATAGGGACATGAGGACCTCTTTCAATGCAATCCACATAAGCTTCATCTTGAGAAAGAAGATGTAGGTGCATCTTCACCTTCTAGTGGTGATAGTTGTCTTTATCCAGAATTGGAATTTTAACTCCAACATCCTTTTTGTTCATCTTGTTGATTGTTGTGATCTTTACACTCTTTGTACTTCAAGAGCTTGCTCTGATACCAATTGTTACTCCCTAAACAATACAACAAGGATTACAAAAGGGGAGTTGAATGTAATTCTGGCTACTTTTTGAGATTTTAAGATTGTTCTAACTTAATATATATAACAGTGTTCGATTTGCAATAGCGCGGAATGGAAGAGTAATAGAAATCAAAACACTAAGTAATAAAACACAAGCTTTAAAACTTTCTGGTGGATTTGAAATTATCCACCAGATATATATATATATATATCATATTGAGAACTTTGTAAAGCTTTGAATAGCTCACAGCTGCTTTACAAGTTGAACAAACAAAACTAAAGAGAAATTCTTACAAAATACAGCTTGATATGTTTCTCTGAAAATAACCTTTCCCTTTCTTTTTTTTGTTAGTTGTTCTACTTGCTACATTTGGTTTATATATCACCAAGTTTACATAACAGTAAGACAAGATAATAAAACAAAACTATATTGTTAGGAATATATGTATTAGTTTGATAATAAGTTAAACAAAACACTTAAGTAGAAATCTAGTGTTTGTAGCCTCAACGGATAAGACCATCTTGGTTATCCGTTGAAGGAGTAGCTTTACTTAGCAATAAGTTTAGTATTGTAGCACATTTCCTTCTCTAGATTCAAGTTGTAATTCTTAGATGTTGTAGGAAATTATCAGTCATGTTGACTACTAGTGGATATGCAAATAGGAGGGCTAATTGTAAATATTACATGCCTTATAATTTTATATAAGTGAAGAAGTATCGACTGATATTGAAGACCTTCAACGGATAAGAAACAAAGCTTCAACGGATGTCTCTAAAGCTTCAACGGATAATATCCATCAACGGATAAGTGCTTCAACGGATAAAGACTTCAACCGCTAATGCATCAACGGATAAAGCTTCAACGGATAAAGCCTCAACGGATAAGGCATCAACGGATGAAAGCTTCAACGGATGCTTAGTTCATTAGCAGTTGATAGTGACAATTCATAAGCTGACAGAGGCATATGGGTTGACAGAGACAAACTGGAATGTGGAAGCCTCTAGGAGGAATCAAGAAAATGCAGCATTTCCATTCTGGTGCAAACAAGGAAGTTTTCAAAGATTAACAGCTAAGCCTAAATTGCATTGGATAGAGAAATGAAGAAGAAACATGTGAAGAGGCTTTTTAGTTGTATTTTACATTTTTGTCTTCACTTGTAAACTTGGTGATATATAAACCAAGTAGCAGCTAGTAATTAGATGTGAATTTTCCAGAGCTGTTTAGAAAAATCCAGAGATAAAATCATCTAGTTTGTACTAGAAAGCAGCTGTGATTTAATTCTTTGAATCACAGATTTTCTGAAATAACACATCTCTGGTGGAACAACAAATCCACCAGAAAAGTTTTTAAGTTCTCTGTGTTCTTTACATTTGTGTTTGAATATATATCTGTCTACATTAGCTTCAAGCAATTCACACACATTTGCTCACAAAAACACTTAGCCTTAGAAACTGCTCAAAACTTGAAAAAGTTTTGAGATTTACATTCAACCCCCCTTCTGTAAATCTCATTGTTAGTCCACCGGGAATAACAATTGGTATCAGAGCAAACTCTTAACTTACAAAGAGTTTAAAGATCTATTCTACTAATATCATGAGTAAGAAGGATATTGGTGTAAAGATTCCAATCTTGGAAAGAGATAACTATCATCACTGGAAAGTGAAGATGCACTTACATCTTCTCTCTCAAGATGAAAGCTACATCAACTGCATTGAAAATGGTCCTCACATCCCTCACAAGGTGGCCACAGCTGCTACTGCAACAGTTGCTGTTGGACAGTCTATTCCCAAGCCAAAAGCAGAATGGACTGTTGAAGATATTGAAGAGGTTCACAAGGACAAGAAATCCATGAACATTCTGTTTAATGGCCTAGATCAAGATATGTTTGACAATGTCATTAACAGCCAAACTACTAAGGAAATTTGGGATACTGTGCAGCTTATCTGTGAAGGCACTGAGCAAGTTAGAGAATACAAAATGCAGCTTCTCATTCAACAGTATGAATATTTTCATTTTGAAGAAGGAGAATCATTGAATGATACCTTCAACAGATTTCAGACACTGTTGAATGGATTGAAGCTGTATGGCAGAGTGTACCAAGTCAAGGACTCCAATTTAAAATTTCTAAGGTCTCTACCAAAGGAATGGAAGCCTATGTCTGTTTCTCTAAGAAATTCTCAAGATTATAAGGACTTCACACTTGAAAGATTATATGGAATTTTGAAGACATATGAACTTGAGATGGAGCAAGATGAGCTGTTGGAAAAGGGAAAGAGAAAAGGAGGATCAGTTGCACTTGTAGCTGACAGTGAGAAGGTTGAAACCAGGAATGAGGAGAAGAGAATGCCAAGTCTCAAAATTGGCACAAGCAAATCAGAATCAAGCAAGGGTAAAGAGCAAGAAGCTGAGGATGAAAACAATTCCAGTCAGGATGACTCTGATGAAGTTGATGAACATCTGGCTTTTCTGTCCAGGAGGTTTGCAAAGATGAAGTTCAGGAAAAATACAAAATTCACTAAGCCAAACAAAAACATGGTGGACAAATCCAAGTTCAAATGTTAACTGTGGCATTAGTGGACACTTTGCAAGTGAGTGTAGGAAGCCAACCTCTGATAAGAAGAAATTTGAGCAAGTTGATTACAAAAAGAAGTATTTTGATTTGCTCAAACAAAAGGAAAGAGCTTTTCTCACTCAAGATGATTGGGCAGCAGATGGAGTCAATGAAGATGATGATATGGAATATGTCAACCTAGCCCTGATGGCTAATTCTGATGAAAATGAAACTAGTTCATCAAGCAACCAGGTAATTACTACTGATCTCTCTCAGCTTTCTAAAAATGAATGCAATGAAGCCATAAATGATATGTCCAATGAGTTATATCATTTGCGTGTTTCCCTTAAATCACTAGCTAAAGAAAACACTAGGATCATAGAGAATAATGTGTTTTTAAGTGATAGGAATGCTGTGTTAGAAGATCAGGTAATTGAGCTTGAAAAGATTAAACTTAGATGCTTGACTGTTGAGAGTGAACTAGAAGAAGCTGTTAAGAAAGTAGAAATTCATTCTAAACAGTTAGAAAGTGAGCAAGAGGTAATCAAGGCCTGGAAAACATCTAGGGATGTAAGTGTTGGATTTTTAAACGCAGCGGGGCATGGCAAAACACTTTTACACATACAAAATCCAAATAAAAGCATATAAATCGTGAATAAAAATTCGAGGGATCGAATCTAACCTTTAAAATTAATTCGGAGACAACGATCAGAGATCCTTAGCAGTTGCTCCTCAAGTGTGAAGCACTCCACCGGTATCCACCAAGAAAATGACTTTTAGGAGGTATCCACCGGTTTTCTAAAACTTTTGGGTTTCTGGGGTTAGAATAAAATAGGGTCTATAATAGTGTATTTATATGCAAAATTTTCAGCTGAAATTTTCCCATAAATAATATTATTATTATCCCATTTATTATTATCATTAATAATTAAAATACCTTTTAATTATTAATCCTTTTTCTAAACACTTTAGAAATAATTCTCTCTCTTGATTTAATTTCCAAAAATTAAATCCTTTAATTAATAATATTAAGAACTTTTCTTAATTAATTTATAATCAATTAAATCTCATTTAATCAATTATTAAATTTGCCAATTAATTATTTATTTCACAAATAAATAATTATTAGCCATTATTAATTAATTCCTCCACCATTAAATCATTCTCTTTTTATGGTGTGACCCTGTAGGTTCAATATTAAGCCGGTAGTAGAAATAAATAATAATAAAACTATTTTATCATTATTTATATAAATTCTCTAATTTATTAAATATGATTAATTAATTAATCACATTTATTCTACATCGTGAGTGATGCTTCTCAACATATCGCGACTATCCGGATAATATGAATTAACTGCTTAGAATACCAAGAACCTGTCAGTGAATAGTTACCGTACATTAAACTCCTTCTACCCTACAATGTCCCGATTAAATACAAGGCATGGATCTCGTGTCAAGCCTATCTAATTCAATCACTTGCTTACCATTTACTATGCGTAGTTCTATGCAAATTAGAAACTCCTTTCTAATTTCATTCACTCTGGCCAGAGATTCCTGAACTAGCATAAGTGGATCAGCCTTGAACATTCGCTTCCTTCACTGGAAGGGGTAGATCCTTTATTGATCATACACTATCTTCGTGTACAAATTCCTATACCCAAAAGAGCCCTAAAAATTGTCCCTGGAGACTAAGAACTAAACCAAAGCATAGTTCAGTGTACACAAGATGACTATGATGACCTCAAGTCTAAGGATACTTGTACAACTATCACTAAGCGAACAACTGCTGACACGTGAGTGAACTCCATCAGTTGTTCAGCTAGGCGAGTCATGTTCAGTGAACTTATTCTATAATAAGCACCTACATACTAGCTATAGTGTCACCACACAAATGTCTATGAGAACAGACATCCTTCATAATGAAGCAAGCATAGTATGTACCGATCTTTGCGGATTATTAATTACCAATTAGTAATCCTATGACCAGGAACTATTTAAGTTTAGAGTTATCATCTTTTTAGGTCTCACTATTATGATCTCATCGTAATCCATAAAAAGCTTTACTCTAAACTATGGTATATCTTATTTAAACACTTAAATAGATAGAGCCCGTAATAAAAACAAAACAAGTCTTTATTAATATCAATGAAATCAAAACAGATTACATAAAAGTTATTCCTAAATCCTAATACCTGATTGGACTTAGGACATATTCCTTTCAGTAAGTGTTCAGATTGCCAAGGTTCAGGGAATTGAATCATTCTCTGAGGATGCCTAGAAGAAAAACAAAAAGGAGTTGGAATTAATTGATGGATTGTCAACGGATGTGGAATCAACGGATGATGAAAGTTATTCGTTGAAGGTAGAAAAGGAGCATCCGTTGAAGGCTCATCAATTAAAACAGGCAAGTAATTTCAAAAATAAAAATCTCAATAAGAAGGATGGTTCAACTCTCAAGAACTTTGTCAAAGAAGGAGCTAGCACATCCAAAGATGCCAGTAAGGTGAATATAGGACACATGACTTTAGATCAGCTGAAAAATAGGCTTAAGTTGGTTGAGGATAAGAAGGAAACTAAAAGAAAATCTAAAAGAAATGGGAAGGTAGGGATTAATAAATATAACAATTACACACCTGATAGGTATGCTCCTAGAAAAAGCTGTGTGCATTGTAAAAGTGTTAATCACCTATCTGATAATTGCAAATCTGTTAAAAATGCTCCCATGCCTTCAAATCCCTCCATGCCTAACATGTCTATGTCACCTCTGCATGCTATGCCTGTTATGTCTCATCAGAATCCCCATGCATATTTTACAAACATGTCATATATTAATAATCCTTATTTTACTGCATTTAGTATGCCTCAAATGCCATACAATATGCCTATGTGGAATAACATGTTGGCACAATCCATGCCTTATCAAATTCAATTAAATGTGCTAAATGATTATGTGACTAACCCTACACTTCAACCAACCCCATCTGAGATCAAGGTTGACCCAAAGTTACCTAAGTCAAAAGATGCAGGAGGAATGAAGTCTAGGAAAAAGACTAACAAGGCTGGACCCAAGGAAACTTGGGTACCAAAATCAACTTGATTGATTTAGTTGTGTGCAGGGAAAAAGAAGGAAACTATGGTACTTGGACAGTGGCTGTTCAAGACACATGACAGGAGATTTCACCCTGCTCATAGAGTTTAAGGAGAGAGCTAGCCCTAGCATAACCTTTGGAGATGACAGCAAAGGATTCACTATGGGATATGGCTTGATTTCAAAAGAAAATATCATCATTGATGAAGTTGCATTAGTTGATGGTTTCAAACATAACTTATTGAGCATCAGTCAATTATGTGACAGAGGGAATACTGTTTCCTTCAATTCTGAAGCCTGTATTGTCACAAGTAAGAAGGAAAATAAAGTGGTTCTAACTGGAGTTAGAAAAGGGAATGTGTATTTAGCTGACTTCAACTCTACAGATGCAGAATCCATTACTTGTCTTCTCAGCAAAGCAAGTTCAGTTGAAAGTTGGCTATGGCATAAGAAGCTGTCCCATTTGAATTTCAAGACAATGAATGATCTAGTCAAAAAGGACTTAGTTAGAGGAATACCTCTAGTAGAATTTACAAGGGATGAACTGTGTGATGCTTGTCAGAAAGGAAAGCAAAAGAAAGTATCATTCAGTAAGAAGCTTGAATCTGCAATTGATGAACCATTACAACTGCTACACATGGATCTTTTTGGACCAGTCAATGTATTGTCAATTTCAAGGAAAAGATATTGCCTAGTGATTGTAGATGATTTCTCAAAGTTTTCATGGGTTTATTTTCTTGGATCAAAGGATGAAGCTAGTGAAATCATTATCAATCATATCAAGCAAGTCAACAATCATCCTGATTTCAAAGTAAGGAATATTAGGAGTGACAATGGAACTGAGTTCAAGAATTCAACCATGAAGTTGTTCTGTGAAGAAAATGGGATCATGCATGAGTTCTCAGCTCCAAGGACCCCACAACAAAATGGTGTGGTGGAAAGGAAGAACAGATCACTAATTGAAGCTGCAAGGACAATGCTTGAAGAGTCAAAACTCCCAACTTACTTTTGGGCTGAGGCTGTTAACTGTGCATGTTACACTCAGAATATTTCTCTAATCAATCAGGCAAAAGGCATGACTCCCTATCAATTATTCAAGAGAAGAAAACCAACTTTAAACTTTCTGCATGTCTTTGGTTGCAAATGTTACATCTTAAGGAATCAATCTGATCACAAAGGGAAGTTTGATGCAAAGGCTGATGAAGGAATATTTGTTGGTTATTCTGCTGGAAAATCATATAGGGTCTACAATCTAAGAACCAACATTATCATGGAATCTGTGCATCTTGTGTTTGATGATAAAAAGATTGATGGACTAACAGATGAGGGACATCATGAAGGACTCAAATTTGACAATATTGAGATATATTGTGATGATAGTGAAGATGAGAATGATGAAGAAGGCATCTCAAGAAGAATTCAAAATCTGCCTTTGGATAATGCACAGAATGTTGCATCCGTTGAAAGTCTTAATTCAGTTTCCGTTGAAAGAAGCAATGCAGCATCCGTTGAAAGACAAAGTGCATCATCCGTTGAAGTTCATAATGAAGCATCCGTTGATCACAGTCTGTCAACGGATAATCAATTCACTTCATCAGTTGATAGAGCTCCCAATTCCTTTCAAAGGATCAGCAACTCAGGGGGAGTTTCAACCAATCAACATTCTATCTCACATCATGACAATACTGAGGCAACCTCATCTAGAGCTAATCTACCACCTCAAAGGAAATGGACCAAGAATCACCCTTTTGAACTGATCATTGGTGATGCTACATCTAAAGTGTAAACTAGAAGGGCTACTCAAGATGAATGTCTGTATAGTAGCTTTCTATCACACGAGGAACCTAAGAGAGTGGAAGAAGCTCTATTGGATCCAGATTGGATTTGAGCAATGCAAGAGGAGCTAAACCAATTTGAGAGGAACAAAGTATGGAAGCTGGTACCCAAGCCAAAGAGCAAGAGTTCTATTGACACAAAATGGGTATTCAGAAACAAGATGGATGAAAATGGCATTGTCATAAGGAATAAAGCCAGATTGGTTGCTAAAGGTTATTCTCAACAAGAGGGAATAGATTTTGATGAAACATTTGCTCCAGTTGCCAGACTTGAAGCCATCAGAATCTTTCTAGCCTATGTAGCCCATGCCAATTTCAAAGTCTATCAAATGGATGTCAAGTGTGCATTTCTAAATGGGGAATTGGAGGAAGAAGTTTATGTAAGCCAACCTCCAGGATTTGAAGATCCAAACTTTCCAGACTATGTGTATTATCTGTTGAAAGCACTCTATGGACTAAAGCAAGCACCTAGAGCCTGATATGAGACTTTGTCAAAATTTCTTCTAGATAATCACTTCACAAGAGGTACCGTTGACAAAACTCTTTTCTTTAGAAATGTTAATGGCTCTACAATACTTGTTCAAATTTATGTAGATGATATTATATTTGGATCTACAGATGATAAGCTTTGTAAAAAGTTTGCTAAGTTAATGCAAAGTAAATATGAAATGAGCATAATGGGATAGCTAACTTATTTTCTTGGTTTACAAGTTAAACAAGTTAGTGGTGGAATTTTCATTAGTCAAACTAAATATATTTATGATCTTTTAAAGAAGTTTGACTTAATGGACTGTTCATCTGCAAAAACTCCCATGGCCACTGCCACCAAGCTTGAATTAAACAAGGCTGAAAAGTCTGTGGACATTTCAAGTTATAGAGGCATGGTTGGCTCACTTTTATATTTAACTACTAGTAGACCTGATATAATGTTTTCTACATGTCTCTGTGCTAGATTTCAAGCTGACCCTAAAGAATCTCACTTAGTGTCTATTAAAAGAATTTTCAGATTTCTCAAAGGGACTCCAAATCTAGGAATTTGGTACCCTAGAGAGTCTGGTTTTGATCTAATTGGCTACTCAGATGCAGATTATGCAGGCTGCAAAATAGACAGGAAAAGCACAACTGGCACCTGTCAATTTCTAGGGAACAAACTTGTGTCATGGTTCAGCAAGAAGCAAAATTCTGTTTCTACATCAACAGCTGAAGCTGAGTACATTGCTGCTGGTAGTTGCTGTGCACAGATACTATGGATGAGGAATCAACTATTTGACTATGGACTAACAGTTGACAAAATTCCTATATTCTGTGACAACACAAGTGCCATTGCCATTACTGAAAATCCAGTGCAACACTCAAGAACCAAGTACATTGACATCAAGTACCACTTCATTAGGGAACATGTGATGAAAGGTACAGTGGAACTTCATTTTGTTCCAAGTGAAAAGCAGATTGCAGACATATTTACCAAGCCACTTGATGAATCAACATTCACAAGATTAGTAAGTGAGCTAGGTATGCTTAATTATTCATAAATTTATGTCCTCTATATAATCTGCCTTGAAGCCTGAAATGAATTTGCTGCAAGAACAAAGTTGGCTTTAAGTAAGACTTATTCTATCAACGGATATTCCCTATCCGTTGAAAGCCAAAATTGTTCTATCAACGGATGTTCATTATCCGTTGAAAGACAAATACATTTCTGGTAATTTTATCCCTCAACGGATAAAATAGTGTTGATCATCAATGGGTAACTATTTACCTTATCCTTTGAAGTGTCATATCAGTTACTTTAAGTGAGTCACAACCGTTGATTCTTTTACTTAACCGTTGATACAGATATACACTGTTGTATGTATTTGTATTAAAGGCAGTTTTCAGAATTTCTATAGTTTTCTTTATTCTTAAACGGCTGTAATTTATTTAAAAGTATCATTTAATCATTTTATTTACGTTTTAATTCAGGAAAGTATAAAAGCCCATTGAATTCTTATTTTCACTTTACGCGTTCTTGCAATTTTTATTCTCCTTCTCTCCCAAAATTCTCAAGTTTTTCTCTGCAACCTCTACTCACAATAATGGCACCAGTAGTCAAAATTATGTCTCAATCTGGATTTGTTTATAAAAGAATAATTTCGTAGCCTTGGTTGAAAAGAATGAAGCCCATCTTGATTATCACAAGATGACGGACTTCATCAAAAACTGCAAACTAAGCTATGCAATGCTGGAAGCCCCAACCATCTACTGTGAGGTGATTAAGGAGATTTGGACAACTGCAGAGTTCAACTCCACAGATATGACTATTGCCTTCTCTCTCAAAGGTAAGGATTATTGCATTAACTGTGATGATATACAGTCTTGCTTTAAGTTGCCTGAGAATAATTCCATGACACCACACACTGATAAAGATGTATCTGCTATGTTAGATTTCATAGGCTATGCTTTTGATTCTGCTAGTTTAGGTAGTATTAGAAGGAAGGGCCTTAGGAAAGAATGGAGTTTTCTTGGAGATGCCTTTATCAAAGTTTTCTCTGGGAAGATTAGCAATTTTGATGCCATAACTTCATCTCTTGTTAATATGCTCTATATGCTAGTTTCTGATAGGTACTTTAATTTTAGCAACTATGTCATGCTAGAATTAGGTTCCAGATTAGGTAACAAAGCTAATAGACCACATAACATCTACTATGCTAGATTCTTTATGTTATTGGCTAACCATGTTGCTGAAGGATTGGTTATATCTAATGAGAACAATAAACTCAAATGTTGGGCACAAGAGAAAAGGGTCCTTGCAGACCTTTTGAGAATGAACCTCAACAGCCAGGTGCCATTGGTATATTTGCCAATCATGAATGCACCACAGGTAAGTGAGGTAAACACTTCTATAACTCCTACTGTTTCCAACCCCATTGTTTATTTGCCTTCCAGTATGGCAATGGAATCTGTGTCTTTGTCCAAACAGGTTCCTACCAAAGCCACCAAAACTAAAATTTCAAAACACAAGCCAAAGAAAACCACCTCTGTTGTCTCTCAAAAGAAAACAGTTGTAACAACTACCATAAACCCTGAAGGGAGTGAACAGGGTGTGAGTGGTGAGGGGAGGAGTGAACATCAAGAAACCCCCCAGGATAAGGTGGGAGAGGTGAGTGGTACCCCAGCCAGCCAAGCCACAGTCTCTCAAAAGACTGTGGTGGTTCAAAAGGAGTCAAACACATCCCTAGTTGCATCCTCCCAAAAGGGTGCAACTATTGAAAATAGTCCCCAACCAGGGACACAGAACAAAAGAGGGAGGGACACAGAAGCCACACATTCACCAATCAAAGCCTTTTCAAGGAAGAAGAAGGCCAAGACCCTAGTTTCCACACAAGGGGCACACACAGCACAGATACATCCACCTGTATCTTTGCCTTCTCAAATTCAGCTTGATGTGACTCCAGCAAATGTGGAGTCACAGCCCCATTCTCTCATTATAGAAACACATCCATCATCAAACTCTCCATCACCCTCTCTAGATGTGGATATGATATTCACATCACTTCTTGATTCTCCCTCATTAAAACTCAGGGAGGAGCCCCACTCAAAACCTGATGATCATCATCTTTTAGATGATTTGTGGGATCATCAGCCAATTCTTTCAGATATAGTTGAAGAATCTGTGTCACCTCACTTAAAATCAATTCCCACAGATTCAACAATTATGTCACTTTCAATATCTACATCTTTTCCTTCTTCAACGGATATCTCTCATCCGTTGACAAGTGGTTGTTCATCGACGGATAAGCTTAACAGCAGTTATCCGTTGATACCATCAGTTTCCACTTCAACGGATACCCCCTATCCGTTGATGGTCTCTACACATATAACAGAAACAATTCCAACTGTAGAGGACATGGTTACTGTACAATCACTCTTAGGTTTGAGGGAAGGGAGTGATAATTTGAGTGAGAGGCTGGGTTGCTCCCAGGAAAAAGGAGAGGTTGAGAGTCACCATATGCATGCTATTTCTTCCAGCTTGGCAAAAGTGAGTGAGGGGAGTGCCACCTTAGAAGGTGAGGTGAGGGTGTGAGGGTGTGTGTGAGCCAGGAGGAGCCCCTGATGCAAGAAAATAGAGAAAATGAGAGAAAGGAAGGTACAAAAGCTATAAGGGTGGATCCAACCATTGCTAGTGAGTCAATGATAGTGGATGATGCAGAAAAGGAAAGACAATTTCAACAACATTACAAAGCTGTAATTGATAACATTTCCTTGGATGCTGACACTTTTACTCACCCTGTTCCAGCCTATCAATTGTTGGCTGCTCAGGGCAATGTGGAGGCAGAACAGACTTTAAACATTGTACACACTTCAGAATCTCTTCTCAGAGACAAATCTACTGTTAACAGGCTGCCCTCTCAAGCTGGTGAGCCATCTGAAGAATTTGGAGTAAATTCTAATGATGATGACTCTAATTCTTTGGATGAGAGCATGAACTTAGGGGGAGAAGCAGGCCCAAGTTCTGTTTCAGATCTACCTGATTGGGCATGGGCAAAGGCATCTACACCAGGAGAGTTTGATGTAACTTTGGTCAGGCAAGTAATGACTATTCAGAAGGCCCTTCAGGAGACTACAGATGTTGGTACCAAGGCAATTCTTCAAGCTCATCTAGACTCTCTGCATCTCTTGCAGTTGCAGTATTTCAAACAGAATCTAAGTATGGATGAACTCAAGCAAGACATTGCTGATCTGAAATCCTACAATGCTGAGAAGTTGGATTCAGTCATGCCTTATGGTACTATGCAAGATTTGTTGGGGAGACTGAGGAAAACATCTGATGCTGACAAGAGGCTGGCCAGGTTGGAAGACAGAGTTCAGATCATTGAAGACTCTATGGTCACCATTCTTCAGAATCAACAAACTCAGACAAATCTACTAATGCAGCTGGCAAAAGTACAAGGCTTGACCCCTACCCTTGATGATAACAAAAAGGGGGAGAATAAAGGGGAAGGGGAAGGAGATCCATCGACAACCGTTCAAATATCTCAAGTGCTAGTTCCTGCCATCACCACTTCTCCAACTATTCAAATCAAAGGAAAGCTTGATGGAATTGATCTAATCCAAATAGCAGCAGCTGAATTGCAAGTCAAAGAGCAAAGGAGGAAAATTGATGAAAAGATGCAACAAATTTTTGGTTCTACAACTTCTAAATAACAATCTGTGAAGCATAGCACAAAGGTGGAACCAATTATTATGGAGCTCAAGCCAGTAAGGAGGAATAAGGTTGGAGAGACTTCTTCCAAGAATCTGAAACCTATGGTTCTCAAGCCCAACGACAGATCCAATAAGGACTCTACAAAGAATCCTCTAAGCCTTGCTCAGATGAAAGAAGTGGATTTTCCTCTTCCAAAGCCTGATGAAGACAAGGTTTTGGGTGGAAGTATCATAAAGCACAAAGAGACCATGGATGTGGTTGAAAGGAGGAACATGGCTATTATCTTTAGAGAGGGAAAGAGCATTTGTGTGATGCAAGGACATCCCAAATTCCCAATAGCCAAGAGGGAAGAAGCCAGAAGGTTGAAGGAAGAAGCCAAAAAGCTAAAGGCTGATAAAAGAGCACAAGCAAAGCTTGAAAAACAGCTAAAGTCAAGTCAAGCTAAAGGAAAGAAAGAAATTGAAGACAAAAGTGAAGATGAAGGTATGGGGGACATGGTTGATAATGATATGGAAGAAAGAAGTAAGGAAAGAGAGGAATGGCAGAAAGGGAACAGAAAGAAGGCCAATGCAAAGAGAAAGATGGTAGATAAGACTGAAGAAACCCAATCAAAATCCAAACCACTACCTTCTATTCCTGAACCCATTGTGCCTGACCCCTTCATAAACATTCATGGTGAAACAATCATTCCTAAGGAGGAACCAATTGATTAGGACACCATCAAATTGCCCACCTTCTTAACCTCTTCTCCACCATCAAAGAAGCAGAAAAGAAGAATCAAATCAACACCTTCTAAAACCTCAATCAAATTCACTCAAAAGCCTAAGCCACAAGCCTCTAAGGATGATTATGTTCACATTTGTGACATAAAAGAATTTTCAGACATTGAACTCTATCTGGATGAGCTGGAGGAAGTAAGGGGAATAGCTGCCTGCAGACAGCTACCAGAAAGACTAGTGTTCAAATACAAAGGAAGTGGGGAAAGAACTTGGCCTCTCTACAGGATTCTGAATGAAGGCTGCTCTACCTTGGTTAGAATCTACTCAGCCATACAAAGGGATTCTGGCTTTACCAGGACTGCCAAGACTGAGATTCTCAAGAAGATTGCCAACATAAGGAAAACTTGGTGGGAGCCCAATGCCTTGCATAGAACATTACTCATTCAAGAAAGAGGAATTACAGTTCACAAATCACCTCATTGGTTGATGGAGTTCAGAGACAACAAAGGAGTCAGAAGATTTTTCAGACTTGAAGATCAGCTCAAGATTGCCAGTAATGAAACTCTCAAGGATATGCAATCTAAGTTGGACATCAATGAAGAAGATGAAGCTGAGTTCTACAGACAACTTCAACTTCAAATAGAGGAGAATAACAGGAGGCTAGGAAAGAAAACAAAGGATCAAAGGAAAAGAAATTAATCTGCTCAGGCTAAAGGAGCACCCTTGGAAATAATGTAATTCTTCAATTCCATCTCAGCATACACATTTTTGCAGCACTTTTGAATTTCTGCTTTATTACAGTTAATATATTTGTCAAGTGTTTTGTTATCATCAAGCTAAACCCAAATTTATGCCTACAGTTCTAGTAGACATAAATAGGGGGAGATTGTTAGGAATATGTGTATTAGTTTGATGATAAGTTAAACAAAACACTTAAGTAGAAATCTAGTGTTTGTAGCCTCAACGGATAAGACCATCTTGGCTATCCGTTGAAGGAGTAGCTTTACTTAGCAATAAGTTTAGTATTGTAGCACATTTCATTCTCTGGATTCAAGTTGTAATTCTTAGATGTTGTAGGAAATTATCAGTCATGTTGACTACTAGTGGATATGCAAATAGGAGGGCTAATTGTAAATATTTCATGCCTTGTAATTTTGTATAAGTGAAGAAGTATCAACTGATATTGAAGACCTTCAACGGATAAGAAACAAAGCTTCAACGGATGTCTCTAAAGCTTCAACGGATAATATCAATCAACGGATAAGTGCTTCAACGGATAAAGACTTCAACCGCTAATGTATCAACGGATAAAGCTTCAACGGATAAAGTCTCAACGGATAAGGCATCAACGGATGAAAGCTTCAACGGATGCTTAGTTCATTAGCAGTTGATAGTGACAATTCATAAGCTGACAGAGGCACATGGGTTGACAGAGAAAAATTGGAATGTGGAAGCCTCTATGAGGAATCAAGAAAATGCAGCATTTCCATTCTGGTGCAAACAAGGAAGTATTCAAAGATTAACAGCTAAGCCTAAATTGCATTGGATAGAGAAATGAAGAAGAAACATGTGAAGAGCCTTTTTAATTGTATTTTACAGTTTTGTCTTCACTTGTAAACTTGGTGATATATAAACCAAGTAGCAGCTAGTAATTAGATGTGAATTTTCCAGAGCTGTTTAGAAAAATCCAGAGAGAATAACATATATCTAGTCTAACTCATTGTTAGTCCACTGGGAATAACATATATCTAGTCTAACTCCATGCTACCTCATTACTTTATTCCAGCAACTTTGAACATCTTCTTAGTTGCATGAAAATGGGAATGCTTCTTTGTTCTCAAAATCCTGCTTAACAGTCTGCCACATTCCTTTTGCAAATTAACACCCGACACATGTGACTGTGTTGTCACTATCAACAGCTATTTAAATATGATCATCCGTCGGGATTATATTGAGCATCTGTCGGGAGTATGTTAATCATCCGTCGGGAGCCTTGTAAATCATCCGTCGGGAGTCTATCTGTCACTTGACTCTATTTCACTTATACAGAATTACAAGACATCTCATACTTACAATTAGCCAACCTATTCTGCATATCAATCTAGTAGTCAACATGACTTAAAGAATCCTACACAATCTACTAGACTAATACATGATATTTGCAGGAATGTGCTACAGTACTTATTTGTTACATAAGCTACACTCTCGATGGATGTCAAATTGTCATCCGTCGGGACTATAATGTTCATCCGTCGGGACTATATTAGAACATCCGTCGAGAGCTACAAATTTTACCAAATTAAATCTACTAAGGTGTTTTGTTTAACGTATCATCAAGTTCACAACATATTCCTAACAGGGTAGAGTGTAATATCTCGTATTTTTAGAATTATCATAATTATAATTTGAATATATATATATATATATATTCTTTTATGATTTAGAAGGAATAAAATTATGGATATTTTATTCCTGTTTGATGAGTTGGTGTTATTAAATGGTAATGTGCTAATTGTTAAGTGTTATATCGATCCTTGTTAATTTCTGAAAACATTTACTTAAATGTATTATTTTCAAAAGTTATTTGAAAGCAGATCTTATTGAAATCGGTAAATTGAAATTATTTTGTAAAATCCGGGAAATATCGTGCAATTATTTTTATCAATAAATAATTATTATGTAAATTTTGGTGAATTATCTGGTAAGTGGAATTAATGTTTAGATATTTATATGTGATAAAATTTGAGTATTTAAATTTTTATATATCCGGAATAAAGTATAGATAATTATGGTATTTTTATGGTAATTTTTAGATTGTTATATGATTTTATAAGGATTTATAGATTTAATAATTATTTTCTGAGTAATTATAAAACTATTTTATAAAGCAGGGAATCGTCCAATTTCAACCATTTTTGCATTTTTACAACACGGAACTCTTCAGAAAACTCCTTTCTAACCTAATATAATTATTCTGAACATTTTCCGTGTTATGACTTTTTCGATCCGGAGTACGGTTCGACCCGTATGAGTCCCGGTGCAAAATTTTCGATACGATAATCATTTCGGTAGATCAATAAAACCCGTATTCTCGAGAGACGGGATATTTTTACATTATTTTTCTCATAGGCCGTTTTATAAGAAGCTCGGTTTTGATAATTATCCAAATCTGGTATTAAATTGTATCATTTTTATAGTTACTTAGCGCCTAAGTAATCTATTTTCGGATCCGATATATAAGTGTAATTACGGAAGTATTAAATAAATAAAATATGTTATGGTTCTGTCAGCAGAGTGTTGTATTTATTATTAGCTGGGCGTGATTATGTGGATTCGAGGATTAATTGTATTATTAAATGCTGAATTGTATTGTTTTGTTTTCATTTTCAAAAGTGATTCTGTTGAAAATTTATTTTCATAAATATTGAGATTGTCTCTAAAATTAATTTAATGGCTTTATAATTTCAATAATTATTTATAGAAATTTATAAAATTTAGAAAATAATATTTCGTCAATTATTTATCCCTAAATAATTTTCTGATTGTGTTTTAGTATAAATTTAGTATTAAATTCCAGAATATTTCAAAAATCATGAAAATCATATTTTCCTAAGTTTTGAATATTTTGATAATTTTAAAATTATTTCAAAAAATTTAGGGTTATATTTACCCACACGTTTGTTTGTTAAATCGTAAAATGCGGGTATGATACGTGATTCTAAAATATTTTAAAAATTATGAAAATTTTACTTTATAAGTTTTTAAATATTCCGAGAATTTTAGAATTTTTTTGATAATTTTTCGGGTTTATTTATCTGCGCGTTTATTCGATAAATTGTGAAATGCGGGGCAAAACCAAGCTTTCAGGCATAAATAAAGACACGTGTTGCATTCTTATTAACTATATGAAACATGGCAGTGTTCTGTTTGATTTGTGTGCTACGTGTAGGTTTATTATTAAAAAAAATAAAGAAAAAGAAAACATCACAGCGCGACTCCATTTCCCCACAAGCGTACAACATTTCTTCTCCCGCGGTTTTCTCTCAGTATTCCTTCTATCTCTTTCCGTCTTATATATTTACTAGCTTACGGCCCGTGCGATGCACAGGTCTTTATTAATATTTATATATTTTCATTTCTTTTTTATATAATTCTATTAAAATTCTATATAAGTATTAAAATACTAAATAATGATTATATAATTATATTTTATTATGTATAATTTCAATTTAATTTCATATAGTATAAAAAATATATAATTGATGAGGTCTTATTCGTAAATAATAATATAAATATTTTTTCTTGGTGACTTTCGAACCTGAAAACTTATACGTATCCTTATAAAATTATTATTATAATGTTTGTTGTTGACGGGATTCGAACATGAGAACTTATATGTATTTTTATAAATAATAATATAAATATTTGTTGTTGAAGAGATTCGAATATGAGAACTTATATGTATCTTTAGAAATAATAATATAAATGTTTGTTGTTGACGGGATTTAAATTTTTATTATGTAGATCTAACAGCTCGGATTATTTGATGAAGAAGATCCGACGGTCGTGATGTAAAGGGATAACCAAAATGAGGGGTCAACCAAACTACAAATTATACCCCATTCCGGTTATTATAGTATAGTATAGATTTGCTTTTAAATTTCAAAAATTCATATCTGACAAACCGTACATCCAAATTTCAAATTTTATATATATAAACGATCAGCGCTTCGATACCTACGCATAGGTATATATATTGCGAGGTTTTGAGAAGAAAATTTACGGAGCATATTTTCCATTTTAATTTATTTTTGGGCATAGAAAAGAAGTTTGAACGTGTTGATTACTCCACATGGCATTTCAGCGTGTTTATGTCTATGGCTATTAATTTTGGATATTTCGGGAGATATTTTTCGGATATCAGATATTCTCTTCGGGGTGATCAGAATTTATTTTGGGCAACGATTTCAAATTTCCGCTTTCATATTTGAGTATATTAGAGCATGTTAGTGTTTATATATTTATTTCATAATTTTTAGAAGTTGTTGTAGAAGTCGGTTTTGGCCGTGTTTTTCGTTTCCGGCGTGTTTATATATGCAGATGTAAATTATTGTGTGTTTTAAATTTATTAATTTTATTAGAATATAGTTGGATTGTATTGTTTGTGATTGATTTTGAGGGGTTATGTCCCCGGGAAAAGTCCGTTTTACAAAGACCCTATTACGAAAATTTTTTGTAAAATTTTTTTTTCAATTTCAAATTATTATTTTTTTTCGAAAATCATAATTTTGATTCAATTATTTATAATTTATTTTGATTAATTATTCATCATTTAATTAATTGATTAATTCATTTCATCAATTAATTTTATTTGTAAATAGTTGAACGAAGTGTAATTATTTATAATTGAGACACATAATATTCTAAAATTATTTTAAGCTTTTAAAATTATATAAAGGTATTGAATATTCAACTAGTAATTTATTAATTGATTTATTCTTATTTTATTCAAAATAAATAGACTATTTATCCGTTTAATACGAAACAAACGCGTATAGACTCATAAAAATATTCCGCTTTCATTAAAAATACTTTCGACACCCAAATTCTTGTGTTTCGAAAGGTCACTTGTTTTACAAGTCATTATGAGTCGATTATTGATCGATAAATCATATTTTTGACCGATTTCAGTTTTAAACATACCAAGTCAAATATTTTGACGAACCGAGGTATGTGTGATATGAATTATATGATACCTGAGTTATGTGCTGATGTGTTATGTGAATTATGTGCGTGTGTGGGTCAAGAGTCTTGTGTTTGACTGTTTCCTTTATGTGTGGGCTATCGTATGGGTAGACGATAGGGTTTTGACGCGCAGTTCATAGAGTAATTATCGTTTAGACGATTAAAGTTGTATCTTTTAATTATAGATGCGGATCGCTCGAGTTGATCAGGACCAGACATGGGGGAGAATGAGATGAAATGGTATTGGATATCTGGCTTCTAGTAATCGCAGGAGCAGCACATCAGTGAATTATCGAAAGGAAAGACGGTGATGCCATGAGATGTCAGAATGAGGGATTGTGTTTTTGCGAGTGTGACTAACTGCTAAAAACCCAAAGGCAAGTATCCCTATCATCACTTATTGTTCAAATGATATTTGTTTTGAATCCTATTATGCAAGTTTTCTACGCTATTCTAATTCAAGAATAGTTCATTATTTTACATATCCAACTGCTTATGATTATGCAACTATTGCTTTCCCTATTCTCAACTCAGAATAGATAAATGTTTTACATGTCGTTGAATTAAATGTTTATCATGCAAGTACTCTTCTGCTATTCTATGTTCAGAATAGTTAAGTGTTTTTACTTATCAAATTAATGGATTTATAAATGTTTTGGATTTTGAGAAAAATGATTTGGTTGCGAGTATTCCTGTCCAAGTGAATGGGGGAATAAAATTTATATGGGTGTCGATTATTATGACCCCTTTCACTAAAATGTTTTAAGATTGAATGGTTGCGAGAGAGGTCGTGGTGGCGGTCCAGTGTGAGCTAGGTATTATACAGGATATAATACCTTTTTAGGCCAATATGTGCCTTGGGTACCCCTTTGTTTAGTTGGATATGCTTCAGCATACCGGTTTTGCTCTGCGGCTGATCATCGGCGGTAACACACCATCGTTCTAGGATTCCAATCTAAATTATTATATTATTTTGATTATCATATAATAAATGATTTATCAAGTTTTTTGGTTTCGGATAAAAGGTGAAATGTAGTTTTAATTCAGTTTCTGATTGATATGGATATTTAGGTTGTTGTTAAATATCAAAGGTGGTATTAGTATAGATGATTGATGTTGACTTTAGTATGGGATTTTGTGAGCATCAAAGTTCGTATTAATATCTAATTTGATATGATAACAAAATGAGTATTAATATCAAGAGTTCGGTTTTGAATAAAGTTTATGATTCAGTCCATAATCATTGTTTCATATTATTATTGTTTACGATATTTCCGTAAATACTATTTTATGAGTTTTATTCTCGTCAAGATTCAAAGTATTGTTGAAGCCTTTCGCTCAAATATATAAAAAGGATTTTTAATACATTTAAGGAACCAATTCTGGAATTCCTTAACAAATTTTTTTGTTTCGGCAATTATGATTTTAAAAGTTCTGCTCTATTGTAGTTGTCTATTTTATATCAAAAAGACCATATGTATGCTATAATGAACTTGCTGAGCATTTCTTTCGCTCATAATTTCCTGTTATTTAAATTTAACCTCCAGTGAGGATTAGCTTACGCTCTTTAGCTGCATAATTCAAGAAAGCAAAGAAGAAGCTTTTGGAAGATGGCTGGTCCAGGGTTTGCGGAACTAGAGTAAGTTCTATTATATAAAGTTGTGTTTATATATATGTATTAGTTATGTTATTAAATCATTGGACTAGTATAATTCTTTTCAAAGTTATACTAGTGGGTTAAGTTTTGAGTTTGGGAATTTGTGAACTGTGTTTGAAAAGAAAGTGAAAAATTATTTATGGAATTTGAAATTCTTGTTTCTAGAAGTGTAACCTTAAAATATCTTGGATTAGTTGGGTTCATAAATGATAAATATCTTCTCCTGGAATTTGTTTATTGATTAAATATGTTATTTTGGATTGAGGTTTCATAGTGATGACCTAACCCTAACCTCGGATTTGGGGCCGTTACAGGTTGGTATAAGAGCTGAAGTTATAGTAAACTAGAAACGAGAGTGTGTAGGAGTGTGTATAGCTATGTGAGGACGCTTGAGCTCATATCGAGTTTGTGACGGTCTCAACCCCGGGGTCAGGAGTTGACGTCATCAACAATAATCATAAGATAAATAATTCAATAATAGAATATAACTACGACCCTTTTACCAAGATCTTTTCCAGATTTAAGTATAATTTAGGTTACAACTAATTACAACACCAACTTACACAAGCCATTTTGACCTATCAACCTAATACAACAACTCAATAGACTATCTTTGGTCCAACTGGAACTCTGCCCTGACTGTCGCGGAAGAATCTCCTAGGCATCTGCAATATATATGTAAAACATTCTGCAAGGGTGAGCAATTGCTTGCTCAGCAGTACCACTATATGAATAACAGATAAAATGATTTAAAGTAAAGCAGTTATAGGAACAGAATTCATAACTCATTAGAAACATGTAAAACAGGTATAAACTGGATATCAAAACTAGCATGCTCTGTTAAACCAGATCAACTGTCGTGTGCTGTGCATAAAACCATAGTTCAATTTTAGCATGCTATTTTCATTTTCAAACCTTCCGTTCCATTACAGGAACCATAAAACCATTTGTCCCGTTATGGGGACCCAAAACCATTTGTTCCGTTACTGGAACCTCAATCACTTGTTCCATTACTGGAATCATAAAATCATCTATTCCATTACGGGAACCACTAAATCTAAATCACAATCAGATATGTATTGGACGTTATCTAGGGACGGCTGATCAGGCCTCCACACAAATTATCTAGGATAGTTGGCCGGACTATCACACAAAATATCTAGGAAAGCTGATCGGGCTTTCACATAAAATCACTGGATCCGTAGAGACTAGCTAGGTCTCTGATTAACTATGCTGGACTAATCGGTTATGTAATGCGCGCAACCGAATTAGCCACTTACGTAACGTTATTCAATATCTGATTCATTTTATCCAGTTTCAAAATCACTTTTACCTATCTCTTGTTAAAATCAATTCTGTCACAGCACACAATTCAAAACCTCTTTTCCATTTTTAATCACACTTTAGAGATAAATATTTTCAGAAGTTACTTTTCCCCAAAAACACATATTTAACAACATTTTCAAACAAAGGGGATACGTACCTTAAAACATTTCTATTCCTGTTAAAAAATAAAACAACATTTCATTCATATATACTGAACCATAAAAGAATGGTCAGGGGTACTTGCCTTGTAGAGCTTTACAACTAATACCGATCGACCTCGGACTGACTTGGACGCTCGGCTTTATCACTTAGTTAGCAGACTATCCTGGATCCGATCTCAACGCTCAGGTCCTTCGCTTGGAACCTCGCTGCGCTTGTCGACTGATCTCTAGGTTATCTTTAGTTCAATACCAATTTCTGAGTCCTTCGACTAGAACCTACAGAGTCAAAATACCCTACGTTAGACGTCTAGGTATGCTTGACATATCCTCGATACCAATTCTACCCAACGATATTCAAACCTGACTCGTAATTATGTATATTATAATAACACACGCAACAATTAGGGTTCACAATCTCGAAAATCGGTTCGGTGTTCATTTTCAGAAAATACGTATACTCGTCATTTTACGAAATTAGGGTTATAGGATTTTAACAGAACATTCACCACAACAGACAATCAAATATAAGTATATATATATATATATTTCTTCGACATCCCGATAATTACTGGATACGCTCCCGTGTTTCCGTAATTTGATTTCCCGGAAATCGAGCAGCACTTCCTTTATTTATCGGACTAACCCGTCGAACACTATCGATGTCAATCACAACAATCAACCCGTCAAACCAGCAATCAATCCAACTTCACAATCCTAATAACCCCGAAACGTATTATTTAACTACTACTCTTTATTTTGAAAATTACCAAAATAAATTTATAAATTGTTATTTGGCTGAAGAATCATCATTGCCAATAATCCGTCAGCTCAAACGAGTTCATCGCTGACGGCGGCATAATTTTGACGGTGCCCGTACGGATTTCCTATCGAAATTTCACCATAGCTAAAAAAATATATTTAATAACGGTCGATTCTTATTAATCACAGAGCAATAATCAGAATCATACAATCGACTAATCATGAAATCACGGAATTAATTTCTCGAATGAAACTAAAAGAACATCACAATCGGCCAACACAATCAACACAGCAACACAAAAAGGACTGTGATACATAGACACGCGTGCACATGTATACATATATCACAACCCAGGACTGGAACCACGGCGGCGCGGTCACCGGAATAATCACCAGCGACATGAACAAGAAAGAAAACAGGGTGGTAGTAATTACCAAGGAGACATAGCGAGAAGGAAGAGATTCGCAGGGGAGATAAGAAAATAGAGAGGGAGAGAATAGAGGTACGGGCGAACAGAGAGGTCAGGGAAGGGGGAACCGCGGTGGTGGAAGAAGGGGGGGAGTTTTCTTTTTATTATTTTTTTTATTCCCTTCCCAAATCATTGTATAACACGTGTAATTAGAGTGACAGAAGTTGGACACGTATATTACCCCGTTTCCTGATAGTCCCGCTTGCCCCGAGCTTTACGCTTTAACGAGTAATTTTTACGGGTAAATAAAACTCTATAAATCACCAATTTAACTTTAAAATTCTCTGAATATTTAAAAACTAATAAAATACAATTTTCGTAATTTTTAAATTGTTTGTGAAACACAACTCATACCCGTAATCCGTAATTAACGAACCGACCTGTACTTAAAAACAAACTCAGAAAATCACGAAAATAGTCTTGAAGCGTTATAAATATCCCGAAGTTAATAAAAACGTAAATCTTGAAATTTTAAAATAATTTCTGAAACGCAATTTATACCCGCTTTTAACAAATAAACGATGCAACTCGCGGGTGAAATTAATCTCAAAAATCCCTAAAATAATTTTAAAATTCCCAAAATATTCCTAACTTAAATAAATATGAGTCTCATAATTTTTGAAAAATTCGGGAATTAAATACAGATTTTACAAATAAATACAATCTGAAAATGCTACAGGGTTAAATAATTGATGAAATATTGATTTCTAAATTTTATAAAATCCCAAAAATAAATATTGAAATTATAAAGTCATAAAAGCAATTTTAGAGACAATCCACATATTTACACAAATAAACTTGTATTAAATCCACTTTTAAAAGTGAAAACAATTTAATACAAGTCCATAATTAATTAAACCATCCTGGACACCATAATTCACACACATAGATAAAATTAAAACAACACATAGCTGACAAATGCTATACACATATATTATTCATTTAATAATTCCATAATTACACTTTAATTAAATATAAAAGTATACGAGTCGTTACATCAATAAACTAAGAATATAAAGTAAATCAACCATGTGTAAAGATACAAAGAGGAAAATACTTAAACTGGAGGAAGTTTGAGTAATAAATAGATGCCCTGGAGTCTTTGGAGGCTAGTGGAATGAAATAATTAGTTCGATAATTATAAAAGTTATTGGAAAGGGAAGTGAGTATACCAGATATAGTCCTCTGGGAGGCACCAGTGACGTTGTTGGAAAAGAAAGAGAAAATTATAAGATTGTGTACTAATTATCGGGAGTTTAATAAAATGACGAATAAGAATAGGCAACCTCTATAAAGGATTGATTACTTATGTGACCTAGTTCAAGGAGTGTGTAAATTCTACGGGGTTGACTTAAGATACAGCCTGAGGACATGACAAAGATTGTGATTCGAAATAGTTATGAGCGTTGCAAGTTTGGTGATATCATGTGGAGTAACAAGTGTATGAGTCGTCTCTAAAGATTTAAAGAACATAGTGTATAAGGAGTACTTGGATAAGTAAATTGTATTTATTGATAACATCCTCAGCTATTCAAAGATTAAGGAAGCCTGTGTAGAACGCTCAAGGATTTTCCTACAAAGATTAGAAACGAAGCAGCTTGGGATAGACAAAGAAAGAAGGCAGACTTGCATTAAAAGTGTGTGAATATAAAAAATAGGATCGTTGGTATTAACAAAAGATTCACCTTAACCGGGATTGGTTGAGTTCGAATAAAAGGGACAAGTAGGGTCCTAAAAATATAGAATCATTCGAGGTATTGAAAAATATAGGTAAAAGTTGCCCATGAGTTGATGTTACTGCCGCAGTTGCAGCAAATTTATAGTATATTTTACGTGTCAATGTTAAAGTGATATGTTTCTGATTCGAACCAAGACGTTGATTAGGAGCCAATAGGCTCTTATCCAAATTTGTTCTGCGGGGAATAATCGATCCAAATCTTAGATCGTTAAGAGCGATTCCTTAGTAATAAATTTATGTCTATAGTGAGTATGCCTTGAATAAATCCTTGAGTCGAAGAGTCTACCTGGAAGTTAGAGTCGGAATTGCTTGACCAATATCCTCACTCATTTAGTTAAGTCAGATTCTGAGGACAGAATCTTTTTAAGGGGGAAGGATGTAACGACTCGTATACTTTTATATTTAATTAAAGTGTAATTATGGAATTATTAAATGAATAATATATGTGTATAGCTTCTGTAAGCTATGTGTTGTTTTACTTTTATATATGTGTGTGAATTATGGTGTCTATGATGGTTCGTGTAATTTATTATGGACTTGTATTAAATTATTTTCACTTTTAAAAGTGGATTTAATACAAGTTTATTTGTGTAAATATGTGGATTGTCTCTAAAATTGTTTTTATGACTTTATAATTTCAATATTTATTTTTGGGATTTTATAAAATTTAGAAATCAATATTTCATCGATTATTTAACCTTGTATGATTTTCTGATTGCATTTATTTGTAAAATTTGTATTTAATTCCCGAATTCTTCAAAAATTATGAAACTCATATTTATTTAATTTTGGAATATTTCGGGAATTTTAAAATTATTTTGGGGATTTTTGAGATTAATTTCACCCGCGAGTTGATTCGTTTATTTGTTAAAAGCGAGTATAAATTGCATTTCAGAAATTGTTTTAAAATTTCAAGATTTACGTTTTTATTAACTTCGGGATATTTATAACGCTTTAAGACTATTTTCTTAATTTTCTGAGTTTATTTTTAAGTAAAGGTCGGTTCGTTAATTACGGATTACGGGTATGAGTTGTGTTTCACAAACAATTTAAAAATTACGAAAATTGTATTTTATTAGTTTTTAAATATTCAGAGAATTTTAAAGTTAAATTGGTGATTTATAGAGTTTTATTTACCCGTAAAAATTACTCGTTAAAGCGTAAAGCTTGGGGCAAGCGGGACTATCAGGAAACGGGGTAATATACGTGTCCAACTTCTGTCACTCTAATTAAACGTGTTATACAATGATTTGGGAAGGGAATAAAAAAAATAATAAATAGAAAACTCCCCCCTTCTTCCACCACCGCGGTTCCCCCTTCCCTGACCTCTCTGTTCGCCCGTACCTCTTTTCTCTCCCTCTCTATTTTCTTTTCTCCCCTGCGAATCTCTTCCTTCTCGCTATGTCTCCTTGGTAATTACTACCGCCCTATTTTCTTTCTTGTTCATGTCGCCGGTGATTATTCCGGTGAACGCACCGCCGTGGTTCCAGTCCTGGGTTGTGATATATGTATACATGCGCACGCGTGTCTATATATCACAGTCCTTTTTGTGTTGCTGTGTTGATTGTGTTGGCCGATTGTGATGTTCTGTTAGTTTTATTTGAGAAATTAATTTCATGATTTCATGATTAGTCGATTGTATGATTCTGATTATTGCTCTGTGATTAATAAGAATCGACCGTTATTAAATATATTTTTTTTAGCTATGGTGAAATTTCGATAGGAAACCCGTACGGGCACCGTCGAAATTATGCCGCCTTCAACGATGAACTCGTTTGAGCTGACGGATTATTGGCAATGATGATTCTTGAGCCAAATAACAATTTATAAATTTATTTTGGTAATTTTTGAAATAAAGAGTAGTAGTTAAATAATACGTTTCGGGGTTAGGATTGTGAAGTTGGATTGATTGCTGGTTTGACGGGTTGATTGTTGTAATTGACGTCGTTAGTGTTCGACGGGTTAGTCCGATAAATAAAGGAAGTGCTGCGCGATTTTCGGGAAATCGAATTACGGAAACACGGGAGCGTATCTAGTAATTATCGGGACGTCGAAGAAATATATATATATATATATACTTATACTTGATTGTCTGTTGTGGTGAATGTTCTGTTAAAATCCAATAACCCTAATTTCGTAAAATGACGAGTATACGTATTTTCTGAAAACGAACACCGAACCAATTTTCAAGATTGTGAACCCTAATTGTTGCGTGTGTTATTATAATATACATAATTACGAGTCGGGTTTGAATATCGTTGGGTAGAATTGGTATCGAGGATATGTCAAGCATGCCTAGACGTCTACCGTAGGGTATTTTGACTCTGTAGGTTCTAGTCGAAGGACTCGGAAATTGGTATTGAACTAAAGATAACCTAGAGATCAGTCGACAAGCGCAACGAGGATCCAAGCGAAGGACCTGAGTGTTGAGGTCGGATCCAGGATAGTCTGCTAACTAAGTGATAAAGCCGAGCGTCCAAGTCAGTCCGAGGTCGATCGGTATTAGTTGTAAAGCTCTACAAGGCAAGTACCCCTGACCATTCTTTTATGGTTCAGTATATATGAATGAAATGTTGTTTTATTTTTTAACAGGAATAGAAATGTTTTAAGTTACATATCCCCTTTGTTTGAAAATGTTGTTAAATATGTGTTTTTGGGGAAAAGTAACTTCTGAAAATACCTATCTCTAAAGTGTGATTAAAAATGGAAAAGAGGTTTTGAATAGTGTGTTGTGACAGAATTGATTTTAATAAGAGATAGGTAAAAGTGATTTTGAAACTGGATAAAATGAATCAGATATTGGATAACGTTGCGTAAGTGGCTAATTCGGTTGTGCGCTTTACATAACCAATTAGTCCAGCATAACTAATCAGAGACCTAGCTAGTCTCTGCGGATCCGGTGATTTTGTGTGAAATCCCGATCAGCTTTCCTAGACATTTTGTGTGATAGTCCGACCAACTATCCTAGATAATTTGTGTGGAGGCCTGATCAGTCGTCCCTAGATAACGTCCAATACATATCTAATTGTGATTTACATTTAGTGGTTCCCGTAACGGAAGAGATGATTTTATGATTCCAGTAATGGAACAAGTGATTGAGGTTCCAGTAACGGAACAAATGGTTTTGGGTCCCCATAACGGGACAAATGGTTTTATGGTTCCTGTAATGGAACGGAAGGTTTGAAAATGAAAATAGCAAGCTAAAATTGAACTATGGTTTTATGCACAGCACACGACAGTTGATCTTGTTTTAAAGAGCATGCTAGTTTTGATATCCAGTTTATACCTATTTTATATGTTTCTAAAGAGTTATGAATTCTGTTCCTATAACTGCTTTACTTTAAATCATTTTATTTGTTATTCATATAGTGGTACTGCTGAGCAAGCAATTGCTCACCCTTGCCGAATGTTTTACATATATATTGCAGATGCCTAGGAGATTCTTCCGTGACAGTCAGGGCAGAGTTCCAGTTCCTTCAATGTCAAGCTCCTCTGAGGTAGTGGTGTTGGACCAAAGATGGTCTATTGAGTTGTTGTATTAGGTTGATGGGTCAAAATGGCTTGTGTAAGTTGGTGGTGTAATTAGTTGTAACCTAAATTATACTTAAACCTGAAAAAGATCTTAGTAAAGGGATCGTAGTTATATTCTATTATTGAATTGTTTATTTTATGATTGTTGTTGAGGACGTCAACTCCTGACCCCGGGGTTGAGACCGTCACAGAGTTCCTGTTGGACTATTGGATATAGTACCAACGAGTAAGTTAAGATAGGCGCATTCATTTGAGATGGTTGTGTTTAGTTGGATAAAACTCCTGGCAGTTGTAAAGTTTTATTGTGGAATCTTTCGAGGCTACTACGATTCGACGACGATGAAGATTATCGATATCCTTGGAACATAAAGAAGTGTCTAAAATTGGATGGCGAGTCAACAAAAGAGTTCAAATAGAAGATAAGTATTAAGACTTTGGCAATACCTTCTCTTTTTATAACTTCTTTTGACATCTCTCAAAAAAGGTATATGCTAGGGGATATATTCCCTAACACCCGATTTCAATCATGTAATGTTCCAGAAGCTGTCATGATGCCTATTTTCAGAATTTAATAGCTTTGTCAAGTTATGATATTGGACTTCCACTTTTTTTATATGGTGGATAGTTTATTGGTGATGTGACACCACATCCTCATTTCGTGCCAGAATTTTATTTTCTGGATTTCATTTTTCTTCAGAAGTATCAGCTTTGAAATCTTTTCAGTTTTATTCATTTGATTTTGAATTCCTTTCATATCCTTTTATTATAACTGAGATGAACAACCATAACTATATGGGACACAAGGTATACCTGTCTGTGTGATAGGAGTTGGATGGGAAGCCATCACTTGTGTGTGTTGTGACTACAAGAAGGGTAACAACCTTTAGTAGTGTCCGAATTTGGGCACGCAACACCAAGTTCATTTAATCATATTGATCTCTTAGTTATTCTTTCATTTCAACAATACTTTCTCTCAAATTCAGTTTTTGGTAACCACAATGGTAGGAAACCCGTTATGATATGAAATTATTTTCTCTTTGAAAGTCCAAGCTTTTATTATCTCAAATATTTGAAGGTATGTCAATCGAGTTGGACTGAGTTATCTTGGTCAAGTCAAGTAAAGCTATGTGATCGGATTACCAATAGCGGGAGTGGACAGCAATGCGATTAGAATATCAGTGGCATATAACGGAGTAAGTCTATTTCTTATTTTTCTCTCTATTTATCTCTATCTCTCTTTCTTTTTCTTTCTCTTTATCTTTCTCTCTATTCTTATTTTTCTCGATCAGTAAAAGTGATTCTATTGAGACATTGGTCAAATGATATGTGGAAGGAACAATGGTGCGGAATGAAGCTCCCGTGATAACTGTGTGGTATACGGAATTGTAGTGTTATTGGAAATTTTGAGAAAAGTTACGTATACAAGATGGTGAAGTTGGCAAGAAGATCCCTAGTGCCCTCTTCTGCTGATTCCGAGGACGGAATCCTTATAAGGGGGGTATATTGTATATCCCGTATTTTTAGAATTATTATAATTATAATTTGAATATATATGTGCTTTTATGATTTAGAAGGAATAAAATGGTGGATATTTTATTCATGTTTGACGAGTTGGTGTTATTAAATGGCAATGTGCTAATTGTTAAGTGTTATATCGATCCTTGTAAATTTCCGAAAATATTTACTTAAATGTATTATTTTCAAAAGTTATTTGAAAGCCGATCTTATTGAAATCAGAAAATTGAAATTGTTTTGTAATATCCGGGAAATATCGTGTAATTATTTTTATCAATAAATAATTATTATGTGAATTTTGGTAAATTATCTGGTAAATGGAATTGATGTTTGGATGTTTATATGTGATAAAATTTGAGTATTTTAATTTTTATATATCCGGAATAAAGTATAGATAATTATGGTATATTTCTGGTAATTTTTGGATTGTTATATGATTTTATAAGGATTTATAGGTTTAATAATTATTTTCTAAGTAATTATAAAACTATTTTATAAAGTAGGGAATCGTCCAACTTCAACCGTTTTTGCATTTTTACAACCCGGAACTCTTCAGAAAACTCCTTCCTAACTTAATAAGATTATTCTGAACATTTTCCATGTTATGACTTTTTCGATCCAGAGTACGGTTTGACCCGTACGAGTCCCGACGCAAAATTTCCGATACGATAATCATTTCGGCAGATCAATAAAACCCGTATACTCGAGAGACGTGATATTTTTACATTATTTTTCTCATAAGTCATTTTATAAGAAGCTCGGTTTTGATAATTATCCAAATTTGGTATTAAACTGTATCGTTTTTATAGTTACTTAGTGTCTAAGTAATCTATTTCGGATCCGATATATAAGTGTAATTACGGAATTATTAAATAAATAAAATATGTTATGGTTCTGTCAGCAGAGTGTTTTATTTATTATTAGCTGGGTGTGACTCTGTGGATTCGAGGATTAATTGTATTATTAAATGTTGAATTGTATCATTTTTAAAAGTGATTCTATTGATAATTTATTTATCATAAATATTGAGTTTGTCTCTAAAATTAATTTTACGGATTTCTAATTTCAATAATGATTTATAGAAATTTATAAAATTTAGAAAATGATATTTCGTCAATTATTTATCCCTAAATGATTTTTTGATTGTGTTTTAGTATAAATTTAGTATTAAATTCCTGAATATTTTAAAAACCATGAAAATCATATTTTCCTAAGTTTTGAATATTTTGATAATTTTAAAATTATTTCGAAAATTTTTAGGGTTATATTTACCTGCACGTTTGTTTGTTAAATCGTAAAATGCGGGTATGATACGCGATTCTAAAATATTTTAAAAATTATGAAATTTTTACTTTATAAGTTTTTAAATATTCCGAGAATTTTAGAATTTTTTTGATAATTTTTCAGGTTTATTTATCTGCGCGTTTATTCGATAAATTGTGAAATGCGAGGCAAAACCAAGCTTTCAGGCATAAATAAAGACACGTGTTGCATTCCTATTAACTACTTGAAACGTGGCAGTGTTCTGTTTGATTTGTGTGCTACGTGTAGGTTTATTATTAAAAAAATAAAGAAAAAGAAAGCATCACAGGCGCGGCTCCATTTCCCCCAAAAGTGTACAACATTTCTTCTCCCACGATTTTCTCTCTCTATTCCTTCTGTCTCTTTCTATCTTATATATTTATTTTCTTTTAATTTTCAAAAATTCATATCTTACAAACCGTACATCCAAATTTCAATTGTTATATATATAAACGATCAGCGCGATACCTACGTATAGGTATATATATTGCGAGATTTTGAGAAGAAAATTTGCGGAGCATATTTTCTGTTTTAATTTATTTTCGATGCATAGAAAAGAAGTTTGACCGTGTTGATTACTCCACATGGCATTTCAGCGTGTTTATGTCTATGGATATTAATTTCGGATTTTTCGGGAGATATTTTTCGGACATCAGATATTCTCTTTGGGGTGATCAGAATTTATTTTGGTTAACGATTTCGAATTTCAGCTTTCATATTTGAGTATATTATAGCATGTTAGTATTTATATATTTTATTTTATAGTTTTTAGAAGTTGTTGTAGAAGTCGCTTTGACCGTGTTTTTCGTTTCCGGCGTGTTTATATCTGCAGATGTAAATTATTGTGTGTTTTAAATTTATTAATTTTATTAGAATATAGTTGGATTGTATTGTTTGTGATTGATTTTGAGTGGTTATGTCCCCGGGAAAAGTCCGTTTTACAAAGACCCTATTTCGAATTTTTTTGTAAAATATTTATTTCAATTTCAAATTATTTTTTTTTTATTTTCGAAAATAATAATTTGATTCAGTTATTTATAATTTGTTTTGATTAATTATTTATTCATTTAATTAATTTAATAATTCATTTTATCAATTAATTTTATTTGTAAATAGTTGAATGAAGTGTAGTTATTTATAATTGATACAAATAATATTCTAAAATTATATTGAGCTTTTAAAATTATATAAAGGTATTGAATATTCAATTAATATTATTATTAATTGATTTATTCTTATTTTATTCATCATAAATATACCGTTTGTCCGTTTAATACAAAATGAACTCGTATAGACTCATAAAAATATTCCACTTTCATTTAAAATACTTTCGAGACCCACATTCTTGTGTTTCGAAAGGTCACTTGTTTTACGAGTCATTCTGAGTCGATTATTGATCGATAAATCATATTTTTGACCCATTTCAGTTTTAAACATACTGATTCGAATGTTTTGACGAACCGAGGTATGTGTGATATGAATTATGTGATACATGAGTTATGTGCTAATGTGCTATGTGAATGGTGTGCGTGGGTCAAGAGTCTTGTGTTTGACTGTTTCATTTATGTGTGGGCTATCGTATGGGTAGACGATAGAGTTTTGACACGCAGTTCATCAAGTAATTATCGTTTAGATGATTAAAGTTGTATCTTTTAATTATAGATGCGGATCGCTCGAGTTGATCAGGACCAGACATGGGGAGAATGAGATGAAATGGTGGCTTTTAGCAATCGCCAGAGTAGCACATCAGTGAATTGTCGAAAGGAAAGACGGTGATGCCATGAGATGTCAGAATGAGAGATTGTGTTTTTACGAGTGTGACTAACTGCTAAAAACCCAAAGCAAGTATCCCTATCATCACTTATTGTTCAAGTGATATTTGTTTTGAATCCCATTATGCAAGTTTCCTACGCTATTCTAATTCCAGAATAATTCAATATTTTACATATCCAACTGCTTATGATTATACAACTATTGATTTCCCTATTCTCAGCTCAAAATAGATAAATGTTTTATATGTCGTTGAATTAAATGTTTATCATGCAAGTACTCTTCTGCTATTCTATGTTCAGAATGGTTAAGTGTTTTTACATATCAAATTAATGGATTTATAAATGTTTTGGATTTTGAGAAATATAATTTGGCTGCGAGTATTCCTGCCCAAGTGAATGAGGGAATAAAATTTATAAGGGTGTCGATTATTATGACCCCTTTCAATAAAATGTTTTAAGTTTGGATGGTTGCGTAAGAGGCGGTGGAGGCGGTCCAATGTAAGCTAGGTATTATACAGGATATAATACCTTTTTAGGCCAATATGTGCCTTGGGTACTCCTTTGTTTTGTTGGATATGCTTGGCATACCGGTGTTGCTCTGCGGTTGATCACCGGCGGTAACACACCGTCGTTCTAGGATTCCAATCTAATTTATTATATTATTTTGATAATCATATAATAAATGATTTATCAAGTGTTTTGGTTTCGGATAAAAGGTGAAATGTAGTTTTGATTCAGTTTCTGATTGATATGGATATTTAGGTTGTTGTTAAATATCAAAGGTGGTATTAGTATAGATGATTGATGTTGAATTCAGTATGGGATGTTGTGAGCATCAAAGTTCGTAATAATATCTAATTTGATATGACAACAAAATGAGTATTAATATCAGGAGTTCGGCTTTGAATAAAGTTTATGTTTCAGTCCATAATCATTGTTTCATGTTATTGTTGTTTACGATATTTCCGTAAACACTGCTTTACGAGTTTTATTCTCATCAAGATTTAAAGTATTGCTGAAGGCTTTCGCTAAAAAATATAAAAAGGATTTTTAATACATTTAAGGAACCAATTCTAGAATTCCTTAACAATTTTTTTTTTGTTTCGACAATTATGATTTTAAAAGTTCTGCTCTATTGTAGATGTCGGTTTTATATAAAAAAGACCATATGTATGCTATAATGAACTTGCTAAGCATTTCTTTCGCTCATACTTTCCTGTTTTTAAATTTAACCTCTAGTGAGGATTAGCTTGCGCTGTTTAGCTGCATAATTCAAGAAAGCAAAGAAGAAGCTTTCGGAAGATGGTTGGTCCAGGTTTGCGGAATTAGAGTAAGTTCTATTGTATGAAGTTATGTTTATATATATGTATTAATTATGTTATTAAATCATTAGACTAGTATACTTCTTTTCGAAGTTATACTAGAGGGTTAAGTTTTGAGTTTGGGAATTTGTAAAAAGTGTTTGAAAAGAAAGTGAAAAATTATTTATGGAATTTGGAATTCTTGTTTCTAGAACTGTAACCTTAAAAGATCTTGGATTAGTTGGGGTCATAAATGATAAATATCTTCTGCTGGAATTTGTTTATTGATTAAACAGGTTATTTTGGATTGAGGTTTCATAGTGATGACCTAATCCCCTGACCCCGGATTGGGGGCATTACAGAATGTGTTGTAATATATGTGTTTTAAACATGTAAATGAAGTTAATTTGATATGTAGTCCAAGATAGATTGTATGATACAATATTTTGTTACAATAAATACAGATATGATAGAGATAACAATTATATAATCATAGATTTTGTAATATCAAAACCACAATTACAAATAAGGCGGAATACATAATTGGTTATATTTTGGATAGAAAATCAATTTTTTACATAGGAAGATAACCTCAAAGTTGTTAGACGTGGTCCGTTTGTAAATATCATGAACTTACGGAATCCTTGAGTTTCCAAATTTGTAGTCATTGAAACCATCATTGTGAAACTATAGTTTTCATAAGTATCATGAGATATTAGTTATAATACAAGTGTAACTCACATAGGTTTTAAATCTACACGGGGGTTATTATATGCACTTTCATTAAACCGCAACTAAATATGTGCAATTCATAGGCCATGAGTTGATACTATGATTAGTTAAGTACCTTAATGAAATCACCAAAGGAATTAATACATAAGCCTAATGCCATCTTTAGTCGATAATTATCAAAAATTATAACAATTCAGTAATACCAAACATGGAAAATGCCATGTTTGCAATGATACTTCTAAAAGTGAAATCCATGCCAAAACAATTGGCGACTGTATCAATATTACATGTCTTTGTTGAAAGCATAAGTTAACAACATTGAAATATCAGCAGACACGCAAGCATGGTCATGAAATGTTTTCACTCGAATTCATCTCCATTCCATTATTCCCGAACTATGTTTCCTGGACATTCTCTGCATCAAGAAAAAGATTATTTGTATCTTTAAATGTGTGTGTTCAAATGGAGGTAAACAATCAGTTCAGTATAAACCAAAAATAGTTTATGAAAGTTCATCAATGATCGTCAATTAATATGACCATACTGTATAACAGAGTAGTTATTATTAGAGTTCTCACCAGGCTTTGGGGTCTGATGGGCAAACATCCTTTGCACTCCATATTTGTCAAAAATGACACCATCAAACCGACCAGCTTCCCAGTTAGTGAACACAATAAAATCTCCCAGGTTGAGTTCAATATTTGCTGGAATTTTATTGAGACCAAAGAACCTTTTGTCATATTTGGAAAAATAACCTGTAAACACTGTATCCAAAGGGAAACAGTAGAGAACAATATTGGGAATATGCTTGCCTAATCGTGCCATGAAAGAATGTGGAATATCCTGCATCAAAAGTGAAAACATATTTATCCTATGTATTCCTATTATGTAAATAGAAAGTTTTGCCCGATTAAAGCATTTTGCAAGTTTATAAGAAAATAACTTACAACTAAGCCATCATAGATTGTATTCTCATTAGTTTCAACTAAAATTTTCCATCTATCTCCCGCAACATTGGCTGATCATGTTTCTAAAAAGTATAATTACAATCATGACTTAAAACAATGCAATATTCAGCCATATAGTGAAGAGCAGATTAGAGTTTTACCTTGCTTGGCCACATAGAAATTCAGTTTTTCTGGTATGATATACTCTATTTCACATCCCGTCTTATCAAAAATGTGACCTCGAAAATTTTCTTCACCTTTATAGCAGATAAGAAGTTTACAACAAATGCCTTTTTTGAACAAATTGTTGAGTTCCCCAACTCCAGTTAAGCTTTTCCTGTTTTTCACATAAGAGAATTGTAGATCTTGGCCACTTAATAGCATTATTAATCCATTATAAGGAAGATTTTTTCCATATGTGGAAATAATGGAGAGTGGTAATTTCTGAAGGCATAAGCAATGACTTATTCATTTACTCAATTATCAAAGTCAGTACATGTATTGGGACAATTGAGTAAGTTATTTACCAATTCATCCATGAGAGGTAGCATTGTGGCATCAACCTGAATGATGAATGCTGGAATTTTAACAGGCTCACAGTTTTGCTGCTGAAATGGAATAATATACATAAGTATAATTAGCAACTACAAATTATTAAGTCTAATTGTCCAATTAGCGAGACTTGTGCAATGCAACAATTATAATTTTATTGTTTTTTTGGCTTCGAATCCAAGCACAATCATTTTGTTAATGGATTAAGAAATATTGTATTAGCTCTTGCTACTGTGAAGCAGATCAGATGCAAAGTCCAGGCGCAATGCTAAACATCTCTTAATACAATCATGGCATATACTATTACAAATCAATATAGCAGACTTGAAAATCTGTAATGACTATCCCAGTAGTAAACCAATATAACCAAAATCACAACATACACTGCTAGCCAAAACAGATTAAGACTACCAACCACATACTTAAAAGATTTAGATTGATTTTCTCCATATAAGTCAACATACAATATGGCAATACTATATGAAAAAAATACCCAATATGAATCAATACACAATATTATCATGAGATTACATTGTCAATCCTAAACTAATCTTAATAACTATTTTCATAGAATCATCAATGTAGGTTATTCACTATACTTATTTGTATATAAACATGAGCAGGATTGAACAAATCGAAGACAATAGACATCTATTGGAGATTGATATTGAATCATCACATTCCTAATTGAAAGATATAGTAGATACATACCTCCATGACAACTGTTGAATGATTAGATAGAAAAGTTTTCAACCGATGCTCCGTGCAGAGTTGGATTGCAGTGGGTAGTTGTAGTATTCACTTTGAATGGGGCTTTGCATGCAAGGGTTTATTTTAATCAAGATACCAAAAACTATTGAACCACAAAAAAGTCAAACATCATGCATCTCTATGTGTAATTGTGATTTGTGTTTATTTAGTTGGAAAGATGTAATAAAATAATTATAAGTTATTACATAATTATGAATATTAAGTAAGATTACATAATTTAGTTACATAATTATGAATATGTTTAAATTTAAAAAAAACATTTAAAAGAGCAAGTAAATATTATTTATCTACTAACAAAAAAACATTTATTATTTTTAGAACAATATGCTGCAATCTTATCATAAAAGTTAATAATTTGTGAATTATTTTTTCCCAATAAGTTTATTTGACTGAATATGTCCTTATTACGGATTATAAATAATACTATTCATTCAAGATTTTTAATTTCTCAATATTATGTTATTAAGTTTTAAATTTTGTATTTTACGCCATAATATCTTCACAATACACAGTTCTAATAACCAGAATCTGTAACAGAGTATTATGTGTCATTTTGTTATACATGTTCACTCATCTTCCCATGCTAAATTAGCAATAGCTTCCAAAATATAATGGATATCGTTTTTTATTCTTTGCCGGATTATATATCTTTTTGCAATAAGATGTTTTGTAAGTGTAACTTGATTAAAAATAATATAGAGATATTTCAATTAATTATTGATCAACAAATTATATTGAACTAAAACATTGTAATCAAATGTTCGTACATTTTTTTTATCATAGGTAACTCGCAGCCGCTACCCTTCGGGTGCGCACTGGGTAAACCCTACCGGCTCACGCAATAGCCTGCAAACCACGTGAACCAAGGTAAACCGCATTTAAGCGACGGGTACTAGTTCAGGAGGCATAATCATAAATTCTCCTCCCGTGGGATTCGATGTAAACTATCGTTTGCAGAATTTTTGAGACTTAATATGCTATTACTACGGATTACCAACATTACTACTTATTCGAGCTAATTAATATGTAGAATATTTTTTCAGGCAAAGTTTTAACTTTTGTTTTCTACGCCATAATATCATCACAATATTATGCCCACATAAGAATAACAAAAAAATATTGTTCTTTTTAGAACACTATACTGCAATCTTAACATAGAAGTTGACAATTCATGTTTTTTTCCAAAAAGTTTATTTGACTGAATATGCCCTTATTACGGATTATAAATATTACCATTTATTCAAGATTTTTAATTTCTTAATATTCTGTTATTAAGTTTTAAATTTTGTATTTAACGACATAATATCCTCAGAATACACATTACTAAGGGTCATCGGCTTTAATAGATTATTATGTGTCCTTTTGTTATATATGTTCACTCATCTTCCCATGCTAAATTTGCAATAGCTTCCAAAATACAATTGGTATCGTTTTCTTTATTTGGAGCCGAATTTTATATATATTTGCAATTTGATTTTTTGTAATTGTAATTGGATTAGAAATAATAATATACGTCTAAGACAAACATAGATATTTCAATTAATTATTGATCAACAAATTATTTTGAAATAAAATATTTTTATGAAATTTTGGTACATATTAAACTATCAACTGCAGGTTTTTTAAGATTTAATATGCTCTTACTATGGATTACAAAGATTACTACTTATTCGAGCTAATTAATATGTAGAATATTTTTTCTTACGCAATTTTAACTTTTATATTTTATGCTATAATATCATCACAATACAAATTACTAATAACCATTGACTTTAATAAATATGCATAATCTGAAATTATTAATAAATTAAAAATGTGTAATCGGCTCACTTACGTGTTCACTGTATGGGTATATCAATATGATATATTATATTGTAATAATAAATGTCTCATATCTACTGAATGCATTTGCTTAGGTTTGTCTACGTCAATCATTTTGTTGGTAAAATAAGATTCTTGACCGACTTGCATAAGTAATTACCAAGTTATAAATCAATGTATCATTATGCTTTTGATCAAATCTGTAAAATGAATTGATTGAGTTTCCTATTATGAACTTCCAAGGTTGAAAAATATATTGTATGTGTACTTGATACTAATTAATTGTAAAAGCTTTTAGGTCTACTTAACACTTAATTCCTTTTTTATTCAATAATAGGACAATGATATTTAATAATCGTCAATCATTATGTTCACGATTCTGTGTATAATATGAATTTTTATACTATCAATGCAACAGCTAATAATTTGATTTATGAAATCATCTAAAAAAAATTAACAATTAAAATATACATATTTTGGTACAATCACATATGCACAAGTATCATACTCTCACTTCATGATTGACTTTATATATTTCAAAGTAATTAAATTTATTCCAGATTAATTGCCTGACATACCACACATAACAACTTTGGCGGCATAAAACATGTAATCTGATCATATCTCTAAATTAAAGTTATAGACATGCATCTAAATCTTTTTCATAGCATTTTATTTTAATTCCAATATTGTCATAGTTGTTCCTGTATTATAGCTCAGAGCTGCATAAGAAACGTTGCATACCACATCTTGCAAGCATCATGGGTTAGTATTTTGCATACAATTTGTATTACATGGTGAACGATTATGAAATCTGGAGTTTACTACTATGTTCTCTTTTAATATAGATTTTAAAATTCAATTCTTTCAACTCAAGTTATAGTTCATTCGCATTCTTCACTGGACATTTACAGCCGAAACTTAAGGATACGAGTTCGAGTCACAAGATTGTGGCATACTAATAATAGAGAAGGAGTCTTTGTTGGATGTAATTTGATTCTTTTGGACCCTCAGGTAGTTCATTTTTAAAACAGATTGTTTTATGTTGTCACTTTTATACTTCTGAGTATACAATTGTAACCTACATATTTTCCTGTTTGTAAGAATGATCATATGCATGCTTTTGTTAGAGCTGATATATGGAACTCTCTTGACAACACTATTGTTGAGGGTTAGATATATGAAATAACAAATTTCATTACTACTCACGCATCTGGTATCTTGAGGCCTGTTCGTTCTGCGCTAAAAATTGTTTTCACACCTTTAACCACAGTCCAAACTATGTATCCAAATGACTTAGACCAGATTTTCATAGAGAGGTATAGTTTTGAATTTGTCAGTTTACCTTAGTTGGCTATAAATCCCAAATCTTATGCTCTCGATAGGAAATTCGCCATAGGCATCAATAAATTTCATATACTTTATACTAACACAGCAATGTAAAAAGTCCATTTGTTTTAATTATATGACATTGTTCTTTATCAGATATCATTGGAGTTATTGCTGATCTCCGTCCAAGGGTGAACATTGAAACAATTTTTGGAGTTCAGCCTCTTATACGATTCAATGTTACTCAAGGACCAGAGTAAGAATTAAGTTACACGTTAAAAAAAATTATTGAACTAATGTATCTACTTGTATTTAAATTTTTTTAGTTCCAATGTATTTTGTTACAAGGGTTTCTTTTAAAGTGGATATATGGGGTGCATTGACTGAAAGTATGACTTCACTGTATGAAGATGGGGAAGAAACACCGATCATTATTGTTCTATCAAGTGCCAAAGTTATCCTGTACAAAGGTAAAATTTATGGAGTTAAGATAGTTTATTATATTATTTAGTTAGACAAGTAAATTGTACATTTGTAACATGTTTGTTTTGGTTGTAAGGCGTCCCTATTATCACTAATACTCCGGCCTCCAAATTCTATATTAACCCGGGAGTCCAGGAGGTTTTTAACTTTAGGCATTGGTCTGTGTAAAAAGATCTTTTAAAAACTTTGTACTTTAACTGTTTTTGGGTATAAATGTCTTAATACATTTATGTGTATTACAGGCTTGAGGGAATGGGATATGATGGTGCCGATAGTGATTGATGAATAAAACAAGGTTAGTATAGCATTTGTTTGCGAAGTAATGTACTTTGAGATTGAACACGAGTTAGTAAATATATGAAATTATGAAATTAAATATTGTAACTTATTTATTACTTTTTTTGTTACAGGATGAAAGATTTGAAGGTGAGTTTTTATATCTGGAAAGAGAATGCATTGCATGGATGTCCATCAAAGAAAACTTTTTATTTCAATTAGAATTTTCGTTAAGGATATCTAAATAAGTTTTAGAGACAAGTCATTTTTTATGTTCAGTTCTGTTTTATTGCAAAACTTAAAAAATTTTGTTGGATTTTTAGATGATTTGAATGTACACCCTTAATGATTTATATTTATTGTACTACTCCATTTGCCTTATTATCATCCTATGCATTTTCAGCATTTTGTACTGCATCTTCTATATTCAAATCAACCGGCTCTTCATTCTTTGCATGACTATCTAACACAACATGTTTGTTATGCGTTTAACTACTTAAATGGATTGCTCAAGTCCCTGATTGTAATATTTGATGCTCAATATTCTCTAAACTATTAACTGTATAAACGTAGTACATGTTTTTAGATATTATTGAAAGAAAATCATGGGATACGAGATACATACCAAAGCAGACTTAATCACGTCTGTTTGGCTTCTATTTTTGGTAATTTAACTAAAAAAATGGTAACATCAAATTGATGAAATAAAAAGTCTAAGTAAAATTAAAAGAAAAATGTTCGTCATGTTTTGTCTTAATTATCGTACCTGTTAAGCTTTTTATTTTTTCAATAGATGTTTAGTAGGAAATCAGTACCGAAAATATTGTACTAAATGACCTAGCATAATTTTAAGGTCATATACATTGTTATACCATGTTAACTTATTCTAATTATTTTTAGAATATTGGATTACTTATGCAGAATCCAAATCCTAACAAACTCATATGTAAAGATTTCGCCGACTGGATTAACATCAATCATGTACCTAAATCCATGGTTGACATACTAATCCTCTTACATATATGGTTAACATATGTTTCATGAGTGTTTAAATTGTTTAGCCCTTTAATAATCATTTGGTTGTTGTTAATCTTTCTCATGGCTGACATGGAAAATAATCTTGCATCAGTTGATAGCACTAGGACTGATTGGAGGGTTCGTGTACGTATTACTCAAATGTGGCCTTCATTTTCTCGCATTCAACAATTCCGATGTGTTAATCTAATTTTGCTTGATTCTGAGGTAATGTCATTAACTTTATAAAGTAGTAATATATAATCAATGTTTTTATAGAAGAGTTTCTTAATGAGCCAATGTTATGCAGGATTGTCATGTCTTTGCATTTGTGAATCGTGTGATTTGGCATGATGTTAGCAATATCATACTTGAAGGAAACGCATATGATATTCACAACTTTATAGTAATGGAGCCTGCAGGACCTTTGAGACCTGTATCTTCTGATAAGATTATTATTTTTGCACATAATAACATTGTCCATCTTGTTCCTTTTGAAGTAAATACCATTCCAAGGCACAAGTTTGAGATTAAGACTATTCCTGAGATTTCTGAACTTGCAATGCTACTTTCTGAACATGTGCCCCCTGTACATGCTATAGGTATTTTTGTATCTTATCACACAATTGTTTTTATTTTAAATGATCCTTTAAAAATTATAATTATATGACATTGCATAGATATTGTTGGAACGACTTAAAACATTGAACCAGTAAAGGAAGTTTATACACGATTTGGTGAGAAAAAGTTTCTTCGTTTTGAGTAATTTGATGGCAGGTAAGACCATCATTTCACTAATTGATGTAATTTCGATCAGTATTTTCCAATGTTGATATGACTGTCTATCTTTGTTTCCATATCAGCAACGTGGTTAAGATTTGTGTTTGGGGATCAATTTACTGATGATGTAGCAACTGCGCTGGAAGGAAATGTTGTGTATCCTCCAATAGTGATCTTGACAACAATAAGGCCACTAATCCATAATGGTTCCATTTACTGTCAATCTACATATCTTTACTAGAAACTATAATTTTTTCATGGTGTAAACTAAAGATTATTGGTAAATTATGTTAGATATATTTATGATGTCATGTCTAATGATGATTTGTGTTAAGTTTTTCAGATCTTAATTAACAGGACAAATCAGTACTTAACTGGAAATCAGTACTTATACTGAAGTCAGGACTTAAGATATCAGAACTTAAGTTGTCAGAACTTAAGTTATCAGAAGATATTTATCAGGAGATAATATCAGGACTTAAGGAGACTTTCTGGTAAGGAAGGCAGCTGATTGAAAGGAAAGAAGATCGAGACTAAAACAGAAAGAGATATGCATGAAGAAGAATTCTATGAAGAATAGAATACTTGGAAGAAAAGATATCTAGTTGATATATTTTAGGACACAGAATCATATTCGATATCAATTAGAAGATTATCTTGTAACTATGTGTCTATATAAACACAGCATAGGGTTTATACTATATGTGCTATCTTAATCGAAAATATTATTCTTTGTAACCCTAGCAGCTCTCGTGATAATTTGTTCATCACTGAGAGAGAACAGTTCTTTGTAACAGAGTTTATTGTGTTGAATAAAATCTGTGTTCTATTACTTGAGTTCTTATATTCGATTTGATTGTAGTAAACACTATATTCAACCCCCTTCTACAGTGTGTGTGACCTAACAAGTGGTATCAGAGCAATCTGTTAACATACATACAGTAAAGATCCAAAAACAATCATGTTTGAAGAAACACAAACTCCAACCAAGCCCACCAAAACTGAAGAAACTCCAAAGACTCAAATCCATAATCGATATGAGACTATTAGGGTTCCCATACTGAAACCTTCTGAGTATCCCATATGGAAGGTGAGGATGTCTATATTTCTGGAAGCTACAGATCCAGAATACCTTGAGAGAATTAATAAAGGACCACATAAGCCAACTAAGCTCTCTATTGTAGTTGTGGATCAGCCAGCACAGAATGTACCAAAGGAGAAAAGTGAATATACAGCTGAAGATATCTCATCTATTGCAAAGGATGAAAAGGTAAGACATTTGTTGCATAGTGCCATTGATAATGTCATGTCAAACAGGTTAATTAACTGCAAGACTGCAAAGGAGATATGGGATGCCTTGGATACAAGATGTCAGGGAACTGATTCAATTAAGAAGAACAGGAGGACTATACTCACTCAAGATTATAAGCACTTTGACTCAAAACCTGATGAGTCATTAACTGGTTTATATGACAGATTTATCAAACTCTTGATTGATCTGTCACTGGTGGATAAGGAATATGATCTTGAAGATACTAATCTTAAATTCCTTTTAGCTCTTCCTGAAAGTTGGGACTTGAAGGCAACTACTATAAGAGACAACTATGCTCTTGATGAAACTACTCTTGATGAAATTTATGGTATGCTCAAAATTCATGAACTTGAGATGGATCAAAGAAGCAAGAGGCATAGGAGAAACTCAAGGACAGTTGCTCTTAAGGCTGAGGAGGAATCCCCTAAAGTGGTTGTCTCAAAGAAAGGCAAAGAAAAGGCTCTCATCACAAAGTCTGATACTGAGTCATCAAGTTCTGATAGTGATGAGGATTCAGAAACTGAAAGTCTATCTGAGATGGATGCTGATGAAGAGATGATGAAATTATGTGCTCTTATGGTGAAGGGTATCACAAAGATAGCTTACAGGAATTTCAGAAGGGGAAAGAAGTTTTCCAAGAAAAGTGGAAGTTCTGATAAGAAGGGATTCAGAAAATCTGAAGGCAAAGCTGGAAAGTCCGACAGAGGAGATTACTCAAATTTTAAATGCTACAATTATGGTGAGAAAGGCCACATATCTCCTGAATGCAAGAAAGGAAAAGGTGACAAAGGCAAGGCACTTGTCACAAAGAAGAAAAGTTGGACGGACACTTCAGATTCAGAAACTGAGGTGAACTATGCTTTGATGGCAAATGCTGATAGCAGTTCTGAAGCTGCTGAGTTAAAGGTACCTCAAACAACTTATGCTTTTCATACTGATGATATTACTGAGTTGAAAAGATATCTAAAAACCATGTTCATTAGTTATAGAGATCAAACTTTAACATATGAAAGGTTAACTTCTGAAAATTTGGCTTTTAAGAAAAGGAATGACTATTTAGAAAAGGAGTTAGTTATGTTCCATCAAACTCAGAAAGAAAGAGATGATGTTTTTTATGTTAGAGATGAAGTGTTAAAATTGAATCAATCTCTAAAAACTGAGTTAGAAAAGGAAAGAGAGATTATCAGGACTTGGACTAACTCTAGAAGAACAACTCAAAATTTGTTAAGTAGTGGAAACTGGAAAGAGGACTTAGGTTATGGAGATGATAAGAATAATAAAGGAACTGTAGAAATTGAGCCTATAGTTGTTAAACAAAATCCAAAGGTAAATCCTGTTAAGTTTGTAGATGTAAAGTCTGATATTGATAAATCAGAAGTTAAAGAGAAATTAACTTCTGACAAACCAAAACAGGATAAGCCAACTGAAGTTAACATAGGCTTAATGACAAAGAAGCAGCTTAAGCATAAGCTGAAAGATGTTAAGAATGTAAACAAGGTAAAGCCACCTAGGAAAAATAGGAATGGAAAGGAAGGTGTGAATAAAAGTAATGATTATAAGACTGTTCCTAATGCTCCTAGAAAGAAATGTTATAACTGTGGAAATTCTAACCATCTGGCCTCTTTTTGCAGGAAGAATAAAAACATAAACTCCTTACCTTCAAATTAGGAGTTAAGAGTCAGTCGGCTAGATATAGGCCACAAAATCCTTGTTTTCATTGTGGTAGTTAACGGCATTCCATTTATACTTGTAAGGAATATCATAGTTTGTACTATGATTATTACCAAATAAAACCTTCTTTAAAGAAAGTTAACATTATTCCTTCTAGTATAAGTTCTGATGCAAAGTCTGATACTGTAAATTCTGATAAGAAAAATGTTAACATAAACTCTGATGTTAAATCCGTTGTAAATGTTAACAAACTTAATAAGGCCAAAGGATCCAAGAAAGTCTGGGTCCTTAAAACTAATCGTTAGTGGTCTTTGTGATTGCAGGGCAACAGGAAAAACATCCTAGTTCTAGAAAGTGGAGGTTCAGGACATATGACTGGAAATAAAGCCCTGCTATCAGACTTTATGGAGAAGGTTGGCCCAGGTGTTTCTTATGGAGATGGCAACATGGGAAAAACTCAGGGATATGGCAATATCAATCTTGGGAACATGGGAAAAACTCAGGGATACAAGCATGGTAACATTTATGAAGCCAAGCTTTCAACAAGTTCTGATGGTTCTGCAATCTGTCTGTTAAGTAGAGCATCAATTGAAGAAAGCTAGGATGGGCACAAGAAACTCTCTCATTTAAATTTTAACAATATAAATGAACTTATCAAGAAAGATCTTGTGAGATGACTGCCAAAATCAGAATTTGCTCCTGATGGCCTTTATAATTCCTGTCAAAAGGCAAAATAATGAAAATCTTCATTCAAGAGCAAGACTGAATCTTTAATTCTTGAGCCTTATCACCTACTACGTGTTGATCTATTTGGTCCAGTGAATGTCATGTCTATTGCAAAGAAGAAATATGCTATGGTCATAGTTGATGAGTTCACCAGATACACATGGGTTTATTTCTTGCACAAAAAAAGTGAAACTGCATCTATCTTGATTGATCATGTCAAACAACTGGATAAATTGGTCAAAGACTCTGTGAAGATCATAAGAAGTGATAATGGCACTGAGTTCAAGAATTTGATCATGGAAGAGTTCTGCAAAGACCATGGAATCAAGCAGGAATTTTCTGCTCCTCGAACTCCACAGTAAAATGGAGTTGTTGAAAGAAAGAATAGAACTCTTATTGAAGCTGCACGAACTATGCTTGATGAAGCAAAGTTACCAACCTATTTTTGGGCTGAAGTTGTGCAGACTGCTTGTTTTACTCAGAATGCAACTCTTATCAACAAGCATGGAAAGACACCATATGAGCTGGTGAAGAAAAAGAAGCCAAATATGAAGTATTTTCATGTATTTGGATGCAAGTGTTTTGTTCTTAAGACTCATCATGAACAGCTATCCAAATTTGACTTAAAAGCTGATGAAGGATTTTTTGTTAGATATCCACTTTCCACAAAAGCCTTCAGAGTCTACAATTTGAGAACAAGGGTTGTCATGGAATCTATCAATGTCTCTTTTGATGATAAGAAGATTACATGACTTGAATATTTCAATGATCATGATCAGCTGAGATTTGAGAATGAAGTTTTAAATTCTGATTCTGTAAATCCTGACAGTTTATATCCTGACAGTCTAAATCCTGACAATCTAAATCCTGATACTGCAAACTCTGATGGGTTAAACTCTGATGTTATTGAAACTGTGGTAACTATGCCAAAGGAAAATGCACATGTGCAGGGGGAGCATATTGAAGATACAACCACATCTCAAGAAGTATCAGAACCTAGAACAAGCTCTTCAAGTTTTGATTCATCAAGTTCTGATGGGCCAAGTTCTGATAATTCTGGAAACTCAAATTCTGAAGGATCCAACTCAGAGAGCATAATTTCAGGGGGAGCATCAGAAAATGTTGATGGAGACAGCATGGATCATGGGGGAGCATCCAGTTCTAGAGATAATCTTCCATCTGCAAGGAAGTGGACTAAAGCACATACACCTGACTTGATTATTGGAGATCCTGAAGCAGGTATAAGAACTAGAACAGCAACATCAAATGAATGTCTCTATCACTCTTTTCTTTCTCAGACTGAACCAAAGAAAGTGGAAGAAGCTCTTCAAGATGTTGATTGGGTGCAAGCAATGCAGGAAGAGTTAAATGAATTTGAAAGAAATAAAGTTTGGACCCTAGTGTCAAGACCAAAGAACAGATCAGTTGTTGATACAAAATGGGTGTTCAGAAACAAAACTGATAGTGATGGTATAATTACAAGGAATAAAGCAAGGCTAGTTGCAAAAGGATACTCACAACAGGAGGAAATTGATTTTGATGAAATATTTGCACCAGTTGCTAGATTGGAAGCCATAAGGATATTTTTGGCTTATGCTGCTCATAAAAAGTTTACAGTCTTTCAAATAGATATATAAAGTGCTTTTCTTAATGGAGAATTGGAAGAAGAAGTATATGTTGAACAACCTCCAGGTTTTGTAGATTCAAAATTTCCTAATCATGTCTACAGACTTGATAAAGCACTTTATGGCCTTAAGCAAGCTCCAAGAGCATGGTATGAGACCTTAGCTCAGTTTCTTCTGGAAAGTGGATTTAACAGAGGGACTATTGACAAAACATTGTTTTATCTCAACCATGGAAAGGACTTACTTTTGGTGCAGATATATGTTGATGATATCATTTTTGGTTCTACAAATGACAGACTTTGTAAGAAGTTTGCCAAGTTAATGCAGTCAAGATATCAAATGAGTATGATGGGAGAACTTAGCTATTTTCTAGGCCTTCAAGTCAAGCAGAATGAAGAAGGAACTTTTATTTGTCAATCTAAGTACACCAGAAATTTGTTGAAGAAATTTGGAATACAAGACTGTTCAAGTGCATCCACTCTTATGGCCACTACAACAAAATTTGATAAGGATGCTGGTATATCAGTAGATAATACTGATTACAGAGGTATGATTGGCTCACTACTCTATCTAACTGCAAGTAGACCTGATATCATGTATGCTACCTGTCTTTGTGCAATATTTCAAGCAAATCCAAGAGAACCTCACTTAACAGCTGTGAAAAGAATTTTCAAGTACCTTAAGGGTACAGCTGATCTGGGATTGTGGTATCCTAGAGAATCAGACTTTAAGCTAATAGGTTCTCCAGATGCAGATTTTGCAGGATGCAAAATTGACAGGAAAAACACAAGTGGAAGCTGCCAATTTCTAGGAGGCAGATTGGTTTCTTGGTTTAGCAAGAAACAGAAGTCAATTTCTACATCAACTGTAGAAACAGAATACATTGATGCAGGAAGCTGTTGTGCACAGATTCTTTGGATGAAGAATCAGTTACTGGATTATGGGTTAACATTGAAGGGTTTTTAGCACATAAACGCACTGAAAACGTAAATTTAAATCTTAAAAAAAACCGAAACCCTCCGCAGGATCCATGCGAAAAATAATATTTAATTCGTAGTTCAGTATGTTTACCTTAAGAAGCTTTACGTTAATGGAAAGATGGAGGTCTTTAATAGCGATCCAAGAACGATGAACGGAAATCCCTAGCAGCTGCTCCTCAAGTGTGAAGCACTCCACCGGTATCCACAAGAGTACAATGTGATGGAGGAGGAAGAGGTTGAGAGAATTAGTTGCCTCCCTCTTGTTCTACTTTTGAATTAGGGTTAATTATTTCGGTTTAGGCAAATAGGGTTTATAATAGTATATTTATAGGCAAAAATTTTAGCTGAAAATTTTCCATAAAATATTATTATTATTAACCCTTTAATTGATTATTCTTATTAACCAATTAACTAATAATTAAAATACCTTTTAATAATTAATCCCTTTTCTAAACACTTTAGAAAAATAATTCTCTCACTTGATTTAATTTCCAAAATTAAATTCTTAATTAATAATATTAAGAATTAATTAAATCTTATTTAATCAATTATTAAATCTGCTAATTAATTATTTATTTCACAAATAAATAATTACCAGCCATTATTAATTAATTCCTCCACCATTAAATCATTCTCTTTTATGGTGTGACCCTGTAGGTTCAATATTAAGCCGGTAGTAGAAATAAATAATAATAAACTATTTTATCATTATTTATATAAATTCTCTAATTCATTAAATATGATTAATTAATAAATTAATCATATTTATTCTACATCGTGAGGGATACTTCTCAGCATATCGTGACTATCCGGATAATACGAATTCACTGCTTAGAATACCAAGAACATATTCAGTGAGTAGTTACCGTACAATCAATTCCTTCTACCCTGCAATGTCACGATTAAATACAAGGCATGGAACTTGTGTCAAGCCTATCTTATTTAATCATTTGCTTTCCCATTCACTATGCTTAGTTCTATTTAATGTAAATTAGAAACTCCTTTCTAATTTCATTCACTCTGGCCAGAGATTCCTGAACTAGCATAAGTGGATCAGCATTGAACATTCTCTTCCTTCACTGGAAGGGGTAGATCCTTTATTGATCATACACTATCTTCGTGTACAAATTCCTATACCCAGTAGAGCCCTTATAATTGTCCCTGGAGACTAAGAACTAAACCAAAGCATAGTTCAGTGTACACAAGATGACTATGATGACCTCAAGTCTAAGGATACTTGTACAACTATCACTATGTGAACAACTGCTAACACGTGAGTGAACTCCATCAGTTATTTAGCTGTATGAGTCATGTTCAGTGAACTTATTCTATAATAAGCACCTACATACTAGCTATAGTGTCACCACACAAATGTCTATGAGAACAGACATCCTTCATAATGAAGCAAGCATAGTATGTACCGATCTTTGCGGATTACTAATTACCAGTTAGTAATCCTACGACCAGGAAATATTTAAGTTTAGAGTTATCATCTTTTAGGTGTCATTATTATGATCTCATCATAATCCATAAAAAGCTTTACTCTAAACTATGGTATATCCTATTTAAACACTTAAATAGATAAAGCTCGCAATAAAACCAAAACAAGTCTTTTATTAATATCAATGAAATCAAAACAGATTACATAAAAGTTATTCCTAAATCATCATACATGATTGGACTTAGGACACATCTCTTTCAATCTCCCACTTGTACTAAAGCCAATCACTCTGGTATCTAATACCCATCTTGTCTTTATGACGATCAAAGTGACTTTGAGAAAGTGGCTTTGTGAGTGGGTCTGCTACGTTGTTATGTGTGTCAACTCTCTTGACGTCTCCTCTTTCAATACAATACAAGAAATGTTACCGCGCTCCCACTAACCTTTTTTTAGACACATGGTTCATCTATGTTTTTGATAAAACCAAACTCTTTGATTGTCTCATCAAAACGGATGTTCCATCTACGAGAAGCTTGCTTTAAACCATATATGGTTCGCAGCAGCTTACACACTAGGTGTTCATTTCCCTTGGAAAGAAAACCCTCTGGATGTGTCATATACACTTCCTCTTCAAGTTTCCCATTGAGGAAGGCCGTTTTCACGTCCATTTGCCAGATCTCATAGTCGTAGTAAGCAGCAATCGCAAGCAAAATCCGAACTGATTTTAACAGGGCTACAGGCAAAAAAGTTTCATCAAAGTCAATCCCTTGCCTTTGTCTGAATCCTTTTGCCACGAGCCTGGTCTTATAGGTCTCCACCTGCCCATCTGCTCCAATCTTTCTTTTGTATACCCACTTGCACCCAATAGGCTTAACACCTTCAGGCGCCTCAACCAGAGTCCATACTTGGTTGGTATACATAGATTCCATTTCGGCATTATACCATTTCTCTCAGTCAACACTACTCATAGCCTCATTATAGGTCACAGGGTCGTCATCATCAATGATTGACAACTCATTGTCATTCTCAATGACAAGGCCATAATACCTCTCAAGTTGGCGAGACACTCCTCCTGACCTACGAATGGGCTGTTCCACAGAAGGTTGTTCAGTCTGAATAGGTGTTTCCACTTGATCCGTAGTAGTTTGTGCTTTTTGAACTTCATCAAGTTCAATTTTGTTCCCACAATTTCCTTCAAGGATAAACTGCTTTTCCAAGAAGGTAGCATGTTTGGAGACAAACACCCAATGATCGGTGTAAAATCATACCCTAAAGTCTCTTTAGGATATCCCACAAAATTACATTTTACAGATCGAGATTCCAGCTTATCTGGGTCAACTTTCTTGACATAAGCTGGACATCCCCAAATCTTAACGTGTTTAAGACTTAGTTTCCTTTTTTTCCATATCTCATATGGAGTTTGAGGAACAGATTTGGAAGGCACCTTATTCAGTAAATATGCTGAGGTTTCCAATGCATAACCCCATAGGAATACTGGAAGATTCGCATAGCTCATCATGGACCGAACCATGTCTAACAAAGTTCGATTTCTCCTTTCAGATACCCCATTCAACTGTGGAGTATATGGAGGAGTCCACTGAGAGACTATACCATTTTCTTTGAGATAAGCTAGAAACTCTCCATTCAAGTATTCATCACCTCGATCTGATCGAAGAGTTATAATACTATGTTTGGTTTGTTTCTCCACTTCATACTTATATTCTTTGAACTTTTCAAAGGCTTCAGACTTGTGTTTCATCAAATACACATATCTGAATCTAGATCGATCATCTATGAAAGCAATGAGTATGAAAATCCACCCATGGCTTGCGTAGACATTGGTCCACATACATTTGTGTGTACCAATCCTAGAAAATTTACAGCCCTCTCTCCATGTCCACTAAATGGAGATTTGGTCATTTTACCCAATAGACAAGATTCGCATGTAGGATATGATTCAAAATCAAAGGGGTCAAGTAACCCTTATGCAAAGTTCGCAGCCTAATATGACCAAGTCTGCAGTGCCACAAGAAAGTGAGATTTTCATCATCCCTTTTTCTTTTATTAGTATGTTCAATTTGTAGTAAATTATGCTCTGCGTCACATACATACAGACCATTGTTTAAAATACCAGTTCCATAAAGAACGTTATCTCTAAGAATTGAACATTTATTATTCTGAATAACAAACAAAAATCTAGCCAAGTCTAACATGGAATAGAAATAATATTCCTCACAATCAAGGGAACAAAATAACAATTATTTAGAACAATAGTCTTGCCCGTATGCATATGTAAATGAAATGATCCTACAGCTTCAGCAGCAACTCTTGCTCCATTTCCCATCCGTAGAATCACCTCCTCTTCTTCAAGAGTCCTACTTCTCCTTAGTCCCTGCAACGAATTGCAAATATGAGAACCACAGGCGGTATCTAATACCCAAGTAGAAATTTGACTTACTGACATATTAACTTTGATCATGAACATACCTGAATCAGAAGCGGTTGTCTCACTACCCTTCTTCTTCTTCAATTCTGCAAGGTAAACCTTGAAGTTCCTCTTCCAGTGCCCCACCTTGTTACAGTGAAAGCAAACAGCTTCGCTCTTGGGGTCTTCAGCTTTTGGTGGAACCGGCTTTTTCTCACCTACTTTCTTCTTGGAAGGGTTCTTCTTCCTTTTTTTAGGATTGGAACCTTCACCAATTAGAAGAACATAACTCTTCTTAAGGGGAAAATTCGATTCCGCAGTCTTCAACATGTTGTGGAGTTCAGGCAGGCTGACATCCAGCTTATTCATGTGAAAGTTCACAACAAACTGTGAGAACGAACTCGGAAGTGATTGCAAGACCAAGTCTTGGCTCAGCTCCCCATCCATGGCAAAACCAAGTTGTCCAAGACGTTCAATCAAATTGATCATCTTAAGTACATGGTCATTCACAGATGATCCCTCAGACATCCTACAACCGAACAATTCCTTCGATATTCCTCTCTGCCACATCATACAACTCTTGTAGATGCATAAGGATAGTGTGAGCATCCATATGCTCATGTTGCTTTTGTAGCTCAATGTTCATGGAAGCTAGCATGATGCATTGAGCAACATTTGCATCATCTATCCACTTACGATACATAACATGTTCATCATTATGTGCATCGCTAGCAGGTTCAGTAGGCTTAGGTGAGTCAAGCACATATTCCAGCTTCTCAACCCTGAGAACAATTCTCAAGTTTCGAAGCCAGTAGCAAAATTAGGACCAGTCAACTTGTGAGCATCTAGTATACTCCGGAGTGATAGTGCAGAAGACATAATGAATATAGTAAATCTGTAAATGATGAACACATAACAACACTTAGAAAATATTCAATTTCATTTCAAGACACTATATGAATCGGGTATTTATTCATAAGTGGCTCCCACTAGTTTATCTAATTTATACAACCCCTACGTGAAAATTAAGCATTCATAATGCTAGTGGGAATAGGGATCCTACATTCCATCACACAACCTCGGCTGTAGCACGAAACGTCATGTGATGTTCAATAGGCAGACAACTCTTGTCAATTACATCTTATATTATTCCCTAATAAAACTTTAGCCTCTTGAATAATTGAGTCACGGCTGTAGCACGACAAACTCAATATTCTAAGTCAAGACTAACCCAACATTTCGTGCAATTGAATCAGTCTCCAACGGCCCATGGCTGTAGCACGTAACGACCTTTAGATTCTAATTCAATGTACACATCTCTATGTAATAGACAAGTATTTCTTATTTCGAAATCAAAGCCCTCGGCTGTAACACGAAACGACAATGATTTAAAAATAAGAACCACTTTCTAGCATGTTGGAAGGCTATGACCGACACAAGCCCGTTGTGTCATTGGCCAATTACTACTTGATATTATTTAATTTTAGAGGGATTATATTATGTTACAATCATAATCATATTATAAAGAGATTCTTCCTTTTAAATTAAATATTTCAAATCAATAATCGATAATCAGATGATTCCCAGATCGGGGGGGGAGCATTGTCAAGAGGCGTCACTTAATACCCCTTTCTTACAGATAGAAATCTGCTTTTGACAGAATCATCCTTTCTCTCAATATTGAAAATTCATATTTAATTACGTGTTTTATAAACACAAGAATCTCATGATTGTATTCATAATATTATTGTTACGGCAAGAAACGATTCCTATTCTAGATTTTCTAGAGCACGCCTTATATTGATTTAAGTTCACCTAAATCTATCATCGCATGGTAAACATAGGCATATATCTCATATGTAAAATTAAATAAACAAGTAAATGTAAAGTGCAATAAAGTAAATGTGTTTGGTTATGGCCCCATCCTATGTGATCTTTATCAAGCTCATGATAAAGATCAAGGTCAATCTAATATGGTGATGGAAATAAATACAACTACTTATTACATAAGTCTTCTTCTTTGTTTAGACTTCTTGTATGCCTCGTCTTCTTCTTTGTATCACCTCCATTGGATAGCCTTCTTGAGTCTTCAATTACATTACATAGATTGAAAGTAAAACTAATCTAATGAACTTATAAGAATAACTCGAGTTACATTCGAGATTTATGATTACAAAGATTGACGACATGCAAGTCGTATTTAAAACCAAAACCATTACACTAAGGTCGAAAGGCCATAACCATCTACCATGCTCATACAACACATAAAAGCATGCTAAAACACATAATCTGATCTTAACATATCATATTATCCATGATCTAATCATAAAAAAAAATATGACAAAAATCAGAAAAATCATAATCAAATCAGAAAAACAAGAATCACTGTTTACGGGCAGTAAACGACGTCAAACGCCTTACAGACGAGTTGTTGATAGCTTTATCTATCAGTTTTGTTCGGACGCTCGTTTACCTATGGAATATGGTATTCGTTTGCGTAAATCGGACACCAGACCCAGATTTCAGCAAATCTGCAGCAGCCAATTCAGAATCCGTATCTAATATAATTCTCATAATAGAACAAACATAAATTATGTAGATATCAGTATATATACAGATTACATAATCATCTTATGATTATACAACTCACATGAATATCATATATTCAAAACCATACATATATAAGCATATTATATCAACATCAAATCATGGCAAATCACGTACATGCTCATATATCGAAAACAGTTAAACACATAAACGAATTAAAAACTTTTCGCAAGTAGCTCTGATGCCATTGAAGGGTTTTTAGCACATAAACGCAACGAAAACGTAAATTTAAATCTTAAAAAAACCGAAACCGTTCGCAGGATCCATGCAAAAAATAATATTTAATTCGTAGTTCAGTATGTTGACCTTAAGAAACTTTTTACACTAATGGAAAGATGGAGGTTTTTAATAGCGATCCAAGAACGATGAACGGAAATCCCTAGCAGCTGCTCCTCAAGTGTGAAGCACTCCACCGGTATCCACCAAGAGTACAATGTGATGGAGGAGGAAGAGGTTGAGAGAATTAGTTGCCTCCCTCTTGTTCTACTTTAGAATTAGGGTAATTTATTTGGGTTTAGGCAAATAGGGTTTATAATAGTATATTTATAGGCAAAATTTTCAGCTGAAAATTTTCCATAAAATATTATTATTATTATTATTAACCCTTTAATTTATTATTCTTATTAACCAATTAACTAATAATTAAAACACATTTTAATCATTAATCCCTTTTCTAAACACTTTAGAAAAATAATTCTCTCACTTGATTTAATTTCCAAAATTAAATTCTTAATTAATAATATTAAGAATTAATTAAATCTCATTTAATCAATTATTAAATCTGCTCATTAATTATTTATTTCACAAATAAATAATTACCAGCCATTATTAATTAATTCCTCCACCATTAAATCATTCTCTTTTATGGTGTGACCCTGTAGGTTCAATATTAAGCCGGTAGTAGAAATAAATAATAATAAAACTATTTTATCATTACTTATATAAATTCTCTAATTCATTAAATATGATTAATTAATAAATTAATCATATTTATTCTACATCGTGAGGGATACTTTTCAGCATATCGCGACTATCCGGATAATACGAATTCACTGCTTAGAATACCAAGAACCTATTCAGTGAGTAGTTACCATACAATCAATTCCTCCTACCCTGTAATGTCACGATTAAATACAAGGCATGGAACTTGTGTCAAGCCTATCTTATTTAATCATTTGCTTTCCCATTCATTATGCTTAGTTCTATTTAATATAAATTAGAAACTCCTTTCTAATTTCATTCACTCTGACCAGAGATTCCTGAACTAGCATAAGTGGATCAGCATTGAACATTCTCTTCCTTCACTGGAAGGGGTAGATCCTTTATTGATCATACACTATCTTCGTGTACAAATTCCTATACCCAGTAGAGCCCTTATAATTGTCCCTGGAGACTAAGAACTAAACCAAAGCATAGTTCAGTGTACACAAGATGACTATGATGACCTCAAGTCTAAGGATACTTGTACAACTATCACTATGTGAACAACTGCTGACACGTGAGTGAACTCCATCAGTTGTTTAGCTGTGTGAGTCATGTTTGGTGAACTTATTCTATAATAAGCACCTACATACTAGCTATAGTGTCACCACACAAATGTCTATGAGAACCGACATCCTTCATAATGAAGCAAGCATAGTATGTACCGATCTTTACGGATTACTAATTACCAGTTAGTAATCCTACGACCAGGAAATATTTAAGTTTAGAGTTATCATCTTTTAGGTCTCATTATTATGATCTCATCATAATCCATAAAAAGCTTTACTCTAAACTATGGTATATCTTATTTAAACACTTAAATAGATACAGCCCGCAATAAAACTAAAATAAGTCTTTTATTAATATCAATGAAATCAAAACAAATTACATAAAAGTTATTCCTAAATCATCATACATGATTGGACTTAGGACACATCTCTTTCAAACATATTCTAAAATCCCTATTTACTGTGATAATCAAAGTGTCATTGCTATGACAGGTAATCCAGTTCAACACTCAATGACAAAGCACATCAGCATTAGGTACCACTTCATAAGGGAACATGTGATGGAGGGTACAGTGGAATTGTATTTTGTTCCAACAGATCAACAACTAGCAGATATCTTCACAAAACCACTGTGTGAAGCTACTTTTACGAGATTGGTAAATGAACTTGGAATGGTTTCAGGTTGTTTCTCTAAATCTGCTTAGTTTATGTTCTGATACATCAGATTTTATAATCAGTATTTACAGATATTACTATCTTTGTGTATTCTGTGCTTAAATTGAAATTTTCTAAGTGCTGATTGTTGTCTGATATGAATTTCTAAACTCTGATAGTGATATGAATGTTTATGTGACTATTCAATCCAATGAGGATAATTATGCTAGATGCTGACCTAGTAGTTTTGAATATACTAAAGATCCCATGTATGAAGTAATTATTTATGTAGAAATCATTTATCACAAGCAAATTCTGATATTGAGCTTGGTTAGGTTTACTTTGTGTATCTTATTACTAAGTCAAAAACTAGAATAGTGCTTCTTATCTGTTAAGTTCTGATGTTGGTAAATCTTATGAATGTACTAAGTGCTGATAAGCTTCACTTATCAAAATAAAAAGTGAAGAAAAGTATTAAATGTCAGGTACTCCTTTGAGATCTAGAGTAAAAATGTGGAAGGGAAGACCCAAGTGCATTACTGGTATTAAGTAATATGCATTAGAAAAGCAAAATAAATTTTCTTGGTGACATTTCACATTCTCTGATTACTGGAGAAATACTCTGATAATAGCATAAATTCTGATAAGCAGTCGTGACTCACTTACACTGAGAAGTCACTGTAAAAAGGAATTTCAAAAGATGCATAAAATAAGCACAAAACAGTTGAGGTGGACTTATGCATGAACTCATTCTGTAGTGGACTTCAGACTAATGACAGATTTTGAGCAAAGTTCTGAGTTATGCCTTATTTCTAAGATGTAATGAAGTGAATCAGACTTTACTCTTTGTCTAATATTTAGCTTAATGCACACACTTACACTCCATATGAATGATGAAAATTACTATGGTGATCAATGTTGTTTTAGATGAACAGTTTAAGTGTCAGTTGCATAAGTTCTGAGGACAAGTTCTGATGGAAGTTCTAATGATTAAGTTCTGAAGAAACCATATCAGTATTTGTGTGAAGAATTATAGAAATAAACATTCACTTTTTGAGTTAAAGAAGCCATATTCTGATGACTTTTAAATTCTGATAATAATCAAGTTCTGATGCTTACGTGGCAGTATTTATTTACTTCATTTATTTTTGGTCATTACTTAAATGGTTATATTTTTCAGAATATTGGATTATGTGAGATAAAGCAGTAATAATCATTTGTTTAGTGGGAACAGTTTTTTTTTCAAAAACTGAACGTGCAATGTAATCATTACTTATTTACCGTGCCCATTAACTTTTGTCTAACTGCTGCATGGCTGACAGGTGTAAGGTCTGTTCTACTTCTCAATAACTGTTGTCACGAGGGTTTTCTAAGTAAAAGAGATAAAAGATTTTCAAATCTTTTATTCACATTTCTATTCTATTCACTCTCTCTCTTTTTCTTATTCTCTCACATTTTCTGACGGTTTTCTATACAGACATTTCATCAAACACCTTTCAGGCACACTTATTTCTCACTTATTTCTGATGGCGCCCAAGGATTTAATTGAGGATTTAATTGTTGATGGAGCCAAGTTCATACCAAATAACTATTCTGCAATCTTGAACAAGGCTGAAGCTCCATCAGATCTGCACTTTGTACAAGATTTCATATCTAATAGTGAGATTGGGTATGCTCTGACTGAACCCCAATCTATTTCTGGCAAACAAGTGCTAACATTTTGGAGAACTGGGCTATTTGATAATGGTGGTGATGCTGGTTCACCAAGCATCATTTTTACATCAGGAGATATTGAGTATGTGGTTACCAAGTTGACTGTTCGCAAAGCTCTCCATTTACCTGAAGATTGTACATTCTCTACAGTGGAGGAGCCGGTTTTACAGCAGCTTATGGCAAGTTTGGGCTATGAGCAAAGCTTGGGAAAGCTAGGTCAACTGAAACGATCTTATATTAGAAAGGAATGGAGCTTTTTCTTTGACTGTATCACCAAGGCATTCGCCAATAAATGCTCCAACTTTGATGCTATTCCCATAATGAGTCAGCAAATCGGGTATGCCCTTATCATCAAACTCATTTTGATGATGCAAGTGCTATGCTAGGTTTCATAGGGGATAGGATGACAGAAGATAGGAATGTAGTATATTTTTCTAGATTCTGTCAGCTTATATATAGTTACTGTTGTGCTGATGAACCCCAATTATTCAGTGATTATATTTCACCATTTAAACTTGCAAAAAGAGCCTTTAATGACCTGTTAAACTCTGATACTAAGAAGAGAGTTTTGAGACCATTACAAATCCCTCAATCAGTAAAACAAATCTTGGTAAATGCTGATCCACACACTTATACAACTGTCTATCCTGATGTTCAACCCACCAACTCATCACAACCAACACAACAGCCATTAGAACATACCATCTCTCACCAACCTCAAACTCAACCACAACCATCAGCACATCTAGTGAAGCCTTCTTCTTTAAGAGCAAAGAGGACTAAGATAGTACCTCAGTCACAGCAGAAAAGAAGGAGGATAGTTCTGAGAGATGAATCAAAAGATGAGGCACAGGTTCAACTATCAGAACCTGCTGCTAAAGCAGTTCAGGCAGTGTCTCCTCAGAAAGGAATGGAGACTGGGAGTTTTAGGCCCCTCAAAAGGCTTAGAAAGCTAAATTCTGATGATGAAGCTCCCAAAGTCTCTAGTTCAGCAAAGAGACTTAAAAAGCAAAGAGCCAGGAGGGCTGTAAGTGAATCATCATATTCTGAAGAAATCCTGGAAGCAGCAGCTAAGGAAGGGGGTCAGGAATCTCTGATCCCAACAGAACCTATAGTAATTGAATTACTTCCCACTGCTGAATCAGCTCACAAGTTTCCTATTCAAGAACAAGAGGATATTCCAGAGAAAGTGTCTACACCTCCTGTGTCTCCTATTAATGATCCAGTACATGCTGAAGCCAGGTACAAGTGATGAAATAGATATTTACAACTTGGTTGTACCTGATGTTCTGTACTTGGAAGCTCCACCTACTCAAGTTACTCCACCAACAACACCAATTCTGGATGCTGACTTCAATGCAGATGTTCCAACAACACCAATTCTGAATCTGGATGATGAAGATCAGATATTAGGTGGGCATCAAAATTTGGATGTTGATCAGAATTTAGAGGCAGATCAGAACTTAGAGGATGATTTTGAAACCTCCATAACCTCACATATTGTTATTCTATCAGAGGATGCTGATGCTGTAGGCTCTGTAAGTTCTGATACTGATAATGCTGAAATTACTGGTGAAGCTGCTACAAATATAGATGCTGATGCAGCTGGTCCATCTGGACATGCACCTCAATAAGCTCTATCCAAAGCTGATTTAATCAAGAAGTTTGTTAGAGAGGATGCACCAGTACCTTGGATTGAAACTCCTAGAGGAAAGGAGTGGAACACAGTTGATTTTGTTCCAACTCAGAACATACTTGCTGAGCACCTGGCCAAAGCTGATGAAATGTTGATAAATGATGATTTCAAGGCACATCTTAGAGTTACTGCATTGAGTACCAGGCACCTTCAAGGTCAACACTCAATAACTCATGACAAGGTGAACAAAATTCAAGAATCACTGATCTAGCAATATATGAATGTAAAATTGGAAAAGAACAGATTTTTTAAGCCAGCCTTTGACCGAATTGGGTATATTGAAAAGACTTAGGAGAAGCAACAAGATCAGATTTCTGAAATTCTAAAGAATCAAGCTTCTTAGCAAACTCAACTCAATGAGATCCAATCCTCAGTGGAATTTCTTGTCTCTCTTCTTCTACATGTTGATGCCAAAAAGGGGGAGAAAGTGATTAAGTCCAAATGCAAATCTATTCAACCACTAAAGGGTAGAGGTCATGGTCAAGGTCGAGGTTCTTCATCTAGGAAAGCTGAAAATTCTACACAGAGATCAATCTCTGATGCTGATAGAAGAATAAGTTTTGGTAAACAAGTTCTGACTAGGCCTGATGTTTTGATACAGGGTGAAAGTCAAGAATCATAGAAGTTTATGCAGACACTGAAGCTCAAGGGGAAGGAAACAACTATTAATTATCAAGACCCCAAGCTACAGAAGCTGGATGAAGTGATTTCAAAAAGATTATTTCTTAAATACAATCCAGGTATGAACCTTGAAAGTCTCAAGGAAGAAGAAGCCATACTTAAAGCAGAAAATGTAAAATCCAAGTCTAAAGCTTCTATTGCTGAAAAGAAACCTTCCAAGCCTAAGGGCCCTGTGATAAAAGAGAAGACAATTTTTGAGGCAACCAAGGACAAATCACAAGTGGAGGTAGATCCAAGATTCAAGGGAAAAGCTAAAAGTGATGACTTTGTAAAAGTCTATCTGCCAATCATGGATGAGGAAATAATTGATAAAGAAGATATTAGTCTTACTCTGAAGAAAAAAGAAGATTTCTCAATCAACCTCTGACATGGCTCAAGTTGTTCAGAGTCAAGATGTAGTAAGTTCTGATATTACAAAGAAGCAAGCAACCTCTGACATAGCTCAAGTTGGCTTGATATCAGAAGATAAGAAGAAGGACACATGAACCTCTAACAGTGCTCATATTAAACCTACTACAAGTCTACTACCAGGATTCACCAAAGCTCAACAGACTCAACCTTTGAAGACTACATCAAGTGGTTTTGAAGCAAGAGTTGTTCAAGGAAAGGAAGCAAGAGACAAATCAGGATTGGGTAGTTCTAAAGAGAAGAGAATACACAACACTACCAATGATCCAACTTCCTTAAGTGAACCAGGAGTAGGTGCAACTCTTGTGAAATTAAATCAACCTGAATCTGTACAAATGGTTTACCACTCTGTATTGAAAGAAGATATCATGTTGTATTTTATGACAGATGGGAGGGTATTCCAGATTAGGGAGAATTCTATTAGACTTAAGTATTTTGAAGAACTGGAACATGTTCTATTCCTACTTCAAGTAAGAACAGATCAACAAATGGTGCTGCCAGTTATTTAAAGTCTGATATTCAAAGACAGAAGAGACTTTACTGTGTATAGTCTGATAGACCATACTTTCCTAAGTACAGAGATCACAATGGTGATATTGTTGAAATGAAGCCTAATACCGCAAAAATCATCACTACATTTTCTGGTATTAAGGGACTTGAATTCAATCTAGAGTCTGATAAAGTCTATATCATCAGACTGGATCAGGATATAAGGAAAGCAAAAATAAATGATCTCAGGGCTGCTATCTTTCAAACTGGTGTAGATACAGTTGAACTGAAAGATGCAAGAAGGAGAATGATTAATGAACTTGAATATGTTGAGAGAAGTCTGTTGAAGAACTATCTCAGAACAACTCCTAATATTAAAGAGATCATTCACTGAAGCCAAGTCAAAGATCTACAACTGCTTAAATTCTGAAGGATATACAGACGTAAGCTGAAATCAGACTTTAAGGATGGTAAAGCTGTAAGGATTGTAAGTGTAGTTATCTAGTCAAATTCTCATGCATTTGTACTTAATGTTTTTGACATCATCAAATATCTGTTAAACTTGTATATTATGCTAATTTACAAGTTGGGCGATATTGTTAGATATATTTATGATGTCATGTCTAATGAAGATTTGTGTTAAGTTTTTCAGATCTTATTTAACAGGACAAATCAGTACTTAACTGGAAATCAGTACTTATACTGAAGTCAGGACTTAAGATATCAGAACTTAAGTTGTCAGAACTTAAGTTATCAGAAGATATTTATCAGGAGATAATATCAGGACTTAAGGAGACTTTCAGATAATGAAGGCGGCTGATTGAAAGGAAAGAAGATCGAGACTAAAACCGAAAGAGATATACATGAAGAAGAATTCTATGAAGAATAGAATACTTGGAAGAAAAGATATCTAGTTGATATATTTTAGGACACAGAATCATACTCGATATCAATTAGAAGATTATCTTGTAACTGTGTGTCTATATAAATACAGCATAGGGTTTAGACTATATGTGTTATCTTAATCGAAAATATTATTTTTTGTAACACTAGCAGCTCTCATGATAATTTGTTCATCACTGAGAGAGAACAGTTCTTTGTAACAGAGTTTATTGTGTTGAATAAAATCTGTGTTCTGTTACTTGAGTTCTTATATTTGATTTGATTGTAGTAAACACTGTATTCAACCCCCTTCTACAGTGTGTGTGACCTAACAAATTGCTTCTAATAAGTTCACTGCAGATAAGAAATTTTATCATGTTCGCAGATTTATTTCAACATTAATCATCCGGTTGTTGAAGTGTTGAGGCAAAGGTATAAACACTTTTTGGGTAATGTAAATTATTACTATTGGGAGAGATATAAACATGATTGAGTTGTATAAACTCTGATGAACATGCTGTGTATTATTATGTTTACAGGATACTTGGTGGAGCAGTCTAAATAAACTACTTTTTATGTGAAGTCTTCCCTACGCATTTGCATTCAATTTATTGATAATAAGTTTTAGGCAGATTATATTCTGGAATGTCTGCTATTTTGCATTACATTTGAGTTTTTATCATTTCAAAGATGATTGTTTTGAGATTTCAGTATTCAGCCATACTTTCTCTTATGAATTGAAATAATTTTAATGTAGACTCATATGAATGTTTTACTCATCTAATCATTTGTTATATGTCATTGCCGAAATCAATGTTTACTTATGACATGTAAATATAATTTTACATCTTGCTATAACAAATGGGAATAATATACAAAATAAATGAGACTCTTTTCCATGTAGATTGGAAGACAATGATGGAATTTGAATTTAGATCACAACAATGTTCACTTTGATCCAATAATCTTACAAACACTTTTTGCAGAATAACATCGTTACTAATTTATAGTAACGTTGATCATACAATAACATACTAACATTCTTCTAATAATCTACTGAAATATGAATCATATATTGCGACTATAATCATCCATTAATATGTGAATTCTACTAATTACTTCAATCAACTGATCAGCCTGACCATTCAAATTAGCAAGATGTTCCTTCCACCCATCGCCAAACTTTTGAAAGCCATTCATCATTTCTGCAGCGTTTAGTTTCAAGGTTGTCTCATGACCACGCAGAGAAGTGGACGTATCGCCTAGGAATCTGAGTGGATTTCCCATATAAGATGGTGGAATTTGGTCACTGCTTTGGGATGATTCTCCACGTTTTTCCTTGATCCATTCTGCAAAATATATTCTATGTTGCTGTAAAGGAGAGAGATAAAATTATTAAGCACACATCCATAAATTAGTGAGATGTGAAAAGAAATAGACATGTAAAGAATACTTTAACTGTTCCTAGAGGCCAACCGAACGAGCAAACAAATCAAATTGCCTACTTTCCATGGATGCATACAACTCTGAGAAGAAAACATTTGCATCTTCCAAATAAGTGTTGAAATCTGCGCAAGTGACAGCCAATTGGTTCAACTCTTCCATTGCCAAATTTTTAATCCCTGACCATCGTTTCCTCTTTGCATTACGTGAAGTCATTTTTGACGCTATATAAGAGAAAGTGTAAGAGAGGGTGTTTCTGTTAATGTGATTGTATGTGTGAGGTCATGTACCTTTCCCTTATAAAAGAGCCAAATGTTGATAACTGCATGTTCTATAATGTGCAGTTAAATAACTGCAAGTTATTTACCAAAAACTTTGGTAACTGCAAGTTTGTATATCTCTCATCATAAACACTGATCTGGGTGTGAGTCTTTGACAACCAATATTCTCTCCCCAATTCATCATCAAAATACTCCCAAATGTACAAATTTATGACCAAATGTAAACAGGTTCAAATATGGAACACAAAAAGACTTTTATAATGAAACGTATTTCGGGAATTCCCTTGAATACTAGCACTCAAAGTACCATGACATAAAAGCATAAACCATTTGTATCTTATTGGTATCATACAGAGAAAATATTAAGTGCTTATGATTTTACATCAAAATTATCATTAATCTCAATTACTTCTTCAGAACATGAAGGAAACATGAAATCTTCAAAGAAGTATGTTCCACAACAATGACGAAGGTGATTCATGCATGCCGTATCATAAATAGAAATCTGAAAGTCTGAATTACCACAATATTTAAAAACATAATATAACTCTCACGTATAACATACTTCCGTAAAAACTGATTCATCCCATAAATCTTCTTCTCCGCAAAATAAAATTTAAATTTTGCACTCATCCCACCACCGAGAAAAATCTTTAAGTTATTGGAAAGTTCTGTACCATGATGACAGTAAAACACGTGTGGTACTTCCTGCATAGTAAGGTTATCAATTACTGTAAGACCTCATTTTAGTGATTGACTCCTTATAAAACAAGAACAAAGTACAAACATACCAGTTCCCCGAACTGTAACGTATGATCTGTAATAACCTTAAAAAACTTGGCATAATGCTGAACATCATCTGCCTCACCTGTTAAAATGCAACATGGGAAACAATTTAAAAACTCAGGTTTTTAAATAGAAGCTGTTAATGACAAGATACCTCCATAAGTTCCATCTTTTGGAATGACAGATTCATCAAAAACACATATTTTAAACTTCAGTGCTTCGTCAGTATGGTAGAGAGCAATGTTATCACCAATTTTAATTTGTGTATCTCGAATGAACCAATTCCACTCATTAGTAAAAAGGACTGCGTCAGGAACCCATTTTACATGTATAGGCCATTCTTGATCCTCAAAATAAAATGTAATGACTGGAGACTTTTTACATACCCAAATTTATCGCAAGTATCTGAATTGATAACCTAGAAGGTACAAAACTATTAGAGACAACACATTAAAAATGACAATGTTTTAAAATAAATTTTGAAATATGGACATTTATTTGTTACCTCTGTGAATGATGTGCCCAACAAATGTTTGCCTTCAATAAGTATGCGTTGAACAGTGTATAAATTAGTTGTGGCATTATAACAAAAAGTGGTACTCAGTGTTTCTAGCTCGGTATCAGTCCAGGTCAAGTCAGAATCCCATGCCACTTCTGTATATTTCATTTCCACCGCATACGGATTATATACTTGAAATTTGAACTGCGCTCCTCCTTCATATTCTAGTAGAATCATGTGGTAGGGCTTCATTAAGTAGAAATTCATCATATCAAACAGGTTTTTAATGCTCTTAGAGTTTCTCGGATATTTTCCCGTCCAAACAATATTCAAGGGTCCTAATAACTTAACCTCACCAGGGAAGTGACTACCATAGTTTACATAAAATGGTAATGGCAGAAACTGCATAATTTGAACAAAGTAAGCAAAACATATACTCTAGTATATAACAATTACAATTATCACATAATGAGCAATTAAACTTTAACAAAGTACAGAGCTACATTATAATACATACCAATTCCCCCTTTCTGTAAAAATCACCCATATTTGTATAAACAAAACATATCCGAACTTCTTTGAGATCCATTTCTGCATCAATTTACATTCAACGATCAATCTAACAACAAATTCTCATTCTAACAATGAGAATACGTAAAAGAGAATTGAACAACTTACTTCTTTCGGAATGAGTACCCCCGATGAAATGGTATAGATTAGTTATAGTATTGAATGCAACACTTCAAGCTCTTAGCATAAATTTCTTGAATCAGCTTCAAATTGAAAGAGAGAGTGTGTGAATTGTGAATTGTAAGTGAGTTTTGTCTATTTCAAATTGAAAGAGAGAGTGTATGAATTTTAAGTGAGCTATGCTGATTTGCTTTTTCTTTTTGTTTTTGGAATATGTTTGTGTATTATTCAACTATTTTGTTTATCCTAAAAACCTACTTTTAAATGTTAAATTCATATTACACTTTTCCTTATAAATTGTAGGAAATATAAATGCTCTATTAACATATTTTAATTAAAATCAAATAATTCTATAATTATGTTTTATATCAATACAGTACATAAGTTTGATAAATCTTTAATAACTTGTCGATGTACATACTTTTTTAGATGCAGAATATGTGATGTCATCTAAGAATGAATGTAACTGTTGTATTATATGTATATCTTTTTGTTTCATTACATTAATCATATTATTTAATTTTGGTATTGTCTAAACTATTCATGGCAATATTATTTGACAGACTTTTACCTAAACTCGACACCATTATATTTCAATGAAAAATAAATTATTCAAATGGTAAAAAAAATGGTAAAAATATTTATTTGGTGTGAATCGTAAAAAATTAATTTTTTTTGCTAGCACGCGTAGCGCGTGGGCAAAGGTCCCTAATATGCTTAATAGGTGAACAATATGTAACTTTTCAGATGCTGACTCATGTCACTGAATCCAACTCTAGTTACATTTTAACATTTTTCGTCAAGTCCACATGTTTGACTAACGGCAATATCATTACTTGCAACTAGAATAGTGCAAATGAGATCCCGATAACTAGAATCTATTTTTTGATATATGCCCTTTACTCTAGTGACCATATTGAGATTTAACCTATTTTATATTTTGCTGACGTGTGGACACGTGTTGACACCTGCAACCACTTGTATATATATGACTCCACATTTTAGAAATTGAGGTGAGACATAACTGACCGTGATGTTGGTCGGTTAAGAGGGTTAAAAATGACCAAATATTATAATAGATGAAGGTCAAATCGACCACCACGGATGGATGGTCTTATTTTTTTAACCGACCATTTCTGACGATTAATTTAAACTATTTTTCAGTTTGCTGGATTTTAAAAAACTACCTACAAATGATTTCAACTTCAATTTTACTCACGGTGTAACATCCCGATTTTATATAATTATTTTTAGTTGAATTATTTGATTTAATTATTTATTAATGTCAATGTGTTGTAATTAAATTAGTTTGTGTAAGTTTATTTTTATATTTATAATTAGAATATTGTTTTAAGAGTATTAGTTTTAAAAAAATAGTAAGGCTTTATTAAAAAAGAGTGAGGGTTTTAATAAAAAAAGGGAGAAAGAAGGAAGAGTTAGGGTTTGCTAAAAAAAATAAGGGTTTGCGTTACTTTGATCGGAGAACAGAGGAGAGACGGAGAGAGAAAGAGAAAGAGAAAATAGATGGAGATAGAGATGAACATCAAGAACTTTTTGGAGGGTTTTGAATTTGGTGTTTGTGGAATTGGGGTTCTTGTGATTTGTGGTTCTGAAATCGTTATTAGCATTCTCGGTTACTAAGATCTCGAGGTACAGATATCTTTCTTGTATTCTTTCTTTTCGTATTCGAATTCGTGTATATATATTGCATATTCTGAATCTTGTTAAATTCGCATCCGATTCATTGTTCATCGTATGATTGTGATTTTATTCTCATTGGAAATTTAATTTGATTATCTTCGTTTTTCGTTCTTTGTATTTTCTAAAATTCTGCTTGTAAATATGTCAAAATCTGTTGTTTGTGTAATCTATTGCTGAAATTTCTATTTGTTCGGCCTAACTTCATAAATTCATTATAAATTGAATATTTGTTCAAATATTATGAGCAATACCATTCTGAAAAGATCTCTTCGATATCTACAATTTACGTTTACTTTCTGCTGCTAAATTCTGTGATTTTGATGTCTTAAACATTAAAATACAATTGTAATCAGGGGCTGATTATATTCTGCAGTCCACATTTATTTGTTTTCTGAATTCATTACTTGTTCGTTTTTGACAAGCCTTACTATTCTGAAAAGGTCTCAGAATTTCCTACGACTTTCGTGCTTCGTACTTTTTCAGTTGACTTCATCTTTATGCAGTAATTTGATATTCTTTGAAAATGATCAGATTTGAGCTTATCAATAATTAGTGGTTTGTTATGTTATTTTGTTTCGTGATGTTGGATTATAGTTTTTTGAGGTTATTTGATAAATATATATATATGATTTTGGAGATGTAAGATATTTGAGTGTGTGATCTTTGAGTATTTATTTTGAGTTATTTATGTTATTTGTATGACTTGGGAGTTTGTAAGACATCCGTCGTGAGTGGATAATCTCGTGCTTGGCACCTCCTATGCGGTGTACTTAAATTGTATGGGCGTGTCGCCGAAGTTGTGGGACACGTATAGTCATGGCTAGTATGTGTATGATTTGGCCTTTTGGGTAGCACGTGCTTATTGTCGTGCAAGTCCCTGTAAGATATTGGGTAGCATTTGCTTTGTGTTGTGCAAGCCCCTGTAAGTTTTGATGACTACATATTTCTGGATTACTGAAAATGTAGGACATCCTGTAAGTGTAAGATTATCTCCCATGTTCGTATGTAAGCTATTTTATGTATTATTTTGTAAGTGTGAGAATATGTATAAGAGTATGTGTAAGGGTACGATTTCATTTTATCATTATTCTTTCGATTATATTATCTGTGATTATTATGTATAATTGATAAGGATATGTGTAAGAGTATGATAAGTTTTGGGTGGTAAGCATTTAGTTTTTTCTGTGAGTTGAGTATCCATTTTTTATATTGTTTCATTCACTATTATTATTGTGCTTCATTCAGATATTTAGTTACGTTCTTAGCCTCGTCATCTTTTAATCTTTGTTCAGTTATGTTTTATTTTATATGCGTATATGAGCCTTTCGCTCACTGCCGGTCCTTTGTTCTCTTTGTATTCCTCCGGCAGGTATTCTTACTTAGGCGGGCTACTTATGGGAAGGGTGCGAGTTATGGAATTTTGAGTAGTTTGGCCTTTCTTAGATTTCTCTGAGAGTTTGTTGGCATGGCTGTAATTTAGTTGTATTTTAATTTAAGAAATGTAACTTTATTGTATTTTTGAGAAGTTGTAAAGTTTTATCGGATTTTAATGGAGTTTGGATTTAAATAAGTATTATCTTGAGAAATTTTATTAGTTGGGTTGTTAAAGTTGGCATCAGAGCTAGTGTTTTCAGATTCTGTTGACTTGCCTTTAGGCTCGATGTATGAATTGTTGGTAGTTGTAAGATAGACTTATAGCCTTAGAGTTGCCTTTAGGCTCGACCAGTGAGTATGGGTAGACTTTAGAAAGGATCGTTAGTTAAGAATGTTATTCGCTTCGTATTCCTTTGTTGTTTGTCTATATCCACTTTTTAAAAAAAGAGATGTGTCAGTTAAATTTCGAGGAAGAAATTTTTGTAAGGAGGGAAGAATGTAACATCCCGATTTTTTATAATTATTTTTAGTTCAATTATTTGATTTAATTATTTATTAATGTCAATGTGTTGTAATTAAATTAGTTTATATAAGTTTATTTTTATATTTATAATTAGAATATTGTTTTAAGAGTATTTGTTTTAAAAAAATAGTAAGGCTTTATTAAAAAAGAGTGAGGGTTTTAATAAAAAAAGGGAGAAAGAAGGAAGAGTTAGGGTTTGCTAAAAAAATAAGGGTTTGCGTTACTTTGATCGGAGAAGAGAGGAGAGATGGAGAGAGAAAGAGAAAGAGAAAATAGATGGAGATGGAGATGAACATCAAGAACTTTTTGGAGGGTTTTGAATTTGGTGTTTGTGGAATTGGGGTTCTTGTGATTTGTGGTTCTGAAATCGTTATTAGCATTCTCGGTTAGTAAGATCTCGAGGTACAGATATCTTTCTTGTATTCTTTCTTTTCATATTCGAATTCCTGTATGTATATTGCATATACTGAATCTTGTTAAATTCACATCCGATTCGTTGTTCATCGTATGATTGTGATTTTTATCCTCATGGGAAAGCTAATTTGATTATCTTCGTTTTTCATTCTTTGTATTTTCTGAAATTCTGCTTGTAAATATGTCAAAATCTGTTGTTTGTGTAATATATTGCTGAAATTTCTATTTGTTCGGCCTAACTTCATAAATTCATTATAAATTGAATATTTGTTCAAATATTATGAGCAATACCATTCTGGAAAGCTCTTTTCGATATCTAGCGTTTACTTTCTGCTGCTAAATTCTGTGATTTTGATGTCTTAAACATCAAAATACAATTATAATCAGGGGCTGATTCTATTCTGCAGTCCGCATTTATTTGTTTTCTGAATTCGTTACTTATTCGTTTTTGACGAGCCTTACCATTCTGGAAAGGTCTCGGAATTTCCTACGACTTTCGTGCTTCGTACTTTTTCAGTTGACTTCATCTTTATGCAGTAATTTGACATTCTTTGAAAATGATCAGATTTGAGCTTATCAATAATTAGTGGTTTGTTATGTTATTTTGTTTCGTGATGTTGGATTATAGTTTTTTGAGGTTATTTGATAAATATATATATATATGATTTTGGAGATGTAAGATATTTGAGTGTGTGATCTTTGAGTATTTATTTTGAGTTATTTATGTTATTTGTATGACTTGGGAGTTTGTAAGACATCCGTCGTGAGTGGATAATCTCGTGCTTGGCACCTCCTATGCGGTGTACTTAAATTGTATGGGCGTGTCGCCGAAGTTGTGGGACACGTATAGCCTGATGGATTTTAATCGCAGCGGAGGCATGGCAAAACACTTTTACACACATAAAATCCAAATAAAAGCATATAAATCGTGGTAAAAACATAGGGATCGATTACTAACCTTTAATATGCGATCCAAAAGCAACGATCGGAGATCCTTAGCAGCTGCTCCTCAAACGTGAAGCACTCCACCGGTATCCACCAAGAAAACGACGTTAAGGAGGAGGAGGAGGTGGAGAGAATTGGGTTTTTCTAAAAAAACTTTTGGGTTTTGGGTTAGAATGAAAATAGGGTTTATAATAGTTTATTTATAGGCAAAATTTTCAGCTGAAAATTTCCCATAAATATTATTATTATTATCCCATTTATTATTCTCATTAATAATTAAAACACCTTTTAATTATTAATCCTTTTTCTAAACACTTTAGAAATAATTCTCTCTCTTGATTTAATTTCCAAAAATTAAATCCTTTAATTAATAATATTAAGAACTTTTCTTAATTAATTTATAATCAATTAAATCTCATTTAATCAATTATTAAATTTTGCCAATTAATTATTTATTTCATAAATAAATAATTATCAGCCATTATTAATTAATTCCTCCACCATTAAATCATTCTCTTTTTATGGTGTGACCCTGTAGGTTCAATATTAAGTCGGTAGTAGAAATAAATAATAATAAAACTATTTTATCATTATTTATATAAATTCTCTAATTTATTAAATATGATTAATTAATTAATCATATTTATTCTACATCGTGAGGGATATTTCTCAGCATATCGCGACTATGCGGATAATACGAATTCACTGCTTAGAATACCAAGAACCTATTCAGTGAATAGTTACCGTACAATAAACTCCTTCTACCCTACAATGTCCCGATTAAATACAAGGCATGGATCTCGTGTCAAGCCTATCGAATTCAATCACTTGCTTACCATTTACTATGCGTAGTTCTATGCAAATTGGAAACTCCTTTCTAATTTCATTCACTCTGGCCAGAGATTCCTGAACTAGCATAAGTGGATCAGCCTTGAACATTCGCTTCCTTCACTGGAAGGGGTAGATCCTATATTGATCATACACTATCTTCGTGTACAAATTCCTATACCCAGTAGAGCCCTAATAATTGTCCCTGGAGACTAAAAACTAAACCAAAGCATAGTTCAGTGTACACAAGATGACTATGATGACCTCAAATCTAAGGATACTTGTACAACTATCACTATGTGAACAACTGCTGACACGTGAGTGAACTCCGTTAGTTGTTTAGCTGTGCGAGTCATGTTCAGTGAACTTATTCTATAATAAGCACCTACATACTAGCTATAGTGTCACCACACAAATGTCTATGAGAACAGACATCCTTCATAATGAAGCAAGCATACTATGTACCGATCTTTGCGGATTATTAATTACCAGTTAGTAATCCTACGACCAGGAACTATTTAAGTTTAGAGTTATCATCTTTTAGGTCTCACTATTATGATCTCATCATAATCCATAAAAAGCTTACTCTAAACTATGGTATATCTTATTTAAACACTTAAATAGATAGAGCCCGTAATAAAAACAAAACAAGTCTTTTATTAATATCAATGAAATTAAAACAGATTACATAAAAAGTTATTCATAAATTCTAATACATGATTGGACTTAGAACATATTCCTTTCAATCTCCCACTTGTACTAAAGCCAATCACTCTGGTATCTAATACCCATCTAGTCTTTATGACGATCAAAGTGACTTTCAGAAAGTAGCTTTGTGAGTGGGTCTGCTATGTTGTTATGTGTGTCAACTCTATTTCAATACAATACAAGAAATGTTACCGCGCTCCCACTAACCCTTTTGTAGACGCATGGTTCATCTGCGTTTTTGATAAAATCAAACTCTTTGATTGTCTCATCAAAATGAATGTTCCATCTTTCGAGAAGCTTGCTTTAAACCACATATGGTTCGCAGCAGCTTACACACTAGGTTTTCATTTCCCTTGGAAAGAAAACCATCTGGCTATATGCCAGATCTCATAGTCGTAGTAAGCAGCAATCGCAATCAAATTCCGAACTGATTTTAACAGGGCTACAGGTAAAAGGTTTCATCAAAGTCAATCCATTGCCTTTGTTTGAATCCTTTTGCCAAAAGCCTGGCCTTAAAGGTCTCCACCTGGCCATCTGCTCTAATCATTCTTACGTATACCGTATACATAGATTCCATTCCGGATTTCATGGCACTTTGCCATTTCTCTGAGTCAACACTACTTATAGCCTCATTATAGGTCACAGGGTCGTCATCATCAATGATCGACAACTCATTGTCATTCTCAATGACAAGGCCATATTACCTCTCATGTTGGCGAGACACTCTCCCTGATCTATGAATGGGCTGTTCCACATAAGGTTGTTCAGTCAGAACAGGTGTTTCCACTTGATCCGTAGCAGTTTGTGCTTCTTGAACTTCATCAAGTTCAATTTTGCTCCCACTGTTTCCTTCAAGGATAAACTCCTTTTCCAAGAAGGTAGCAAGTCTGGAGACTAACACCCGATGATCGGTGTAAAAGTAATATCCTAAAGTCTCTTTAGGATATCCCACAAAACTATATTTTACGGATCGATATTCCAGCTTATCTGGGTCAACTTACTTGACATAAGCTGGACATCCCCAAATCTTAACGTGTTTAAGACTCGGTTTCCTTTCTTTCCATATCTCATACGAAGTTTGAGGAACAGATTTGGAAGGCACCTTATTCAGTAAATATGTTGAGGTTTCCAATGCATAACCCCATAGGAATACTGGAAGATTTGCATAGCTCATCATGGACCGAACTATGTCTAACAAAGTTCGATTTCTCCTTTCAGATACCAATCTGGAGGCGTCCACTGAGAGACTATACCATTTACTTTGAGATAATCCAGAAACTCTCTATTCAAGTATTCACCACCTCGATCTAATCGAAGAATTATAATACTATGTTTGGTTTGTTTCTCCACTTCATACTTATACTCTTTGAACTTTTCAAAGGCTTCAGACTTGTGTTTCATCAAACACATATATGAATCTAGATCTATCATCTATGAAAGTAATGAAGTATCCATCTATGGCTTGCGTAGATATTGGTCCACATACATCTGTGTGTACCATTCCTAGCAAATTTACAGTCCTTTTTCCATGTCTACTAAATGGAGACTGCAGTGCCACAATAAAGTGAGATTTTCATCATCCCTTTTCTTTTATTAGTTTGTTCAATCTGAAGTAAATCATGCTCTACGTCACATACATACAGACCATTATTTAAAATTCCACATCCATAAAGAACATTATCTCTAAGGATAGAACATTCATTATTCTTAATAATAAATGAAAAACCATCCAAACCCAACATAGGGATAGAAACAATATTCCTCACAATAGAGGGAACGTAATAACAATTATTCAAAATAATAGTCTTGCCCGTAGGCATATGTAAACTAAATGATCCTATAGCTATGGCCGCAACCCTTGCTCCATTGCCCATACGTAGAATCACCTCATCTTTTTCAAGATTCCTACTTCCCTTTAGTCCTCGCAACGAATTGCAAATATGAGAACCACGGCGGTATCTAATACCCAAGTAGAAATTTGACCTAGTGACATATTAACTTCGATCATGAACATGCCTGAATCAGAAGCGGTAGTCTTACTACCCTTCCTCTTCTTCAATTCTGCAAGGTAAACCTTGCAGTTTCTCTTCCAGTGCCCTAACTTGTTACAGTGAAAGCATACAGCTAAATTAGGATCAGTCAACTTGTGAGCATCTAGTATGCTCCTGAGTGATAGTGCAGAAGACATAATATAGTAAATCTGTAAATGATAAACACATAACAACACTCAGCAAATATTCGATTTCATTTTAAAAACACTATATGAATCGGGTCTTTATTCATAAGTGGCTCCCACTAGTTTATCTAATTTATTCAACCCCCTACGTGAAAAATTAAGCATTCATAATGCTAGTGGGAATAGGGATCCTACATTCCATTACACAACCCCGGCTGTGGCACGAAATGCCATGTAATGTTCAATAGGCAGACAACTCTTGTCAATTACATCTAATGTTATTCCCTAATCAAACTTTAGCCTCTTGAATAATTGAGTCACGGCTGTAATAACCCCAATTTTTGGAAATTTTTAAAACCCTTATGAATAGTGTTTTTGCTGAATGAGAAAACTTTTCATGCCACACTATGTAGGGGTTCTGATATGGATATTCTGAGATTTTATTAGTACTTTATATGGGATATGAGTGTATGTAAAGATCGTCAGAATCCAATTCCGAACATTTGATTTTTCCCGGAAATACACTAGATACGGAGAGAATTGAGTATAAGGTAACAGGATAAAAAGGATTTAAATTAGGTAATTAACTAAAACAAAAACAAAACCAAATCAACCAAGCCAAGCAAATCATTTTCATCAAAACACAAAAAAAAATCTCTCTTTCTTCTTCATGCTCTCGGCTTCTTTCTTAAAAAATGAAGATCCAAGCTCCACCACTTACTATTTAGCAAGGTAATTATCTAAGCTTCCCCATGGATAGTTACATACTTCCTATAAGTTTAAGCTTCTAATTCCAAGCCAATCTTTTTCTATAAATCATGAAAGAAGATGGTGAATAGTGTTTTTCAAGAACTAAAATTTGTGTTCTTGAAGTTTTGTTTAGATTAAGCTTGGATAAGGACTTTAAGGGTGATTCCAAGCCATTCTCTTGATTCTCCACTCTCCAAGGAAGGTATAAACTACAAACCCTAGATTTAGTTTTGAGTAATTAGGATTGAATATGATTGATATAGTATATGTGAAGCATGATGCTTGATTGTTTGAAGTTTGGTTGAGTTTGTAGAGATTAGTTGGTTTTGTGGTAATGGTGGAGTTGTAAATCTTGATAATTAGTTAAAGAACCTAAGTAAAGCTTTTAGTTCATGTGGGGAATAAGTATAAATGGTTAATGTGGATTTGTTGGGGCTGTTATGATGTGGTTTGGATGGATGTTGGTTGTATGATTGATTTGGGGTTGAATTGTGGTTGGTTTTGAATGGTTTGAATTTGGGAAATCACGTAAATATAGCCGTCGTAACGTCCGATTTTCTTTAGACTGTTTTTGTGCATAACATTAGGACCCGAGAACCCCCTGCTAGATTATGACCATTGCCATGTCTAGATAGCTCGTGTTATGAGCTTCGTTTTGATATATAGTTCGTTCGATTCCGATGCACGGTTTAGGAGAAACGACCGTTTCAAGTAACGGCGTTTGGCGAACGAAACTTTTCCCCTCGCCTTACTTTGAAACATGGGTTAAAGACCAAAAAGGGTTAATTAATGTATGAAACATTTATGGTAAGTGTGTTAGGCAGTTGGTAAGACACTCGCGAAGGAATCGCCTTAAAACTCGTAAAGGTTAAATTATTAAAAATGGTGGAGCCGAGGGTACCCGAGTGACTTAAGAGAATCAATAAGCGCAAAACAAGCGTTAGAGTCTAAGTTAGTTAAAGTATAGATTTACAAGTGACTTTGGTTTAATTCCAACTTACTTGTTGCTTATAGGTTACCAGACGCGTCCCGAGCCATTTGTAACCCCCAGTCGCTCAGGCAAGTTTTCTATCCGTTATACTGTTGTTGTGATGTATACACTTGTATATGCATTATCTTGTAATAGATGCATGATGGTTATATTAGCAAATTCTTGCGATATATTGTAGCATGTGATATGGTACATATGCATGCATATTTCGTATTCTTTCCATATATATCTGTTGGTTCAGTTGATAATACTTATGCTAGAGAATAGCGGTAATTTGCATATACCCTTAGTATAGGGACCCAAAGGTGAAAACATTTTCTAAAACCGGGAGTCGAGGATCCCGAGTAGATTTTATATATATATATATATATATATATATATATATTTATATATATATATATATTTATATATATATATGGTTATAGTTTTCAAAAACTATTAATTGAATAAGGTTTATTCGATAACTTTATTTTATTAATGAATATTTTTTTGAATATTCATTCGAGGACTTATGACTCCTTTATTTTATTGATGAATATTATTTTGAATATTCATTCGAGGACTTATGACTCCTTTTATTTTATTATTTGAATATTATTTTGAATTTTCATTCGAGGGCTTATGACTCTTTTATATTATTTATTGAATATTATTTGAATATTCATTCGAGGGCTTATGACTCAGTTTATATTATTTAATGAATATTATTTGGATATTCATTTGAGGATGTATGACTCCTTTATTTTATTTAATGAATATTATTTATAATATTCATTCGAGGTATTATGACTCCGCTTATTATTTATTAATATTCTTTATTTTATTAAAGAATAATGTGTCGAAAATCAACTTACTTTTGATTATTCAAATAAAGATATTACTTTCGTATAAGTATATCTTTGATTATTTACTATCCATTTCAAGTAAATTTTCCAACTTCTACCTCAAGTATTCTTATGGGAATATTATTTAAATAATAATATTCAGATATTTCTTCCATATCGGGACTGATTTATTTTATTAAATCAGTATTACTCCAAATATTCTTAAAAATGTTTTCGAGTCTTTAAAATGAATTTAAAAGTTAGAGCGGATCCCAAAACTCATTTTTATATTTAAGATCTTCCTTTTAAAAAGGGGATTTAAATACTCGCTCAAAACCTGAGGGATCCGGCTCTATGGTGTATTTTATATTCGCAACAAGGTTGCAGTTTTGGTAAATGAATTGATTACTTACCCAACGTTCGGGAAGTAAGTCCATCTATCGAGTCGGCATAAGCAACATGGGCTCAGTGGGCATCCATGATAGTGTAAGTGGCTCAGTGGGAGTCCATCAAATGCATAAGTGGCTGAGTGGCAGTCCAGCATAAGGTCCTATTGTGGCCAGGGTGATGACCAGTGGGGAATTCGTCCATCTACTAGTAGAAAAGGTTACTTATTGGTATCTTTGCCTGATCAACAAGATATCAGGTTTATGCCAAAATTCTTTCCTTTCCAAATTTATTGGATATTACAATTCTGTTCATACTTTACATGACAGAGGTTTTCAGGAAACGTATGTATATATATAGGTGTATATACATATCGGGACTTAATGAAGTATATCATAACTTCATTTCCTTCAAAATATTTCAAAGATTGAATCTATTCAAGTCTTATCTTGTAGTCTCATCAGTGTGATGAACTTTTGAAACTAATTATAACTTGAACGGTGGTAGTTCAAGTAGTATTTGGAAAAGATATAAGTATATTGGAGTATCTTGTAACTTCATCTTTTAAACTTATATCTAGTTAATGATTATCTTATGTATGACAAAGATTTTCAGAAAAACGTTGAGACAAGGTTAGATATATGAGATCACCTTGCAACGATATTTTTATACAGTTATACACTGGAACTCTGTGTGTATTATGCATGGAAGAGGACTTCCAATATTTTGAAAAGTATATATGTATATATATATATACTGAATATTTTGCGACTTCATCGCATTAAGATATCAACTTGGTTCATTTCTTTTGACCAAGACTTTCATGAGTACTATGAGAAGGCTCATATATTGTTAATCATTATACATATTATTTTGGTGGGCTTGCTGCTCACCCTTGCTTTCTTCTTTCATCACACAACATCAGATAGACAAGATGAACCGGAACAAGCTCCCGATTCGCAAGAGGTTAGAAAACGTTCGGCAGTCTTCTGGAAGCGTTGATGCTGCTGTAGGTGAGGTAGGGACTACCAATAGGCTAGGCTTTCAACTTTTGATATACCAGATTTATGTATATTTATGAATTGTAATAATGGCAAAGAAATGTAAATTTATTCAGAACCCTTTTCAAGGTGTATTGACATATAATTGTGGAATAAAACGACTTGTGATTATTTTTTTTTGATGTTCATCTCTGAGACTATAACATGTGGTGTGTGTGTTTATTGTGGGGTCACAGTACAGAGTAGTTGATTTATTATTAAGATTGGGTGTTATTAAGGGAAATGGAACTCGTGACAACCCGGATCCCCGACCCTGGATTTGGGGGTGTTACAGAAGTGGTATCAGAGCTAAGCGTTATAAACCTCAGAGATGATGTGACGTTAAGATAATAACTAAGATAATAAGAACTCTTGCCAAGTTCATAGTCGGGCTACCTAACGTAGTACTGACAGTTAAAACCCTTATGGGAACCCTTATAAATATCGTGATAGAAGCGTAGTTCGTTATCGTAGATGGTAGCGGGACTCCGAACCCTGAGGTTGAGGAGCAACAGCGCGATGATGTTTTATTACTAATTGGAGATCAGATTATGGATCCGATAGAGCGTCCTAACGCGGGATCGGATGATGTTCCTATTGAGGATGTAGCGGTTGAGGGTGTTGTCCTAGAAGGGATTGTTGCCGAGGAGGATCCCGTGAAGGATCCTGACAAGAATGAATAAAGGACCACTGAGGAATTGATGACCATGGTTAGGGCAACTCCCAGAGGTAGGATTGGTCGGTCACTACCAGAGGTTCGTTCAAGTTTGTAAAGATAGTAGCCCCTTTAACACGGCTTACTCGTAAGACCGAGAAGTTCGAATGGACAGAGAAATGCGAGAACAACTTTCAAGAACTGAAGCAAAGATTGGTGACGGCCCCTATGATGGCGTTGCCGGATGGAGAAAGGAGATTTTGTGATGTGTAGTGACGCTTCGCATAAGGAATTAGGGTGCTTCTTATACAGCACAACAAGGTAATCGCGTACGCGTCAAGACAATTAAGGAATATAAAATTCGATATCCCCACCCATGAGCTTGGGCTCGTGGCAATAGTTTTGCCCTAAATATTGGAGGCCCTACTTGTATGGAGAGAAGTGCGAGATTTACACAAGCCATAAGTGCTCTAGTGTATTTTCACGCAGAAAGAGCTCAACATACGCCAGAGGAGGCGGTTAGAGCTAATCAAGAATTATGATTGGGAGATTCTTTATCATTCGGGGAAAGCCAATATGGTGGCTGATGCCCTTAGTAAAAAGAAGAGACTCAAGATGATAATATCTTTTGGAGAGTTTATAAGAGATTTTGAGAAAATGGAAATAGGATTGAAGGTAAGCGGAGCCGGTACCAAAAAGCTGTTTGAGATTGCAATACAGTCCGAATTATCGGAAAAGAACATATTGTGCGAGAAAAAGTGATGAATGAAGGCAGAGAGCCAACAATTAGATAAAAGATTAATACCGAGAGAGATGATAAGGGAATAATGAGGTATTCCTATAGAATTTGGGTTCCAAATATTTAAGAGCTTAAAGATGAGATCTTAGATGAAAGTCATAGTTCAAGGAATAAGATTTAGGGCAAACCCTAAATGTGATAGTCAGGGAGGACGCCATCAAGATAGAAGGAACCCATAACATAATGAAGTGGAAAATGAGGATTTTAACGTATAAGATAACCCCAAGTATGGGAGAAGGATGAAACATTTCATACTAAGGAAACGGAAAGTCGAGTAAGGAAAGGAGACCCGAGATGGTACTCCTATACGGTAATTCATGGACCTGTCTAAAAAGAACTTAGACTATTATCCCCAACCACCACCTTGAGGAAATAATGCGGTAGGAAATTCTTTCATGACCTTTAAGTCGCTAAGCTCTCAGAGTTCCAAGGAACAGGTTGACCCAGTCGAGGCAAGAGCCTGGCTAAAGGAAATAGAGGAATCATTTGAGATTCTAAATGATTGACGAACCACAAAAGACTGTTTTTGTCACTTACCCTCCTAAGAGAGAGACCACCCGCTGGTGAAAGGCCAAGGAAGGCACGGAGCAAGAGATTATAATAAACTGATTTAAGTTCAGTCAATTATTTTCAGGAAAGTACTTCCCAAGGTTATGGAAATACTGTAAAAGCTTTAGAGCCAGAACAAAGGCAGACGAGTATGATGAATTATGAATCTAAGTTGTAAAAGTTATCAAGATTCGTTCTGAGGACACGAATCCAGAATGACGGGATGTATGAAATCAATGCTTATGTTGTGTTGGTTCATGAAATAATGATAAGAGAAAGGAAAATAAAAAGAAACTGAAGTGGAAAGGAATATAAAGGCAATAGAGTTTGAGGAATGATAAGGAAGTTGGGTATGAGGAAACCCTAAAGACTCGTAGCAATAGAAATAGAAAAGTATGTAATCGTCAGGATGAGGGTGATTCACCATGAGTTAAAATTGATGGTTGAGGGCATAAGAGATACATATATTTTATCCCCTGTAAGTTGGGAGGATTCGAGGAAACCTTGAGATAGTTCGAAGGATAAATAATAAGACGCGGATAGACTGAGGAGACAAGGAAGTAAGAAATTAGGAAAATTGGATGAAGGAAGGACCTTCAAGAATGAAAAGTGTAAGACCGGTGGCATGACACCCAGAAAGGGAGATGCCAGGTATGAAAGATATCCCAACATTGAGATGACTGTTGAGGTAAACAACAAAGGTAAATAAGGAATTATTAAGAAGAAGTTCGCGTTGAACACGACCAATATCTTCCAGAACATCCTCGTTATCTTTACCAAATTAGGCAAGAAAAGCGGATAATCGTTGTTATCTTTTGGAGGCCATAATTGATTGACCTCATTTTGAATACAGATGTTATTGTGAAATTAGGCATATACTATCGAGGTGGGAATGATTGAATAAGACACCCTTATCAGGGATATATGACTTGATTTATCCATGGAAGGATGCATGTACCTTTTTAAAGGTGGAATTAAGGATAGAACATCGGTAACTTAAAATGAATCTTAGGGGAATGCATAAAGGTTGGCATTTCACCCTTAATAGGGATAGTATGAGTTTTGACAGTATGAATTGGAAAGGATTAAGGTAATAACAACCTTTAAGAATCAGTGGGGAAATTTTCAGAAGTATATAGACAATGATTCTGGTATTAATAAATGGTATCTTGATATGCCCTGTATCTAGGGGATACAGGAGGAACGATTTAAAGATAACCTTAGAGGTTTTACAAGGAGAAAGGTAATATTCAAAATTCTCAAGAATAGAAATGTTGATAAAGGAAATGTGATGTAATTATAATGATGCCAAGTGGGGCACGTGTTAAACCACGAGAAAGTATGGATCGAACCAGTAATGGTCGAAATTGTTCAGGGCAATTAGGACTTAAGATAAAAGATGATCTAAGTATGATTGAGAGTCAGTCTTGACAGTGATTAGCCTCTAAAGACTGAGGCAATAACTTATGGAAAAATGGTGATATTTTTTTTTACTCACCTGATTTTAAGGAAAACAACTTCACTCAAGCAGTGATCGGAAATAGGGTAGAAAATTAGTGAAAGTGGTTAAGACGACATTGATTGTAAGGAAATATTACTATCAGGAAAGGCCAAAGAGGTGGCCGACACTTTAAATGTAAGAGGACAATTACAGGCGCTCGTGCCAGAGGAATACAGTAATAATGGTTGAAGCCGTAAAGGTTGTTTTATGGTTTGAAAGATTGACATTCCTTCTGATGACTGTGCAATACCCAACCCTAATAGTAGTTGGTAAAGGTTTAATTCGTGTAATCACCATGAGCAGGCTATCTATCTCAGAAGATACTATCTTGAGATAAGCCAGGACCATGTTTCAAAAAGGACTAGATGAACCTTTGAGTTAAGTCTTCTATTTAAGGCATATGATTAAGAATGGTATTAACCTGCTATCGTTGCTTTGATGGAAACTCTTCTGCAATTTTATTTGCTTCATGTCATGTATGTATGTCAGGATCAGGAGTGTTCTTCATGAATCATGAATGGTGATTATGTTACCTCCTTAGAAGAATTCGATACGAGATGTATGGACTCCGTATGGTTAGATATTAAGATTTCATGGAAAGTGAATGATGACAGTAGGTCAGTGGTGGACCATAGTAATGCAGCAATGATTCTGCGAGTAATGAGCTGATTACAACCGTGAGAGTTGTATTGGAATGGATGTTGAGATTGAGTACCACTAATCGGGTCGTGGTAGTGTATAAGTTATCATTGATAGACTAATTAAGTAGAGTATCTACCTATTGAATATTTATTTCCCTCTTATGAAAAGAGAGTCGTATTATTATACGAGGAAGGTTGCGGTGCAAGCATAGAATTCTAGTGACGATGATGTCTAGAATGAGATCCCAGATTCGATTTTCGATATCGAGGGAGTTTCAAAGGTGATTGTGTATAAGCTCGAGGAAGAGCATGGGTCCATAGAATGATGGACGGAATAGCAAAAATATTTAGGCATGTGAAATACGATGCTATAATACTTATATGTTTTGTTCTCCTATGAAAAACCTCTATAATTCAGAGGTAGGTTCCAAGCCAGATATTTTATGGTAATATTTTTTTCATATATACAATTCTCTTCAGTTCGTTCTTTTCTCTTCTTTTCATTTCATATAACTGAGAAGAACAACCCTTCCAGAAGGGGAGGTATCGCCGGATGACTATCTGTGTGATAGAAGCCGAGTAGGATACCAGCTATTGTTTAATTGCTTGTCAAGTACTAAAGGCTGGCCACCTTCTGTACTAACTATGCAATGTAACAAGTGTTCATGATCATAGTGATCTCTCAACAAATTCCTTTACTTCTATATGATTGATCAAATTTTGGAAAATAGAAACAACTGAAAAAGGAGTAATAAAGTGGTGGTAGTATGCGGAATGGAAACACATTCGTGATACTAAGGTTGACGTGGTTATTAAAAGGTTGTAGAACGCTAACGAGCAGAATTATAACCAGTATAATATTAGGAACGGAAGGTAGTAGCGATTACGAACTGGAAAAGAACGGGTATTGAGAAGCAAAAGCTCTAATGCTAAAAGCTATAATGAGAGTCTGTGCAATAGACTTGAAAGAAATTGGAATGATCACTTAACACGGATTGAGTTTTCTTACGACAATAGATCATATGTCAGTATTGAGGTATCGCCTTATGAGATCCTTGAGGGAAGACAATGTCGATCTCCCTTATGTTAGGATGAAGTTGTAGAGCGCAAGATGCTCGGACCCGCAGTAGTCCAAAGGACCAGGGATATAATAGATCTAATCAGAGGACGGCTGGTAGTGACCCAAGATGGACATAAGAGGTATGCTGATTTGACACGAAAGGACAAGGAATGGGAAGTAGGGGACCTAGTATTGTTATATGTATTCCCTTGGAAGGGGTTAATGAGATTCGGAAAGAAAGGAAAACTAAGCCCAAGATACATTGGACCTTTGAGATATTAAGACGGATTGGAAAGTTAGCTTACGAGCTAGCCCTACCCCCGAACCTGTAGCAAGTCATAACGTGTTTCGCGTATCAATCTTAAGGAAGTGTAATTCGGATGCCAGACAAATAGGGGCATATAAGCACATAAACATGCAACCCGACGTAACCTATATGGAGTAACCAGGAAGGGTTATAGATTGAAAATGGAACAAGTGCTTAGGAGAAGGATTATCAAACTATTCAGAGTTTGATGGAAGAACCACAATGCGGGAGAATTTCCTTGAGAATTAGAAAGAGTAATGCTAAGAGAGTATCCCTATTCATTTTCTATCTGATTCCGGGACGGAATCCTTTTAAGGAGGGGAGACTGTAATAACCCCAATTTTTGGAAATTTTTGAAACCCTTATGAATAGTGTTTTTGCTGAATGAGAAAACTTTTCATGCCACACTATGTAGGGGTTCTGATATGGATATTCTGAGATTTTATTAGTACTTTATATGGGATATGAGTGTATGTAAAGATCGTCAGAATCCAATTCCGAACACTTTGATTTTTCCCGGAAATACACTAGATACGGAGAGAATTGAGTATAAGGTAACAGGATAAAAAGGATTTAAATTAAAGGATTATAATAGAGGATCATAAAAAAAAGGAATATAATATATTGAGAAAGGTTAAGGGAACCTAAGTAATAAGATCCCGGGTATGATCCCTCAAACGATAAACGAAAACGAAAGTTAAGCGAACCGTATAACAGATCAGTGGTCATTAGGCAAACAATTAGGAAGTTAATCAAAGGGATTAGAGAGGATGATGTCACCCAACCAATGAGAAGAGGACAAGGAGGGGAGGATGACATCATGAGGATGACACAAGCATGACATGGTAAAGGAAGGAGGTGTGGTTGAATGAGAACCACACAAAGTCCAAGGTTAATTAGGTAATTAACTAAAACAAAAACAAAACCAAATCAACCAAGCCAAGCAAATCATTTTCATCAAAACACAAAAAAAAATCTCTCTTTCTTCTTCATGCTCTCGGCTTCTTTCTTAAAAAATGAAGATCCAAGCTCCACCACTTACTATTTAGCAAGGTAATTATCTAAGCTTCCCCATGGATAGTTACATACTTCCTATAAGTTTAAGCTTCTAATTCCAAGCCAATCTTTTTCTATAAATCATGAAAGAAGATGGTGAATAGTGTTTTTCAAGAACTAAAATTTGTGTTCTTGAAGTTTTGTTTAGATTAAGCTTGGATAAGGACTTTAAGGGTGATTCCAAGCCATTCTCTTGATTCTCCACTCTCCAAGGAAGGTATAAACTACAAACCCTGGCTTTAGTTTTGAGTAATTAGGATTGAATATGATTGATATAGTATATGTGAAGCATGATGCTTGATTGTTTGAAGTTTGGTTGAGTTTGTAGAGATTAGTTGGTTTTGTGGTATTGGTGGAGTTGTAAATCTTGATAATTAGTTAAAGAACCTAAGTAAAGCTTTTAGTTCATGTGGGGAATAAGTATAAATGGTTAATGTGGATTTGTTGGGGCTGTTATGATGTGGTTTGGATGGATGTTGGTTGTATGATTGATTTGGGGTTGAATTGTGGTTGGTTTTGAATGGTTTAAATTTGGGAAATCACGTAAACATAGCCGTCGTAACGTCCGATTTTCTTTAGACTATTTTTGTGCATAACATTAGGACCCGAGAACCCCCTGCTAGATTATGACCATTGCCATGTCTAGATATCTCGTGTTACGAGCTTCGTTTTGATATATAGTTCGTTCGATTCCGATGCACGGTTTAGGAGAAACGACCGTTTCAAGTAACGGTGTTTCGCGAACGAAACTTTTCCCCTCGCCTTACTTTGAAACATAGGTTAAAGACCAAAAAGGGTTAATTAATGTATGAAACATTTATGGTAAGTGTGTTAGGCAGTTGGTAAGACACTCACGAAGGAATCGCCTTAAAACTCGTAAAGGATAAATTATTAAAAATGGTGGAGCCGAGGGTACCCGAGTGACTTAAGAGAATCAATAAGCGCAAAACAAACGTTAGAGTCTAAGTTAATTAAAGTATAGATTTACAAGTGACTTTGGTTTAATTCCAACTTACTTGTTGCTTATAGGTTACCAGACTCGTCCCGAGCCATTTGTAACCCCCAGTCGCTCAGGCAAATTTTCTATCCATTATACTGTTTTTGTGATGTATACACTTGTATATGCACTTTCTTGTAATAGATGCATGATGGTTATATTAGCAAATTCTTGCGATATATTGTAGCATGTGATATGGTACATATGCATGCCTGTTTCGTATTCTTTCCATATATATCTGTTGGTTCAGTTGATAATACCTATGCTAGAGAATAGCGGTAATTTGTATATACCCTTAGTATAGGGACCCAAAGGTGAAAGCATTTTCTAAAATCGGGAGTCGAGGATCCCGAGTAGATTTTATATATATATATATATATATGGTTATAGTTTTCAAAAACTATTAATCGAATAAGGTTTATTCGATAACTTTATTTTATTAATGAATATTATTTTGAATATTCATTCGAGGACTTATAACTCCTTTATTTTATTAATGAATATTATTTTGAATATTCATTCGAGGACTTATGACTCCTTTTATTTTATTATTTGAATATTATTTTGAATATTCATTCGAGGGCTTATGACTCTTTTATATTATTTATTGAATATTATTTGAATATTCATTCGAGGGCTTATGACTCAGTTTATATTATTTAATGAATATTATTTGGATATTCATTTGAGGATGTATGACTCCTTTATTTTATTTAATGAATATTATTTATAATATTCATTCGAGGTATTATGACTCCGCTTATTATTTATTAATATTCTTTATTTTATTAAAGAATAATGTGTCGAAAATCAACTTACTTTTGATTATTCAAATAAAGATATTACTTTCGTATAAGTATATCTTTGATTATTTACTATCCATTTCAAGTAAATTTTCCAACTTCTACCTCAAGTATTCTTGTGGGAATATTATTTAAATAATAATATTCAGATATTTCTTTCATATCGGGACTGATTTATTTTAATAAATCAGTATTACTCCAAACATTCTTAAAAATGTTTTCGAGTCTTTAAAATGAATTTAAAAGTTAGAGCGGATCCCAAAACTCATTTTTATATTTAAGATCTTCCTTTTAAAAAGGGGATTTAAATACTCGCTCAAAACCTGAGGGATCCGGCTCTATGGTGTATTTTATATTCGCAACAAGGTTGCAGTTTTGGTAAATGAATTGATTACTTACCCAACGTTCGGGAAGTAAGTCCATCTATCGAGTCGGCATAAGCAACATGGGCTCAGTGGGCGTCCATGATAGTGTAAGTGGCTCAGTGGGAGTCCATCAAATGCATAAGTGGCTGAGTGGCAGTCCAGCATAAGGTCCTATTGTGGCCAGGGTGATGACCAGTGGGAAATTCGTCCATCTACTAGTAGAAAAGGTTACTTATTGGTATCTTTGCCTGATCAACAAGATATCAGGTTTATGCCAAAATTCTTTCCTTTCCAAATTTATTGGATATTGCAATTCTGTTCATACTTTACATGACAGAGGTTTTCAGGAAACGTATGTATATATATATAGGTGTATATATATATCGGGACTTAATGAAGTATATCATAACTTCATTTCCTTCAAAATATTTCAAAGATTGAATCTATTCAAGTCTTATCTTGTAGTCTCATCAGTGTGATGAACTTTTGAAACTAATTATAACTTGAACGGTGGTAGTTCAAGTAGTATTTGGAAAAGATATAAGTATACTGGAGTATCTTGTAACTTCATCTTTTAAACTTATATCTAGTTAATGATTATCTTATGCATGACAAAGATTTTCAGAAAAACGTTGAGACAAGGTTAGATATATGAGATCACCTTGCAACGATATTTTTATACAGTTATACACTGGAACTCTGTGTGTATTATGCATGGAAGAGGACTTCCAATATTTTGAAAAGTATATATGTATATATATACTGAATATTTTGCGACTTCATCGCATTAAGATATCAACTTGGTTCATTTCTTTTGACCAAGACTTTCATGAGTACTATGAGAAGGCTCATATATTGTTAATCATTATACATATTATTTTGGTGGGCTTGCTGCTCACCCTTGCTTTCTTCTTTCATCACACAACATCAGATAGACAAGATGAACCGGAACAAGCTCCCGATTCGTAAGAGGTTAGAAAACGTTCGGTAGTCTTCTGGAAGCGTTGATGCTGCTGTAGGTGAGGTAGGGACTACCAATAGGCTAGGCTTTCAACTTTTGATATACTAGATTTATGTATATTTATGAATTGTAATAATGGCAAAGAAATGTAAATTTATTCAGAACCCTTTTCAAGGTGTATTGACATATAATTGTGGAATAAAACGACTTGTGATTATTTTTTTTTGATGTTCATCTCTGAGACTATAACGTGTGGTGTGTGTTTATTGTGGGGTCACAGTACAGAGTAGTTGATTTATTATTAAGATTGGGTGTTATTAAGGGAAATGGAACTCGTGACAACCCGGATCCCCGACCCCGGATTTGGGGGTGTTACAACGGCTGTGGCACGACAAACTCAATATTCTAAGTCAAGTCTAACCCAACATTCCGTACAATTGAATCAGTCCCCAAAGGCCCACGGCTGTGGCACGTAACGACCTTTAGATTCTTATTCAATGTACACATCTCTATGTAATAGACAAGTATTTCTTATTTCGAAATCAAAGCCCTCGGCTGTGGCACGAAACGACAATGATTTAAAAATAAGAACTACTTTCTATCATGTTGGAAGGCTATGACCGACACAAGCCCGTTGTGTCATTGGCCAATTACTACTTGATATTATTTAATTTTAGAGGGATTATATTACGTTACAATAATAATCATATTATAAAGAGATTTTTCCTTTTAAATTAAATATTTCAAATCAATAATCAATAATCAGATGATTCCCAGATCGGGTGGAGCATTGTCAAGTGGCGTCACTTAATAACCCTTTCTTACGGATAAAAATCTGTTGTTGACAGAATCATCCTTTCTCTCATAAACACAAGAATCTCATGATTGTATTCATAATATTGTTATTAAGGTTATGAAACAATTTCACTATACTAGGTTGTCTAACAAACGCCTTATGTTCATTCAAGTTCACCTAAATCTATCATCGCATGATAAACTAAGCATATATCACATATATAAACATGAATATACATCAAGGTAGGCATGTTACATCATCTAGTATATAGGTCTAAGCATTATACATCTCTATGTATCACATGAAGCATTTAAAAGCAGTTAAAACAGTTAAAAAATAGCTTTAAAACACTTTCAGAAATATAAACAGTTCAAAACTTTTATATAAACTAAAATTTGATCACACCATTAGATCCGTCTCGGAAAAGCGAATCCAACGATATATTGCACGCCCAAAACGGAGTTACGAAACTCCCAAAAAAATAAATTTAATGTGGACAGTCAGGGTATAACGCATTACAGGAACGCGTTACAAGCCCTGTAATGCATTCCGGTAATGCGTTACAACCCTTTTAAGCCATTAAAAGGTGTAACGCATTCCGTGAATGCGCTACAGGGTGTAACGCATTCCCGGAATGCGCGATACCCCTTTTTTTTTTTTCTTTTGCAGCAGCCGCCGTTGTTGTCCTCCTCGAACTCCGTGCCTGACAGCGCCTGACAGCCGTACCTTTTCTTTCTTTCCGTGCAGCAGCATCAGCAGACAACACAGACAATACAAACATATATATATATATACAACAGAATATACATATATATACTTATTTAATTACGAATTTTAATTGCAACAACTTCAAAAATTCATAATAAAAAATCTATACATCATAAAATTATGAAAAAAATACCCAGACGATCTACAACACTTGTAGAACCCAGATCAACATTCAAAATTATTCTGAGAAATGATTCCTCATCAAACAAAATTAATCCATGATATAACTTGTAAAAATCATAATTAATTTATACAATCACATAAAATTCTAAAATGTTTACCACAGATCTATATGCATACAACCTAAGCTCTGATACCAATGATGGATTTTAATCGCAGCGGAGGCATGGAAAAACACTTTTACACACATAAAATCCAAATAAAAGCATATAAATCATGGTAAAAATATAGGGATCGATTACTAACCTTTAATATGTGATCCAAAAGCAACGATCGGAGATCCTTAGCAGCTGCTCCTCAAACGTGAAGCACTCCACCGGTATCCACCAAGAAAATGACGTTAATGAGGAGGAGGAGGTGGAGAGAATTGGGTTTTTCTAAAAAAACTTTTGGGTTTTGGGTTAGAATGAAAATAGGGTTTATAATGGTATATTTATAGGCAAACTTTTCAGCTGAAATTTTCCCATAAATATTATTATTATTATCCCATTTATTATTCTCATTAATAATTAAAACACCTTTTAATTATTAATCCTTTTTCTAAACACTTTAGAAATAATTCTCTCTCTTGATTTAATTTCCAAAAATTAAATCCTTTAATTAATAATATTAAGAACTTTTCTTAATTAATTTATAATCAATTAAATCTCATTTAATCAATTATTAAATTTTGCCAATTAATTATTTATTTCATAAATAAATAATTATTAGCCATTATTAATTAATTCCTCCACCATTAAATCATTCTCTTTTTATGGTGTGACCCTGTAGGTTCAATATTAAGCCGGTAGTAGAAATAAATAATAGTAAAACTATTTTATCATTATTTATATAAATTCTCTAATTTATTAAATATGATTAATTAATTAATCATATTTATTCTACATCGTGAGGGATACTTCTCAGCATATCGTGACTATCCGGATAATAAGAATTCACTGCTTAGAATACCAAGAACCTATTCAGTGAATAATTACCATACAATAAACTCCTTCTACCCTACAATGTCCCGATTAAATACAAGGCATGGATCTCGTGTCAAGCCTATCTAATTCAATCACTTGCTTACCATTTACTATGCGTAGTTCTATGCAAATTAGAAACTCCTTTCTAATTTCATTCACTCTGACCAGAGATTCCTGAACTAGCATAAGTGGATCAGCCTTGAACATTCGCTTCCTTTACTGGAAGGGGTAGATCCTATATTGATCATATACTATCTTCGTGTACAAATTCCTATACCCAGTAGAGCCCTAATAATTGTCCCTGGAGACTAAAAACTAAACCAAAGCATAGTTCAGTGTACACAAGATGACTATGATGACCTCAAGTCTAAGGATACTTGTACAACTATCACTATGTGAATAACTGCTGACACGTGAGTGAACTCCATCAGTTGTTCAGCTGTGCGAGTCATGTTCAGTGAACTTATTCTATAATAAGCACCTACATACTAGCTATAGTGTCACCACACAAATGTCTATGAGAACAGACATCCTTCATAATGAAGCAAGCATAGTATGTACCGATCTTTGCGGATTATTAATTACCAGTTAGTAATCCTACGACCAGGAACTATTTAAGTTTAGAGTTATCATCTTTCAGGTCTCACTATTATGATCTCATCATAATCCATAAAAAGCTTTACTCTAAACTATGGTATATCTTATTTAAACACTTAAATAGATAGAGTCCGTAATAAAAAAAAGACAAGTCTTTTATTAATATCAATGAAATCAAAACAGATTACATAAAAAGTTATTCATAAATCCTAATACATGATTGAACTTTAGGAGATATTCCTTTCATAGCCATGGCTAGTATGTGTATGATTTGGCCTTTTGGGTAGCACGTGCTTATTGTCGTGCAAGTCCCTGTAAGATATTGGGTAGCATTTGCTTTGTGCTGTGCAAGCCCCTGTAAGTTTTTATGACTATATATTTCTGGATTACTGAAAATGTAGGACATCCTGTAAGTGTAAGATTATCTCCCATGTTCGTATGTAAGCTATTTTATGTATTATTTTGTAAGTGTGAGAATATGTGTAAGAGTATGTGTAAGGGTACGATTTCATTTTATCATTATTCTTTCGATTATATTATCTGTGATTAGTATGTATAATTGATAAGGATATGTGTAAGAGTATGATAAGTTTTGGGTGGTAAGCATTTAGTTTTTTTGTGAGTTGAGTATCCATTTTTTATATTGTCTCATTCACTATTATTATTGTGCTTCATTCAGATATTCAGTTGTGTTCTTAGCCTCGTCATCTTTTAATATTTGTTCAGTTATGTTTTATTTTATATCCGTATATGAGCCTTTCGCTCACTGCCGGTCCGTTGTTCTCTTTGTATTCCTCCGGCAGGTATTCTTACTTAGGCGGGCTACTTATGGGAAGGGTGCGAGTTATGGAACTTTGAGTAGTTTGGCCTTTCTTAGATTTCTCTGAGAGTTTGTTGGCATGGTTGTAATTTAGTTGTATTTTAATTTAAGAAATGTAACTTTATTGTATTTTTGAGAAGTTGTAAAGTTTTATCGGGTTTTAATGGATTTTGGATTTAAATAAGTATTATCTTGAGAAATTTTATTAGTTGGGTTGTTAAAGTTGGCATCAGAGCTAGTGTTTTCAGATTCTGTTGACTTGCCTTTAGGCTCGATGTATGAATTGTTGGTAGTTGTAAGATAGACTTATAGCCTTAGAGTTGCCTTTAGGCTCGACCTGTGAGTGTGGGTAGACTTTAGAAAGGATCGTTAGTTAAGAATGTTATTCGCTTCGTGTTCATTTGTTGTTTGTCTATATCCACTTTTTTAAAAAAGAGATGTGTCAGTTAAATTTCGAGGACGAAATTTTTGTAAGGAGGGAAGAATGTAACATCCCGATTTTTTATAATTATTTTTAGTTGAATTATTTGATTTAATTATTTATTAATATCAATGTGTTGTAATTAAATTAGTTTGTGTAAGTTTATTTTTATATTTATAATTAGAATATTGTTTTAAGAGTATTTGTTTTAAAAAAATAGTAAGGCTTTATTAAAAAAGAGTGAGGGTTTTAATAAAAAAAGGGAGAAAGAAGGAAGAGTTAGGGTTTGCTAAAAAAATAAGGGTTTGCGTTACTTTGATCGGAGAAGAGAGGAGAGATGGAGAGAGAAAGAGAAAGAGAAAATAGATGGAGATAGAGATGAACATCAAGAACGTTTTGGAGGGTTTTGAATTTGGTGTTTGTGGAATTGGGGTTCTTGTGATTTGTGGTTCTGAAATCGTTATTAGCATTCTCGGTTAGTAAGATCTCGAGGTACAGATATCTTTCTTGTATTCTTTCTTTTCATATTCGAATTCCTGTATGTATATTGCATATTCTGAATCTTGTTAAATTCGTATCTGATTCGTTGTTCATCGTATGATTGTGATTTTTATTCTCGTTGGAAAGCTAATTTGATTATCTTCATTTTTCATTCTTTGTATTTTCTGAAATTCTGCTTGTAAATATGTCAAAATCTGTTGTTTGTGTAATATATTGCTGAAATTTCTATTTGTTCGGCCTAACTTCATAAATTCATTATAAATTGAATATTTGTTCAAATATTATGAGCAATACCATTCTGGAAAGCTCTTTTCGATATCTAGCGTTTACTTTCTGCTGCTAAATTCTGTGATTTTGATGTCTTAAACATCAAAATATAATTGTAATCAGGGGCTGATTCTATTCTGCAGTCCGCATTTATTTGTTTTCTGAATTCGTTACTTATTCGTTTTTGACGAGCCTTACCATTCTGGAAAGGTCTCGGAATTTCCTACGAATTTCGTGCTTCGTACTTTTTTAGTTGACTTCATCTTTATGCAGTAATTTGACATTCTTTGAAAATGATCAGATTTGAGCTTATTAATAATTAGTGGTTTGTTATGTTATTTTGTTTCGTGATGTTGGATTATAGTTTTTTGAGGTTATTTGATAAATATATATATGATTTTGGAGATGTAAGATATTTGAGTGTGTGATCTTTGAGTATTTATTTTGAGTTATTTATGTTATTTGTATGACTTGGGAGTTTGTAAGACATCCGTCGTGAGTGGATAATCTCGTGTTTGGCACCTCCTATGCGGTGTACTTAAATTGTATGGGTGTGTCGCCGAAGTTGTGGGACACGTATAGCCATGGCTAGTATGTGTATGATTTGGCCTTTTGGGTCGCACGTGCTTATTGTCGTGCAAGTCCCTGTAAGATATTGGGTAGCATTTGCTTTGTGTTGTTCAAGCCCCTGTAAGTTTTGATGACTACATATTTCTGGATTACTGAAAATGTAGGACATCCTGTAAGTGTAAGATTATCTCCCATGTTCGTATGTAAGCTATTTTATATATTATTTTGTAAGTGTGAGAATATGTGTAAGAGTATGTGTAAGGGTACGATTTTATTTTATCATTATTCTTTCGATTATATTATTTATGATTATTATGTATAATTGATAAGGATATGTGTAAGAGTATGATAAGTTTTGGGTGGTAAGCATTTAGTTTTGTTTTGTGAGTTAAGTATCCATTTTTTTATATTGTCTAATTCACTATTATTATTATTATTGTTATTGTTATTGTTATTGTTATCAATTAAAAAAACGCTAAATAGATTCGGTTACATCCAATAAAATAAAGCATCGACTCGAATAGCCAGCTGCACATGAAGTTACAAATATATATATATATATATATATATATCAAGAATTTATTGTTATTGGTCATTGAAGGTCCGGTTTGTTTGAAAAAAAACAGGAAAGTGAACTGCTTAGCAAAAAAAAAACATGAAAGGGAACTATAATCTTTAAAAAACACTAACAACGTATTCATTTTCATACATTGATCAAATTATTATAAACCAGATATCACATACGGAATTTTTAAAGTTAGGAGATTTTACAAAAACAGAACGGTGTGCGCATATTTACTTTGATTCGGGTGTAAGAAAAAATAATCTTGAATTGAATTTGATTAATTACGATAAAAACTCAAAAGAAGTAGAGAGATGAAAGTAAAATAAACTTTACAGTTGTCGGGTAAAAAAGAAGACTATAAAGCAGGTCATGATCCATCTGCAGTTTAATACAGTATATCTGATATCACTGGACAATGGGGCCGCGGGTTGTCACAATGGCCGTACAGGAGTATGTAAAAAAATGTAAAGAAAAACTGTTGATGCATAATTGAATATATAAACACACCCGGTACATGCAGCAGTACTAATGCATTAACAGTAAATACACATTTATAAATATTTATAGTGATATATCTTTTAGACGTGCAAAAGAAGCAATGCCCAGGTGCAATCAAATTGCAGCAGGAGTAGTAGTAGTACTGATGAAGACTGAATCAATGAATTTTAAAGACCCTGAAGGACAAACTACAGATTACAAAGATATAGATTCAGATTGCTAGTTTCTGTGTAATATAAAGAGAAAGAGGAATTTGTCCCCCACCTGCCCCCACCAAAACCATTTTTTAAACTTTGCAATCAATATCATGTACAGAGATACTAGTCACGCAAGCTTGTTTGTTTTTATCATCTTATCCATAAGCGATAAATTCAATATATTGATGCTGACATTGGGATTTCACCTCCTCTTATACTTCCTATGTCACATTTGACATTTTTCAGTTCAATACAACAATTGTCCATTTTTTTAATTAGTGACTGTACGGGCTCACGCAATATTCTGCAAATCACGTCAATCAAGATAAATCGTATTTAAACGACAGACTTTGACTCAGAAGGCATAATCAAAAATTCTCATTTCGTGAGATTTTTTGTGAGATTCGAACATGTGACAAAAATATAGTTATCCCCTTTTTAACCAACTGTTACTTAACTGTTACTTGTCATATTTTACATTTTTTAGTCAAATGGATCAAAATTTGTCTAAAGTTTATTCATCTTACTAAATTATAATAATCGAAATGGAATATAATTAAATTCAACGATTATCCCCTTAATTTGATTATTGAGAATAATAAATAAATAACGTTTTACACATAGTCGTGGCTGATTTGGAATGCCATGTGCCAAATAGAAAAAAGTTGCTCTATAATAATATAATATAATAAGTAATTAAATAAAATTATAAATTATATATATATATTTAACGAGTACATAATATCTAAGGACGAGGAGGTGCGATCGAACACTTCACCACTGCTCTTACTGTGGCGCCCTTCAAACCCGGGTCAGAAGTTTGGGGTCCACAACACAAGCACAATATATCCACCTGTATAAGAAATATTATTTATATTGACCCTGCTTCACAAAATCACGGATCGCAACAGGTTAAAGTATGAACACAAGCCACAACCTTAATTTATTACATCGTGCCAAATCCCCACTAGTTTAACTTACAATTGATAATAAAATCATTTTTACAATCTAACTATCTCTTTACCGCATGAAACTTCTGCTAGCTCGATCCAACTCGACTGGAACCTTAGCCCGCACTTTGGACTGAGGAACTTCCCTATCATCCATATTCTTTTCAATTGTAAAATATATAAAAGAATCGCAATGGTGAGCTAACTAGCTCAGCAAGTCATGATAACGATAACTGAAGTTAAACAATAATCAAAGGAGATGATTCAAAGGAATCAAGTTTCTTTTTAACTAATCATTAGAATTGGATATTCATCTTAAGTTTTAAAAACCAAGGTTAGGCTGCTGATCAGTCACGCACTAACCCCGAGCAAGCATACAGCACTGCTCTAATTACTGGATCCAAGACACACATTGGCCTAACTTGACCATGAGTATGGTCTGACCACGAATCTGGTTCACATAAATAAAAACTATCCAATCCTAAAGCAGTTCCATATGATAACAATATAATTCAATAAAACAAGATCATAAACAATGATGGTTAAACATTTGCATAAAAATGTAAGAAAACTTATGGATATCTCAAGGATATATCAGGGTATGTATAAGAAACGGTTTTCAATTTGTACCAACATCCGGTATTAGGTCAGAAATGATTTTTCAAGGTATAGTTCTTTGATGTTATAAAGAATGGTTGAAGTATAAAAGTTTTTATGTTTTCAAACAATTTTGTTTCAGTGTTTTGTATTTGGTAGTGATACATTTGGAAAGTAGTATCATATTTGTGTGGTTTGTATATGAGGATCAGCAAAGGATGGTTTTACAAAGAATGAGGCTTATGACTCACGATCAAGAAAGATCAGGGTTCAAGGGTAAATTGTTTACAGCACTTGCTATATAAAACATGGGTTATTTTGAATAGTAGCGACATGTTATGAAACACTTCAAAAATATATTTGCAATATATCTTGAAGAAAAGTTCAGAAGTACTTGCCTTACAAGGCTTTACAGCTATTACTAATCAACTCTGAGCCGACTCTGTTGCACAGGTTCTAACGTCCAACCACTAGATCTCATTGGATTCGACTTTGACACCCGGGTCTCTCTGTTGAAACTCTACTGAGCTCGTCGACTTATCACTATGTTATCTTTAATCCATCGTCCCCTTTCAGGTTCCCGACTATAACCTACAGAGTCGAAATACCCTACGTTTGACGTCTAGGTATACTTGACATATCCTCGATACTAATTCTTACCCAACGATATTCAAACCCGACTCATAATTATTCATTTTAGAATAACACAGAAAAAAATTAGGGTTCACATTCTCGAAATCGATCTAGTGTTCATTTTCTGAAACTACGTATACTTGTCATTTTACGAAATTAGAGTTACTGTGCCTTGGTCAAATCATACAACACAACATACAATCAGGTTCTTTATAAAACATGCGTATATGTATTTACTTATGTTCGCTCAACGTCCCGATAATCCTCGGATACGCTCCCGTATTTCCGTAATTTGATTTTCCCGGAAATCGGGCAGTGTCCCCTTTGATTATCGGACTACCCGTCGAAACATCAATCGACGTTAAACCAACAATAGTCAAATTCACAACTACAATTCCAACCACCAGTTCAATTTAACAATTAATCCAATCATAATTCGTCAACTGATTTACATACTCGACTTTAATGTAAAATCAAATTCTCGTTTCAACGATAATCTCACGAACTAATTTATTTATTATTATTATTTTTTTTAAAATATTAGGACTCAGAATTATATCATCACCGTCCACCGTCGGCTCACCGAGGCTCATCGCCGACGGCGGTACAATTTATTGGTGCCCGATATAATGCGGGTTTCCAAATAAATTACATCGATTAAATCTAATTTTCCGTACAAAATTAATTTATTTCACGAATTGTAATCAATAATTCCTGCAAAATAGTAAGAATAATTTCAGAAATAATCAAATTAACACAATCAACCAGCAATTACAATACAACACCGTACTACACACTTCACACCCGCCACACACTCGCGTGTTAAACACGCACAACCACTGTACAGGGCCACCTCGCCGGAGAACCGGCGGTAACCCCAAAAAAACAGAAGAAAACGGCAGCAAAGGAACCAGCACACATAGAGAAACAACACACACAGACACACTTGACAACACACACATATGTACACATATATACCGTACACACACCCATCGGAATAGAAGGAAACAGGCGGCGATATCGCCGGGAAGCAAGAACTCGGCGATGTGAATCACCACGAACAGGGAAGGGAAGGGGAAAACGATTGGAAGAAAGAAAACAGAGGTTACCAGGAAGATTAAGTGAATAATCAAGGGGAAGAGAGACTGATATGAGGGAGAGATATGAGAGAGGTTCAGGCAAGAGATGAGAAGTAGGGGCTGTACATTTTAATTATTTGTTCATTGATTTATTCCCTAATCAGCAACTAACACGAGGCTACATGACTGCTAAAAATTCAACACGTGTCTGGTTTTCCACTTGCAAGCCCGATATCGATCCGTAATTAACAATTAACGAACCGAGTTGCATTTAAAACAAATTCAAAAAATTATGAAAACAGTCTTAAAATGTTACAAATATCCCGAAATTTAAGAAAACATAAATTTTGCAATTTTAAAATAATTTCTGAAATGCAGTTTATACCCGCTTTTAGCAATTAAACGAATCGACATGCCGGTGAAATTAATCCCAAAAATTTCTAAAATAATTTTAAAATTCTCGAAATATTCCCAACTTGAATAAATATGAGTTTCATAATTTTTGAAGAAATCAGGAATTAAATACAGATTTTACAATTTAAATATAATCAGAAAATCATACAGGGTTAAATAATTGATAAAATATTGATATTTAAATTTTGTAAAATCCCAAAAATAATTATTAAGATTATAGAATTATAGAACTAATTTTAGAGACAATCCAAATATTTACGGATTTAGAACTCTAATAAAATCACCTTTAAAAATTAAAACAGAATAATCTAACTCAATCTTTAACTACACACTCCAATCCTTTACACCAATAAATCACAGAAAAAAATAGCATATATCGATATGCTACTATCAAAACCAAAACACATATTTTATTCAATTACTACTTCCATAATTACCTTTTTAAATAATTCAAAAATACACGGGTCGTTATATCCTTCTCCTCTTAAAAAGATTCTGTCCTCAGAATCTGGTCTACTTACACAAGTGAGGTTATTTGTCAAGCATATCTGACTCTAGTTTCCAAGTAGACTCTTCTACTCGAGGATTTTGAATGTACTAACTATAGATATATACTCATTTCCAATGACTCGCCTTTAACGATCAAGAGTTTGGATTGATCGCCCTATGCAAAACAAACTTGGACAAGAGCTCCATTGGCTCCTGATCAATCACTTAATTTAAATCAGATACTTATCATTTTTAACTTTAACAGGCCAAATGCACTATATGTACGCACTGTTGTGACGGTAATATCAACTCATAAATAACTTTAACTATATTTATCAATACCCCGAATGGCTCACTGAATTTAGGACTCAGCGTGTCCCTTCTATTCAGACCTACCCAATCTTTTTTCAAGGTAAAACTTGTACTAACACTACTGGTCCTATTTCTATACTCATATTCTCTCTCGATACAATCTCTCCTTCTTTCTTTGTCTATTCCAAGCTGCTTCAGTCAATATTACTACGCTCTTGGTGTGCTGAATTAACTTAGAATTTGACAACTTCCTTTTTCTCACTTTATCTCAATAAAAATGGGAACTTACACTCGCGTTCGCATGAAGCTTGGTAAAGTAGCATTCCAAAGCTGACATTGATGATAAATGATCGTTCCAGTGTTTCCTTAAAACTTCACCTCTTAACATATCTTACATTTCCTAAATCATTTCCGTACTTTGACTCTCCGCATAAGGATGTTAGACGGTGCTCGTTTTCCACTTTTTCCCATTCGTCTATTAATTTCTCGGTGGTCTTAATTACATCTAATCCTTTTTTGTCAGCATAAGGCATCTGTTACCGTACGGCTTTGCTTAGGTAGTTGTGAATGGATTAATTGAGAATCTTTGGTTAACCTTAGTCAAAATTTCATTCTTGAAGACTCAGCGTATAGTTGCTTTCCTTCTGATCTTTGGAGAAAAATCCTTGGGCATCCCACGTAGACTTTCTTATTCCTTGAGTAGCTGAGGATGTTATCAATAAATGCAATTTGCTTATCTAAGTACTCCTTATACACCATGATCCTTAATTCCTTATAATCACCTAATACACTTGTTATTTCAAATAATATTACCAGAGCTTGCAATGCTCTTAACTCACTTTAATCGTACTCTCTGATATGTTCTCAGGTCGGATCTTAAGTTAATCCTCGAGATATAATATACTGCTTGAATTAGATCCCGTAGGAAATTAATTCTTTATATGGGTCGCTTATTCTTATTCGTTGTTTTGCTAAACTCCCACGTCACGATTCGCCTCTTGTAAAGTCACTTCCTGGATCTGCCTTATCCATTAGACCTCCAATACTTCACTTTAATTCTTTGACATGTCTAACACTTCCCAATCTATTTTGAAATTCCCTTCTTATATCTGGTTATCACTATTTTTCTGTAAGTTTTCTATATATCTTGGCATCTCTTATACTATGAATTCCCTGTGGCATTTCATTTCTTAATTCTTCTACTTGTAACTTTCAAGTGCTGGAAGAGAACCCGGGGATATCGTGATCATTCTCCTGGTCGCATAAATTTCCTCTCACTACTGCTAACAGCGTGATCCATTATCTTCTTTTGACATTTCCTTATCTTTCTCTTAACAACTTCGACTGAAAGGTCATACTATTCATCCTTGCTCCTGTTTGGATTATAAACTCTGACTCCCAAATCCGACTTCTAAAATTCCATAGAAAATTCTTCCGGTATAGTTTCTATGTCCGTTATTGCTTTCCTCTGTCTTTGCTTTTCCTCGTGAATACATACTTCACCTTCTTATGGCCCGTATAGATCCTACACCTTTCTCCATACATATCATGTTTCCAAAATCTTTCAAAACGAATATTATTACTGTTAATCCCAAATTATGGGTAGGATACTTCTGCTCATAAGATTTCGGTTGTCTTGATGCATATACAATAACTCTATTGTGCTGCATCAACACACATCCTATTCCCTAATGAGAAGCATCACCATTACTACCCAACCTCCTTGATATTTTTAAATTAATAAAACAGGTGCTGAAACCATTCTTTCATTTAACTCCGCAAAACTTTCCCTTCATCCTTCTCCAATTCACAAAACTTCTTGCTTTTCCTGGTTAGCTTCGTCTAAGATATTGCAATTTTCACGAAATCTTACACAAATTTCCAATAGTAACCGATCCATGATAAAACTTCTTACTTTTGTTGGTGTTTCTGGTCTCTTTTCATTCATAGTAATTTTAACTTCTGCTGAATCTCTTTTGATCTTCTCTTCATTGACTATTTATGCTAAGAACTATTTTTCATACAACTTCTTTCTTCTCCAACTTCACAGTTATCATTAAATGTTTTGCCTGGTCCTCCGTTAACTTTAAGTATCACAACTATAGCTTACTCGGATATTCCTTAAAGGTGCTGTCCATCCAGTTCAAATATTACTGGTATATTGGTTAATATAAATGACAATACGAGAACAGTACTTAGTTCTGAAAATTATCCTTTATACATCCATAAATTTATCTTCAATTGGTGAAATACCAAGTCTTAAATCAGTCTTATAAAAGTACTTTACTTCCTTCATTTGATCAAACAAATCATTGGGTCGAGGTAACAGATACTTGCTCTTGATAGTAAACTTGTTGAGCTCTTGTTAGTCGACGCATAATCACATACTTCCATCTTTCTTATGAACATTTAGTACTGGTGCACCTTATAGGATATGATGGGTCTAATCGCTTCTTCTTCAAATATCTCTTGCGTCTACTTTGCTACTTCCTCATTTTAACTGGTGTCATTTCGGGTAAGGCCATAGTCACTGGCTTCGTCTCAGGCGTTAAGTCAATCACGAGCTTCCTTTCTCTATCGGGAAGAAATGTTGATAACTTATCTAAAACATATCTTGAAATTCCTTAATTGCTATTAAATCTTCAAATTTTGTTTGCTTCTGACTTTTATGTATCCCGTAATCACCATAATGTTCATATCTTGATCATCATAATCATCATTAACAAACTCTTTACCTTCTTTTATCTTCTAAACCTCCTCATCTTCTCATTTGGCATCTTCAGAATTATCTTGTCATCACGACGGTCTGTCTGGTCATCACGCTTTAGTAGTCAATCCATTTCTTAGAATAATATCAAATCTTCTTATCTTCCATAATATCAATTCTTCACAATTTATTGCCATAAATTTCAATTCCACCATTGGTGCTTACTTATTCAACAATTTTACGGTCTTGACTTGTTAGTCCTTTGATCCCAATCTTATCAATTCAACAGGATAATTCATCTTATCAACAAAACCTTAGAAGCTAAACAATCAAGTTGCTCTCACATCTTCCAATACTTTAACGCATAAAGTATTCACGATAATCATTCACATCACCATATTCGTGTTCTGAATAATATATTTCACAGGAAAATCGCAATTTCTCGTTGTCGGAGATGTATTCCTCCTTGGAGTTGATTCCCTTGGTTCTTAGTATATCCCTAACTGAGGCTAGCGATTTGCAATTCTCGTCATATGCCTTTGTTTGCTTTCCATGCATAAGAGTTAGATGGAACTCCGTCCGCTTGATTAAGGATACGTTGATTTCTGCTTGAAAACCTCTTGCAAAGAACGACGGTATAACGAAATGACTAGAAGGATTCAAATTCCAACAAAATTAGAGTTGAAAAGAAAGAAGAAACAAGGATTTGAATATGAATGAGACAACCACATTGGTACTTAAGATGGCCAGTCTTTCGTACCATATGGCATACAACATATGTTTAGGTGGCGTCCCACCCGACTCTTCGTCATTCTGGTAAAGTGTCTCACCATAACACTGTTTGTCCCGATCAGAGAGCAAGACTTGAGGGAAGCAAATAAATTTGAAAGGAATAGAATATACTTCCTTTCGATATCATAGAAAAGAGTTTACTTGAGGAAAGAAGTTGTTATATTTTTAGGAATTGAGAAGGAATATGCGCTGTAATATTGAAAACTAGAATGATACCATTGGTCACCATCCACTTTTCACTTGTATTCATCTTCCGAGCTAGTTCGATCATATCTCCATTGTTTCATATAATAACTTTTAGAAAATACGTTAAAATGTCTTCGCAAATTAAGCATTATGGTAGATTCTTACTTATCACATCTTGCGTCTTTAACATCACACCTCTACATATAATACTTTAGCAACTCGATCATAGTAACGTCATTACCAGACAACCTCGAGTTTCCTTTTTAATTTAGAATAACCCCGAAGCATTCAACATAGCGATCCTTGTGTTAATAATATTCTTCTTTTTAAGAAATCTAGAAATCTTCTCAATCTCCTTCAGTCATACTCAGACTTCTGTTAAATCAGTGAATTCTTTGAACTTGGATAATCCTGTAATTGGATAAGTAATTGCTCTGTACACTGATTCTGTTGTTAATCTTATCAAACAATATTTGTACCCTTCTGTTGAGAATAACCAACTTCTTCATAATCACAGATCACTTTATCCTCTGAATTAACAATATTAAGTCTGAAACAGCATTCTTCTAGGTAATCCGGGCTTTTTAACAAACAAGAAACTCAAGTAGTAACTTGACAACCAATGTTTAAAAATCATTTTATTCGAAAAGGCTTTTAGAAATTTGTAAAAGAAAATCTTTTTCGAAAACTTGTTTAAAAAGTTTGGAAAATCACAAACCTGATTGTCCTTACTATATGAGTTGGTTGTTATCTTTCCGACCTATAACAAGGTACCAAATTAATGGATCGATCATATAAAGGTCCATTCGCTTCAATCTACCTTTTCTTCTTCATCATGTCCACTTACCTTCCTTAATCGACGAAACTTCAATTGTTGTCACACATTATCTTATTCGTAGTTTCACATCAAGACTCCCATACTGGTGATACTCCCGACATTATCGTTGCAGTAGTTAAGTAAAACAGGCTATCCAATAATCAATAAGTCTATTTCATAGAACAAGGTTTGCTCGTATCACATCACATCACTACTTTACATATCGCATTTATCATAGCACCATCATTTAATTTCACAAAAATTCCAGGTTCATACTTTTCTCTCTAACTCTTTCAAAGTTCGTCTAATTCATCCCGTAATTATTCACGGGTGGTTTAATCACTAATGGCTTCTTTTAACCCGATAACAACTATCTTCTAAAACACTTAAATCTCCTCTCTAAACTTCTTCGCACCTTTATTTATATCTCAAACGCTCACCATTTACTGTAGCTCTTGAATCCATCCTCGTAGGTACAATCGCTTCGTAGGACAGGTTCTAAACTGGGGGTATAGAACAGGATGTAGCGTAAACTAAAGAGATACGCTCACGACCGAATGTCCAGTAAAACAAGAATAAACAGACGGAGGTTCTTGAATAGATAATCTCATATCAAGAGGTAGAAAAATTAGCGTAGAATAGCTTAAAGAAGTACAACCGTTATAACAGGAGGTAGTACCATTAATGCTGGTAGAGAAACAAGGTGCAAATCCAATCTGAAAGAAGATGACGATCCTTGAACGAGAAGCTCCAAACGATCGAATGACATCAGGAAATCAGGATCTGCCATTACCGTTGTCTGGAAATCACGTCGCAAGCTGAGAATCCCGAATCGCAACACGAACCGTGCCAGAGACCTACTATGCAATTGCACTCAACCTCACAACGTCTTATCTTTTTATTTCCTATTCCTAATCCTAACCCTCTACCCAGTCCCGAAAATCTAGGCTTGTTTCAATGACTTATAACCTGTAGCTCAGATACCAACCTGTGGCGCCCTCCAAACCCGGGTCAGAAGTTTGGGGTCCACAACACAAACACAATATATCCACCTGTATAAGAAATATTATTTATAATGACCCTGCTTCACAAAATCACGGATCGCAACAGGTTAAAGTATGAACACAAGCCACAACCTTAATTTAGTACATCGTACCAAATCCCCACTAATTTAACTTACAATTGATAATAAAATCATTTTTACAATCTAACTATCTCTTTACCGCATGAAACTTCTGCTAGCTCGATCCAACTCGACTGGAACCTTAGCCCGCACTTTGGACTGAGGAACTTCACTACCATCCATATTCTTTTCAACTGTAAAATATATAAAAGAATCGCAAGGGTGAGCTAACTAGCTCAGCAAGTAATGATAACGATAACTGAAGTTAAACAATAATCAAAGGAGATGATTCAAAGGAATCAAGTTTCTTTTTAACTAATCATTAGAATTGGATATTCATCTTAAGTTTTAAAAACCAAGGTTAGGCTGCTGATCAGTCACACACTAACCCCGAGCAAGCACACAACACTGCTCTAATTACTAGATCCAAGGCACACATTGGCCTAACTTGACCATGGGTATGGTCTGACCACGAATCTGGTCCACATAAATAAAAACTATCCAATCCTAAAGCAGTTCCATATGATAACAATATAATTCAATAAAACAAGATCATAAACAATGATGGTTAAACATTTGCATAAAAACGTAAGGAAACTCATGGATATCTCAAGGATATATCAGGGTATGTATAAGAAACGGTTTTCAATTTGTACCAACACCCGGTATTAGGTCAGAAATGATTTTTCAAGGTATAGTTCTTTGATGTTATAAAGAATGGTTGAAGTATAAAAGTTTCTGTATTTTCAAAAAATTTTGTTTCAGTGTTTTGTATTTGGTAGTGATACATTTGGAAAGTAGTATCATATTTGTGTGGTTTGTATATGAGGATCAGCAAAGGATGGTTTTACAAAGAATAAGGCTTATGGCTCACGATCAAGAAAGATCAGGGTTCAAGGGTAAATTGTTTACAGCACTTGCTATATAAAATATGGGTTATTTTGAATAGTAGCGACATGTTATGAAACAGTTCAAAAATATATTTGCAATATATCTTGAAGAAAAGTTCAGAAGTACTTGCCTTTCAAGGCTTTACAGCTATTACTAATCAACTCTGACTCGACTCTGTTGCTCAGGTTCTAACGTCCAACCACTAGATCTCATTGGATTCGACTTTGACACCCAGGTCTCTCTGTTGAAACTCTACTGAGCTTGTCGACTGATCACTATGTTATCTTTAATCCATCGTCCCCTTTCAGGTTCCCGACTATAACCTACAGAGTCAAAATACCCTACGTTAGACGTCTTGGTATGCTTGACATATCCTCGATACTAATTCTTACCCAACGATATTCAAACCCGACTCGTAATTATTCATTTTAGAATAACACATAAAACAATTAGGGTTCACATTCTCGAAATCAATCTAGTGTTCATTTTCTGAAACTACATATACTTGTCATTTTACAAAATTAGGGTTATTGTGCCTTGGTCAAAACATACAACACAACATACAATCAGGTTCTGTATAAAACATGCGTATATGTATTTACTTATGTTCGCTCGACGTCCCGATAATCCTCGGATACGCTCCCGTATTTCCGTAATTTGATTTTCCCGGAAATCGGGCAGCGTCCCCTTTGTTTATCGGACTACCCGTCGAAACATCAATTGACGTTAAACCAACAATAGTCAAATTCACAACTACAATTCCAACCACCAGTTCAATTTAACAATTAATCCAATCACAATTCGTCAACTGATTTACATACTCGACTTTAATGTAAAATCAAATTCTCGTTTCAACGATAATCTCACGAACTAATTTATTTATTATTATTATTATTTTTTTAAATATTAGGACTCAGAAATTATATCATCACCGTCCACCGTCGGCTCGCCGAGGCTCATCGCCGACGGCGGTACAATTTATTGGTGCCCGATATAATACGGGTTTCCAAATAAATTACATCGATTTAATCTAATTTTCCGTACAAAATTAATTTATTTCACGAATTGTAATCAATAATTCCTGCAAAACAGTAAGAATGATTTCAGAAATAATCAAATTAACACAATCATCCAGCAATTACAATACAACACCGTACTGCACACTTCACACCCGCCACACACTCGCGTGTTAAACACGCACAACCACTGTACAGGGCCACCTCGCCGGAGAACCGGCGGTAACCCCAAAAAAAACAGAAGAAAACGGCAGCAAAGAAACCAGCACACATAGAGAAACAACACAAACAGACACACTTGACAACACACACATATGTACACATATATACCGTACACACACCCATCGGAAAAGAAGGAAACAGGCGGCGATATTGCCGGGAAGAAAGAACTCGGCGATGTGAATCACCACGAACAGGGAAGGGAAGGGGAAAAAGATTGGAAGAAAGAAAACAGAGGTTACCAGGAAGATTAAGTGAATAATCAAGGGGAAGAGAGACTGATATGAGGGAGAGATATGAGAGAGGTTCAGGCAAGAGATGAGAAGTAGGGGCTGTACATTTTAATTATTTGTTCATTGATTTATTCCCCAATCAGCAACTAACACGAGGCTACATGACTACTAAAAATTCAACACGTGTCTGGTTTTCCACTTGCAAGCCCGATAAACAAATTCAGAAAATTACGAAAACAGTCTTAAAATGTTACAAATATCTCGAAATTTAAGAAAACATAAATTTTGCAATTTTAAAATAATTTCTGAAATACAGTTTATACCCGCTTTTAGCAATTAAACGAATCGACATGCCGATGAAATTAATCCCGAAAATTTCTAAAATAATTTTAAAATTCTCGAAATATTCCCAACTTGAATAAATATGAGTTTCATAATTTTTGAAGAAATCTGGAATTAAATACAGATTTTACAATTTAAATGTAATCAGAAAATCATACAGGGTTAAATAATTGATAAAATATTGATATTTAATTTTTGTAAAATCCCAAAAATAATTATTAATATTATAGAATCATAAAACTAATTTTAGAGACAATCCAAATATTTACAGATTTAGAACTCTAATAAAATCACCTTTAAAAATTAAAACAGAATAATATAACTGAATCTTTAACTACACACTCCAATCCTTTACACCAATAAATCACAGAAAAAAATAGCATATATCGATATGCTGCTATCAAAACCAAAAAATATATTTTATTCAATTACTACTTCCACAATTACCTTTTTAAATAATTCAAAAATACACGGGTCGTTATACTTACTCTAATTATACACATACTAAATTACTAAATTGCTAAAATTATTAAACATAGTTTTCATATCTTGCTAAAATACGACCTAATGCTAAACTACGACTACAACTTCATACTAATTATTTATTATTTATTAATATAAATATATAAATTTATATATATATTAAAATTATTATTTAATAGGAAAAATATTTTTTTAAATATTTAAATATTATCGAGAACCGTGCATCACACGGGTTTAAACTATCTATATATCTATCTCTATACTATCTATTACTATTATATAAAAGACGAAACATTGAAATTATGGTACGGTGCCTGTTTTGTTGGTACACACGAATTTACCGAATTACTCCTATTTTACTTTTTATTAGACTTAGTAATCGGATTATAATAAACAAAGAAATAAAAATTGTTTTCAATTATAACACGTTACCTTTTTATTTCTCTCATTTAAACCAATTTCTCTAAATATCACTGATAAGTTTATTTAGTAAAATAGAATAATAATATTATAACCACTAATAACTAATAAATTACCTTTTTTAGCTACTTAATTATTTATTTTATTTAATTATTGTTTTACTTGAAAACTTTGTTAAACTCCTTAACTTTAACAATCCATAAATTCTTAAGCGCTTTACAAGAGAAACTTAGCATCATCATCTTTATTTCTCGACAACAACAATATAATCTAATTGTTTAAGACAATGCAAAAACCCTCTATTCTTAAAATAATGCAAAAGTCAAAATCATTTGCAAATCTAACCTCACACATATATTTTAAATGGATCCACATTAAAAACATTTATTTTATATAATTTTTACTATTAATATAAACATGAATATACTTAAAGTAAGTATTATCTTACAATTCAATTGCATAAACAAAATAAAAGAAAAATAATTTGATTTTTGAAGTCTGATTATTTATCTATCAATATTATTATATTAAATACGAAACTTTACGGTCCATACTTCAATTACATAATTGCTCTTTCTTAAAAAAAATTAATATTTTACCCAATTGCCCTTACTTAATTAATATATAACCAATTATCTTTATAAGTAAAATATGTTACCTTTTTCATTTTCACCAATTAAAACAATTATTTCTCTACAAATATTTTAGACACTTCTTTTTAATCTATACCTTTTTAAGTAAAACATGTTGTATTTTTTATTTTCTCAAAATAAAACAAATTTATCTCTAAAAATGTTACGGACAATTCTTTTTAATATCGCTGATTATATATTTATCAATCTATATATCTTATATACTATTTATACTATTATATTAAGAATGAAACATTAAAAATTTGGTTGTTGGTCCTTGGTCACTCATCTAGAGCCGTTAGATCGAATTGATGAGAACCTTTAGATATTATTATTATTCAAGTGATATAAGACCAATTAAAATTATAATTTATAATATAATAATAAAAACAATTGTGCATCGTGCACGGCTTATATATTAGTATTATATAATAGAATAAATATTGAAAGTTGGATCGATCAGTACCTGTTTGTTGGTACTCGATGATTTTATCTAATTACCCTTTTTTATATATTTTTATAAAAGTAATTAATATATAAATAATATCAATCTATTAACAATTTATATTAACAAATTTGGTATGACGTGGATTATGAGCCGGATTAATAATTAACAACTTTTTTTATATATGTTAGGTATGAATACAACACAGAGGGGGGTGAATTTGTTTTGGCTTAAATATTTGATTTTCGATCGACTTAGGCTTTAGCAGTTGGTTGTTGTTAATGATTTAGTAGAATGGATGTTAAACATAAATAGCTGTGCAAATATGTAAAATAAAGATCTTCAAAACTCACTTAATTTTATATTAAAAATCAAGCAGTATTTTGCTACAAAATCTCTAAGTTCTTGTTTTAGAACTTAGCTTCTTTCTTGAGAGAGAACACATAATTTTTCTAATCTGATTGTTCTTCTTAACTTAACTAGAGGACTAGTGTTAACTTTATAACTCAGTTAACAACTGGTTTACACAATGGATAATAAACATGCTATTAGCTTTTCTAAACTGTCACTTGTCACTTCTATTTATAAAAAAGCAAATCTTCCATTTCTGGCTTAGAATATCTTTAGCATCCCATGATTACTTTAATCTTCTCTGTCAGTTAATCTTTGTCTTTGATCTTGCACATCTCTCAAGCTGCTTTTTGTAGACTTGTCAATCCAGCTGTGTGAATTGTTTGTTGATTTGCAACCTTAGATATTGAACTGTTCTGCAATTCTGTACTTAGAGAAATTTCTTCACTTCGAGATCTCCAGTTAAGCTGTAGAGAACTCGACATCTCGATAGGCATGTTGGCTTGTCGATATCTCTGAAACTTCATTGTTGCCTAGACTTATCGACAACTCTGAGTTCTCTAGTGAATTTTTGTTTATCGATAACTTAGAGTTCTCTAATGGACTTTGGATTATCGATAACTCAGAGTTCTCTAATGAATGTATACTTGTCGATATCTCTGAGTTCTCGACAGACAATTTCTGAGTTCTATACACCCGGTGGATGTTGCTTATCCGTCGAGTAGTGATGGTTTATCCGTCGTGTAGACATTCCTCATCCATCGAGTAGATATTGCTCATCCATCAGGTAGATGTTACTCATCCGTCGGTACTCTCTAGAGTTTAAATGACTTCTCGATAAGTCATTCTGGAGTTCTCGAATGATTTCTCTATAACACTAATTCTGTGACTTGTAGAGATCTTGACTTAGAATGTTTTACACCAAACAGATTTATTCAACTCCAAGCTTCTTCATAATTCTTCTGAGGCATGATCTTCTTGATCTTCTTCCAGATAGAATTCTTAGGCTTGACACTGTTTAGAGAAAAATGCTCCAGTCTGCTCCATTTATATTTTACAGACATTAAGTGTTACAAGTATGAATTACAGATTAAGGTTACAATACAACTAATCTTAGGGTTGTCAGTATGACTTAGTCTTGTTATGATGCATGCATGTCTTGCACAACAATCTCCCCCAATTTGTGAGAAGATTGCGTATCACAAATTCATGCTTGTTAACAAGACTAACCCCAAGTTAAAGACTGAAAATAAAATGATACAAAAGCTGATACAACACTTGTACATTGGACAGTTTACAATAATTAAGTAAAGACTGAGCTATCTGATTCTTTCTCAATTATATTCTTAATTTGCACAAGTATTTCCAATTCTTCTAGGATGGGGGTGTCAGCTAAAGCCTCTATTAGTTTCAGCAAATCTGACTTAGGATATCTAGCTAACATCCCTATCCTGTAACTTGACAAAGAACCAGCTTTTATATTCAGAAATCTTTCATCCTTTGATATTCTAATCTTGCCTAATGTTGATGATATTATTACCTCCAGTAATCTTTGACATTCTTCTGAGGCATAATTCTTTGACATCATCTGTTATATATTACAATCTCCCCCAACTTGTTCATTATGAAATTATGCACAAGTTCTGATTGATGATGTCAAAACTTTAACTAAATGCATAAACCAAAACCAGTCTTCCCATCAGGTCTTCTTTTGTTGAGTTGTATTTAGATTTATTCAACATTCATTTAGATTTATTCAACATCCATTAGCTGTTTTGGTATTTAGATATATTCTCCCCCTTTTTGACATTATCTCCAGGCAGTAAAATCCAGATAAATGCACATTGTTCAAGCTGTTGTTATTGTCCATTTGGAACACTATCTGCAGCTTCAAGCTTCATTAAGATTCATGGTGATAAGTTTTAAACAATAGAAGTTTCACTTAGATCTGCAGAAAAATCTGTTAGTGATAAAAGTCCTAAGCTCTCTGTTCTTTTGAATAAGTGGTCTCACCAAATTTCACTGCACTAGACTCATGACTTTTGAGAGTCAGAGTTCCCTCACAAGGATTACTAAATCCATACATTCATCTACCTCTCCTTTTGCCAGGAAGGATCCTGCCTCTCTTATTCTTTGTTTTTCATTCAATCTTTTCTCTTATTCTCACATGAAAGGCTCAAATGTTGTTTGACCTACATAAATAAGAGGTGGCTGAGAGGAGGTAATCTGTGATCATATGATTAGAGGAAAACCATATAGGGCTAATCATACTCATTTCACCAGAAGAATGAGTGCATAAGCATCTATGACCGGGGTCACAGTTTGACTCACAGATTGCTCTGTGGTTGTGACAGTGTGTTGTCCTCCACTTGTAGTGAGAACCTCCATTGGAATTGGAGAGGATTTGACTGGGTTACTGTCATGTACACCAGCCTCAAACCTTTGTGCACCTTGCAGAGCACTGTCACATAAATGTGATAAGATTGCCCTTTTTATGACATTATCATAGGCAATTGTTCTTCTAGCTTTGACTGCTGAGACAGCTTCTGCTAGAGTTATGAGGGGAGTTGTTCCTTCTTAAGGAACCTCCAATTGAATTGGAGAGGATTTAGATAGCTCCCCCTCAGGAGTACTACCCTCAAACCTATCAGTCTGTTAAGACTGTTTTGCACATGAAGGTGCATGAGAAACATTCATGAAATATTCTGTAAACTGATAAACTTTCATGTTTGGTGGATTCTTTTCTCAAACAACTGAATCAATGTGAAGGTCATCAAGACATTGCTGTCCTTTTATAAAACAGGTGGCTTTTGAGAGTCACCTGAGTGGGATTGTGTTTGAGTTTGTGTTTGTGTTGCTGTTGTTGTTCCATATTTAATGAAAGTTCTGATTCTTGTCTGAAAGTTCTAGTTTGTGTTTGTGTTGCTGTGTCTGGGTAAACCGCAGTTTGGTTTTGGAATGTTTTAGCTGCAGTTAAACACAAATACCTGTTGATTGAAACTTGAATCTCTTGTTATTGTCTGAGTGGATTGTGTTGAACATGTAATGCATTGAACATATTTATCTGTATTGATTAGGCATAACCATTGAGACATGCAGTTGCAAGCATTATGACAGGAAAACTGATAATCAATTAATTCGTAAACACAAGGCAATCATGACATAAACAATCAAGCAACAAAAATATATTGATAAAGAAGAAGATAATTTCATTGATATTAAATATAGAGTACATTAAGATGCAGATTACATAAAGTAAATCCTAATCCTAACTACTCTAATTTAGACTTCTTCTTCTCAGCCTCCAACCTCCTTGCCCTGCGCTGGTAAGCCCTGGACATGGATGTGCAAGAGAGATGATCCTCTCCTGCAACTCCAAAGCAGCAAGGCGTTGCTGCTCAGCCTCCCTTGCATGCCTCTCCTACTCGAATGAGGCTTCCATCTCAAAGAAAAGAATGTCAATTTGATCATCCCACGAGAGTCCGTAAAAGACCTCAAGTGGAACATCAAAGGGGCTGTAAACTACCCCCTTGATGCGGACATGAAGTCCGAAAGGATCAAAATACACCAAACCATCATCCAAATGATGAACCGGTAGATAAGCTCCATTAACAAGTCTGTAGAAGACTGGGCATCCATTTGAATGAGAGAAAGAGAGATGAAGAGAAGGTGAGTTTGAAATTTGATGTTTTTGTTGAGAGTAGGAGAGTGATGAGTGATAAAGAGTGAAGCATTTTAATTTATAGAGGGAGTAAAGATAGAAACTAAGAGACTCTTGAGTTGCCCGAATAATAGGAGTAATAATCACATAAGCCTACTAGACAGCTAGAAATGACTAGTGACTATTCCCCATGCAAATACTCAAGAATATTAGTTTATTTTAAAAATAACTATTCCCCATGCAAATAAGCGTGTACTTCCTACACAAAAAGTAACTCTCCCTATCAGCAAGTAATCATATATGATTATCACTATCAGCATACGCAAAATAACACAAATAATGCACTAGTCTGCTAACATTAGACTAACATATTTCCACGTAAGCAAGAAATCATATAAGCATGTAAATGTGTCAATAAGTCAGAGAAAATTAGAGACTAAGTATGTCAAAAGTATTTTTATGAACATAATTTATGAATTAAATTTGTTCAGTTTTTCATACTTTTTGCTTCTTTTGATCTGTTATTTATTAAGTTCACATACTGAATATATGACGTAATAAATATTCAGTTTACTTAGAGTTTTGAGAAATTCCAAGTTAATATTAATGGAGAAATCTAGGTATTTATACAGAATACTTATCGAGAAGTCAAATAAACATTTGATATTAAACTTATCGAGAAGTAAATTTGAATATGAAAACGGTACAGTCGAGAACTCTGATAAATGCCCATGTTAGATATATTTGATAATGTCAGGTCTAATATGATTTATGTTTAGTTTTCAGATCTTACTTAAACAGGACAAATCAGTACTTAACTGAAATCAGCACTTATACTGAAGTCAGAACTTAAGTCATCAGTACTTAAGGTTCAGGAGATATTTATCAGAAGATAATATCAGGACTTAAAGGAAACATTCAGATAAGGAAGGCGGCTGATTGAAAGGAAAAGAAGATCAAGACAAACGTAAGAAGAGATATGCATGAAGAAGGAATTCTATGAAGAATAGAATACTTGGAAGAAAAGATATCTGATTGATATATTTTAGGAAGCAGAATTATATTCCATATCAATTAGCGATTATCTTGTAACTGTGTAGTATATAAACACAGACATAGGGTTTACACTATAAGTGTTATCATTATCGAGAAGATTATTTATTTGTAACCCTAGCAGCTCTCGTGATATTTGTTCATCACTGAGAGAGGACAGTTCCATACTGTAACAGAGTTTATTTTTTTGAATAATGTTTGTTTTCTGTTACTTGAGTTATTAGAGTTCGATTTGATTGTGCTATACACTGTATTCACCCCCCTCTACAGCGTGTGTAACCTAACATGTGGTATCAGAGTCTATCTGTTAACACACAAATAGTTTAAGATCCAAAAACAATCATGTCTGAAGTAGAAACTCCAACTAAGCCCACCAAAACTGAAGAACCTCCAAAGACACAAATCCATAGCCGATATGAGGCTATTAGAGTTCCCATATTGAGACCATCTGAATATCCCATATGGAAGGTGAGGATGACTATGTTTCTGGAAGCTACAGATCCAGAATATCTTGATAGAATCAAGGAAGGGCCTCACAAACCAACCAAGCTCGCAGTTGCAGTTGTAGGAGAAGCAGCAAAGTCAGTACCAAAGGAGAAGAGTGACTACACTGCTGAAGATATCGCATCAATTGCTAAGGATGCTAAGGTACGACACTTACTGCATAGTGCCATTGATAATGTAATGTCAAACAGGGTAATAAACTGCAAGACTGCAAAGGAGATATGGGATGCCTTGGAAACAAGATGTCAGGGAATTGATACGATTAAGAAAAACAGGAAGATAATACTCACTCAAGAGTATGAACACTTTGACTCAAAGGCTAATGAGTCATTGACTGATTTATATGATAGATTTGTCAAACTCTTGAATGATTTGTCACTGGTTGATAAGGAGTATGATCTTGAAGATTCAAACCTTAAATTCCTATTGGCTCTTCCTGAAAGCTGGGATTTGAAGGCAACAACAATAAGAGACAACTATAATCTTGATGAAACGACTCTTGATGAAATTTATGGGATGCTCAAGACTCATGAACTTAAGATGGAACAAAGAAGCAAGAGGAAAGGAGGAAAGTCAAGGACAGTTGCTCTTAAGGCTGAAGAAGAATCCCCCAAGGCAGCTATCTCAAGGAAAGGCAAGGGTAAAGCTCTCTTCACAAAGTCTGATACTGAGACATCAAGTTCTGATAGTGATGATGACTCAGAATCTGAAAGCTTGCCTGAGACGGATGTTGATGAAGAGATGATGAAGCTGTGTGCCCTTATGGTGAAAGGAATCACAAAGATTGCAGACAGGAAGTTCAGGAAGGGAAAGAAGTTTTCCAGGAAAGGTGCAAGTTCTGATAAGAAGAATTTCAGAAAATCTGAGGGCAAAGGAGGAAAGTCTGATAGAGGAGATTATACAAATGTCAAATGCTACAACTGTGGTGAGAAAGGCCACATATCTCCTAATTGCAAGAAAGTGAAGAGTGACAAAGGCAAGGCTCTTGTCACAAAGAACAAAAGTTGGACAGAAACCTCAGATTCTGAAAGTAAGGAGAATTATGCCTTGATGGCAAATGCTGATATGGTAAGTGTTGAAAGCAGTTCTGAAGCTGCTGAGTTAAAGGTACCTCAAACTACTTATGCCTTTCATACTGATGACAGTAATGAGTTGAGAAGATATCTTAAAACCATGTTCATTAGCTATAGAGATCAAACTTTAACATGTGAAAGATTAACTTCTGAAAATCTTGCTTGCAAAAAGAGGAATGATTATTTAGAAAAAGAGTTAGTCATGTTCCATCAAACTCAGAAAGATAGAGATGATGCTTTCTATGTTAGGGATGAAGTGCTTAAAATGAATGAATCTCTAAAAGCTGAGTTAGAAAAGGAAAGAGAGATTATCAGGACTTGGACTAACTCTGGCAGAACAACTCAGAATTTATTAAGTAGTGAAAACTGGAAAGAGGGCTTAGGTTATGGAGATGATAAGAATGATAAAGGAACTGTAGAAATTAAGCCTATAGTTCTTAATCAAAAATCTAAGTTAAAGCCTGTTAAGTTTGTAGCTGTAAAGTCTGATAATGAAAAATCAGAAGTTAAAGAGGAATTAACTTCTGACAAACTAAAACAGGAAAAGACAACTGAAGTAAACGTAGGCTTAATGACAAAGAAGCAGCTTAAGCATAAGCTGAAAGAAGTTAAGAATGCAAACAAGGTAAAATCACCTAGGAAAAATAGGAATGGAAAGGAAGGTGTGAATAAAAGCAATGATTATAAGCCTGTTCCTGATGCTCCTAGAAAAACATGTCATAACTGTGGAAGTTCTAACCATCTGGCTTCTTTTTGCAGGAAGAATAAGAACATAAACTCATTACCTTCAAAGTCAGGAGTTAAGAGTCAGTCTGTTAGATATAAGCCACAAAATCCTTGTTTTCATTGTGGTAGTTTATGTCATTCCATTTATACTTGTAAGGAATATCATAGTCTGTACTATGATTATTATCAAATAAAACCTTCTTTAAAGAAAGTTAGCATTGTTCCTTCTAGTGTAAGTTCTGATTCAAAGTCTGATAGTGTAAATTCTGATAAGAAAAATGTTAATATAAACTCTGATGCTAAATCCGCTGCAAATGTTAACAAACTTAATAAGGCCAAAGGATCCAAGCAAGTCTGGGTCCTTAAAACTAATCATTAGTGGTCTTTGTGATTGCAGGGCAACAGGAAAAACATCCTAGTTCTGGACAGTGGATGTTCAGGACATATGACTGGAAATAAAGCCCTGCTATCAGACTTTGTGGAGAAGGCTGGCCCAAGTGTTTCTTATGGAGATGGCAACATTGGAAAAATATAGAGATATGGCAATATCAATCTTGGGAATGTCATCATTAAAGAAGTAGCTCTGGTCTCAGGACTTAAACACAATCTGCCGAGTGTTAGTCAAATCTGTGATAGAGGTTATCATGTGGATTTCTTTGAAGAACACTGTGAAGTTATTAGTAAATCTACAGGCAAAGCTGTTCTGAAAGGATATAGGCATGGTAATATCTATGAAGCCAAGCTTTCAACAAGTAATGATGGTTCTGCAATATGTCTGATGAGTAGAGCATCAATTGAAGAAAGCTGGAATTGGCACAAGAAACTCTCTCATTTAAATTTCAACAATATAAATGAACTAGTCAAGAAAGATCTTGTGAGAGGACTGCCAAAGTCAGTATTTGCTCCTGATGGCCTTTGTGATTCTTGTCAGAAGGCTAAACAAAGGAAATCCTCATTCAAGAGCAAGACTGAATCATCAATTCTTGAGCCTTATCACCTACCAAATGTTGATCTATTTGGTCCAGTAAATGTCATGTCTATTGTAAAGAAGAAATATGCTATGGTCATAGTGGATGAGTTCACCAGATACACATGGGTGTATTTTTTGCACACAAAAAGTGAAACTGCATCTCTCTTGATTAATCATGTCAAGCAACTGGATAAATTGGTCAAAGATTCAGTGAAGATAATAAGAAGTGATAATGGTACTGAGTTCAAGAATTTGATAATGGAAGAGTTCTGCAAAGACCATGGAATCAAGCAGGAATTTTCTGCTCCTGGAACTCCACAGCAAAATGGAGTTGTTGAAAGAAAGAATAGAACCCTCATTGAAGCTGCACGTACAATGCTTGATAAAGTAAAGCTTCCAACCTATTTCTGGGCTGAAGTTGTGCAGACTGCTTGTTTTACTCAGAATACAACACTCATTAACAAGCAAGGAAAGACACCATATGAGATGGTGAAGAAAAAGAAGCCAAATCTGAAGTATTTTCATGTATTTGGATGCAAATGATTTATTCTTAAGACTCACCCTGAACAACTATCCAAATTTGATCTAAAAGCTGATGAAGGAATCTTTGTTGGATATCTACTTTCCACAAAAGCCTTCAGAGTCTATAACTTGAGAACAAGAGTGGTCATGGAATCTATCAATGTCTCTTTTGATGATAAGAAGATTACTGGACCTGAAGATTTCAATGATCATGATCAGCTGAGATTTGAAAATGAAGACTTAAATTCTGATACTGAAAATCCTGACAGTCTAAATCTTGTTACTGCAAACTGTGATGGATTAAACTCTGATGTTATTGAAAGTATGGTGACTACGCCAAAGGAAGATGCACCTATGCAGGGGGAGCATACTCAAGATACAACCACATCTCAAGAAGCATTAGAACATACATCTGGCTCTTCAAGTTCTGATTCGTCAAGTTTTGATAAGCCAAGTTCTGACAATTCTAAAAACTTAAATTCTGAAGAATCCAACTCAGAGAGCATAGTTTTAGGGGGAGCATTAATAAAATGTTGATGAAGATAGCATGGATCATGGGGGAGCATCCAGTTCTAGAGAAAACCTTCCATATGCAAGGAAGTGGACTAAATCACATACACCTGACTTAATTAATGGAAATCCTGATGCAGGTGTCATAAGTAGAACAGCTACTTCGAGTGAATGTCTTTACAATTCTTTTCTTTCTCAAACTGAACCAAAGAAAGTGGAAAAAGCTCTTCAAGATGCTGATTGGGTGCAAGCAATCCAGAAGAGTTAAATGAATTTGAAAGAAACAAAGTTTGGACCCTAGTGCCAAGACCAAAGAACAGATCTGTTGTTGGTACAAAGTGGGTATTCAGAAACAAAACTGATAATGATGGCATAATTACAAGGAATAAGGCAAGGTTGGTTGCAAAAGGATATTCTCAACATGAGGGAATTGATTATGATGAAACATTTGCACCAGTTGCTAGATTGGAAGCCATAAGGATATTTTTGGCTTATGCTGCTCACAAAAAGTTTACTGTCTTTCAAATGGATGTGAAAAGTGCTTTTCTCAATGGAGAATTGGAGGAGGAAGTATATGTTGAACAACCTCCAGGCTTTGTAGATCCCAAATATCCTAATCATGTCTACAGGCTTGATAAAACACTTTATGGCCTTAAGCAAGCTCCAAGAGCATGGTATGAGACTTTAGCTCAGTTTCTTCTGGAAAGTGGATTTAACAGAGGAACTATAGACAAAACACTGTTCTACCTCAACTATGGAAAGGACTTACTTCTGGTTCATATATATGTTGATGATATCATCTTTGGTTCTACAAATGACAGACTTTGCAAGAAGTTTTCCAAACTGATGCAGTCAAGATATCAAATGAGTATGATGGGGGAACTTAGCTATTTTCTGGGCCTTCAAGTCAAGCAGAATGAAGAAGGCACTTTTATTTGTCAAACCAAGTACACCAGAAATTTGCTGAAGAAATTTGGAATGCAAGATTGTTCAAGTGCATCCACTCCCATGGCCACTGCAACAAAACTGGATAAGGATACTGGTAAATCAGTAGATATTACTGATTACAGAGGTATGATTGGCTCTCTACTCTATCTAACTGCTAGTAGACCTGATATCATGTATGCTACCTGTCTTTGTGCAAGATTTCAAGCAGATCCAAGAGAACCTCACTTAACAGCTGTGAAAAGAATTTTCAAGTATCTTAAGGGAATAGCTGATCTGGGATGGTGGTATCCCAGAGAATCAGATTTTAAACTAGTAGGTTACTCAGATGCAGATTTTGCAGGTTGCAAAAATGACAGGAAAAACACAAGTGGAAGCTGCCAATATCTTGGAGGCAGATTGGTTTCTTGGTAGTGAACTGACTGTTTCTGTGACTATTCAATCTTATGAGGATAACTGTGCTAGATGCTGACCTAGTAGTCTTTAACATACTAGAGATCCCATATTAGAAGTAATTATTTATGTGGAAATCTATTGACACAAGCAAATTCTGATATTGAGCTTAGTCACGTTTACTTTGTCTATCTTATTACTAAGTCAAAAACTAGAATAATGCTTCTCATCTGTTAAGTTCTGATGTTAGTAAATCTGATGGATGTACTAAGTGCTGATAAACCTCACTCATCAAAAGAAAAAGTAAAAGAAAAGGGAATAAAAATCAGGTACTCCTTTGAGATCTAGAGTAAAAATGTGAAAGGGACGACCCAAGTGCATTGCTGGTATAACGTAATATGCATCAGAAAAGCAAATAATTATTTTTCTTGGTGACTTTTCATACTCTATGATTACTGGAGAAATACTCTGATAATAGCATTAATTCTGATAAGCAGTCTGACTCACTTATACTGAGAAACCACTGTAAAATGGAATTTCAAAAGATGCATAAAATAAGCACAAAACAGTTGAGGTGGACTCGTGCATGAACTCATTCAAAAGTAAACTTCAGAATAATGACAGATTTTTAGTAAAGTTCTTAGTTATGCCTTATTTCTAAGATGTACTGAAGTGAATCAGACTTTACTCTTTGTCTGATATTTTGCTTAATGCACACACTACACTCCATATGAATGATGAAAATTACTGTGGCGTTCAATGTTGTTTTAGATGAACAGTTTATGTGTCAGATTGCATAAATTCTGAGAACAAGTTCTGATGGAAGTTCTGATAAATAAGTTCTGAAGAACCGAAATCAGAATTTGTGTGAAGAATCACAGAGATAGGCATTCATTTTTCGAGTTAAGAAATCATGTTCTGATGGCTGTTAAGTTCTGATATAAGCCTAAGTGCTGATATTAAATTCTGATCCTCTATTTGACTTATTTTTGGTTAAAATCTGAAACAGTCTTATTTTAAATCAGAATATGTACGGGTGAGATATTAACATGCAATACAATTAGGGTTAGTGGAACACGTACATGCACAGTAATATTTACTTGTTTCTTGTGCGCATTAAACTCTGTTTTACACTTCCAATGACTGTTTTTCTTCTTCCCAGTCTAGGGAGACGAGGTAGAATTATTTCTACCTGTCAGCATTAAATTTCCTTGCATCTCCTGGCATTCTATTGCCTATATAAACCAACACCTCAAATCATCCTACACATCATTTCTTTTCTCACATACTCACTCTCTTTTCCTTCATACCAACACAATCATGGTCAACTACAATATATTTTTAAACTATGAGACCTTCAACATGGAGTTGAGCTGTGAGGACTTGCAGCAGGAATGGCACGTAACTGTCATTCCTGATGAGATTTGGGACTCGGTTCCCCAGGAGGTTCTCACACACCTCCTGTTCTTTTACATGGACTACCATCGCCATCTGGAGCGATTGGAAGAAGAAAGGCTGGAAGCTCTCCGCCACTAAGAGCGAATCATTCGACTCGCTATTCTTTTTGTAGAAAGTCGGAAGAAGAAATAATTTGTTTTCTTCTTCCTATTTTTCTTCATCATCAGCTTTGTCCGGCTTTTTAGCCAAGGACAAAAGCTGTTGATGTTGGAGTTTGTAGCTTAGGACAGTCTTGTAATGTTTTGATGTAAATTTCAATTTTATGAATGTATTCTCTTAATATATTAATGGAATTTTATATTTTTGCAAGATTTTGTCTCTGAGATGTTTTAAATTCTGTTGCATTTTTAAATCCTAATATATCCATATTCTGATGACCATTTTAATTACTGATATAAATTAAGTTCTGATTTTAAAATATCAGTACTTGTTTACTTGATTTTTTTTTGGTCATTCTCACACTTGAATATTTTTACAGAATATTGGTTTTGTAGTGAAAATGATTAAATAAGTGGGAACAGTTTAAATTTTGAATTAAAACTGACTTACCTCAATTAATGGGATTACTTGGTAAGAGGAACGATTTTTCCTTGAAAAACTGCATGTGATAAGTAATGATTACTGTTTCCCGTGCCCATTAACTATTCATTATTGTTGCATGTCTGACAGGTGTCCAACGGTTATTTTTTAACCATGTATAAGTAAGAGAGAAAGAAGATTATACAATCTTTTATTTACTTTTACACTTTATCTCTCTTTCTTTACTTTTACTCTCTCTCATCTCCTGACGTTGGTTTTCATACAGACATTTTATCAAATACCTTACAGGCAACCTTAATTCTCATTTTTTTTTCTCATGGCACCTAAGGATTTGATTATAGATGAAGCCAAGTTCGTTCCCAACCACTATGCTGCAATCCTAAATCATGATGAAGCTCCATCTGAGTTGTACTTTGTGCAAGATCTTCTGGCACACAGTGAAATTGGGTATGCATTGACCCAGCCTCAAGTCATTTCCAGCCAACAAGTTCTGACATTTTGGCGGACTGGGCATTTTGATAATGGTGGTGCTACTGGTACTCCCAACATTGTTTTTGAAGTCAATGATGTTGAACATGTGGTAACTCCTGGAACAGTTCGTAAAGCTCTACATTTACCAGAAGGCTTCATTTTCTCAACACCGGAGGAACCAGTTCTACAGCAGCTCATGGCCAATTTGGGATATGAGAAGAGTTTGTCTAAGCTTGGACAGTTGAAATGAGCACGTATCAGAAAGGAATGGAGCTTTTTCTTTGACTGCATCACTAAAGCCTTCGGGAATAAGTGTTCCAACTTTGATGCCATTCCAATACTGAGTCAGCACATCGGGTATGCTATTATTAACCAAACTCATTTTGATTTTGCAAGTGTTGTGCTAGGCTTTATTGGGGATAGGATGACAGAGGATAGAAAAGTAGTTTACTTTGCTAGATTCTGTCAGCTTATATATACCTTTTGCTATGCTGATGACTCTTAACTAGCCAGTTCTTTATTTCCACCTTTTAAACTTGCAAAATGGGCTTTTAATGACTTGGTAAATGCCGACCTTAAGAAAACGGTGGTTAGACCTTTACAGATTCCTCAGTCTGTAAAACAGATCCTGGTAAATGCTGATCCTCAAACCTATAGATCTATTTATCCTGATGTACAACCTACCACCACATCCCAAACACCACAACAACCATCAAAACATACCATTCATACATCTATACCTCAATCCTCTATCAGAACACATCTCAAACCTTCACAGATAGCTTAACCTTTATCATCAACACATACTGTGAAGCCTTCATCTTCCAAGCCCAAGAGGACAAAGACTGTCCCTCAGACACCACAGAAGAGAAGGAGGATTGTTCTGAGAGATGAGTCTAATAGTGAGGAACAGGTTTCTGTATCAGAACCTGTTGTTAAAGAAGCTGAGAAGGTCCCTTCTCAGAAGGATTCTGGAATTGGGGGATCTAAGCTTCTCAAAAGGCTTAGAAGAATGACTTATGTTGAACCTCCCAAGGAATCCCCACCTTCAAAGAGATACAAGAAACAGAGAGCTAAAAGGCCAGCTTCAGATGATGAGGAAGCAGCAGCTAAGGAAGGAGATCAGGAATCTTTGATTTCAAAAGAACTAGAATTTGCTGAAGCTACTACATCTCCCTCACCATTGTCCCCAACTCAGGAAGCTGCTACAGACAAGGAAAACACACCATATGTGTCTCCTGTACATGAAACTGTATCTCCTGAAGACCCAGGCATAAGTGCTGAAATTGATATTCACAACCTGGTTGTGCTTGAGGTTCTCTACTTAGAAGCTCCAACAACAATTAATTCATCAACAACACCTTTTACTAATGCTACTCAAACTCCAGAATTGTCTACAACACCTTCTCTGCATCTAGATGTTTATGATCAGAATATAGGTAAGCATCAGGATATGGCTGTTGATCAGAACTTGGAAACAGATTAGCACTTAGAGGATGATGCTGAAGCCTCAATTGCTTCTCATACTGTTGTTTTATCAGAAGATGTTGATTCTGTCAGTTCTGATGCTTCAAATGCTGATACTACTGGTGATGCTGCTATTAATGCAGATGCTGATGAAGCTGGTCCTTCAGGACATGCACCTCAACAAACTGTTCATAAATATGAACTAGTTAAGAAGTTTGTTACAAGAGCAGCACCAGTACCTTGGAGTGAAACTCCTAGAGGACAGGAGTGGAATAAGGAATGGAACTCAGTTACCTTTGTTCCATCTGAAAAGATTCTTGCTGAGCACTTGGCAAAAGCTGATGAAATGTTAATTAATGATGATTTCAAGACACAGCTTCGAGTCACTGCATTGAGTACTAGACATCTTCAAGGTCTCCATTCAACAACTCATGCAAAGTTACATAAAATTCAGGAAGAATTGCTCAAGCAAGAAACGACTCAGAAAATTGATAAGAAAAAATTCTTCCAACCTACCTTTGACAGAGTTGCTTACATTGAGAAGACCCAAGAGAAGCAACAGTCTCAGATTGGTGATATTTTGAAAAATCAAGCTTCTCAGCAATCTCAACTCGATGAAATCCAAGCCTCAGTGGAATTGCTTGTCTCTCTTTACCTGCTGATGCCAAAAAGGGGGAGAAAGTAATTAAGTCCAAATGCAAAACTGTTAAGACACTGAAAGGGAAGGATGATGAAAAAGATGACCAGGGAAACTCTGGAATGGGTGGAGGTCATGGTCACGGTAGAAGTTTCTCATCAAGAAGAGCTGAAATTACAAGTGATAGGACAAGTTCTGATGCTGGAAAAAGAATTACTTCTGCTACTGGTAAAAGGATAAGTTCTGATGAACTTTTGGATCTTGAAGGAGAAATATCAAGACAGCTATTTCTGAAAGAAAATCCAGGAATGGACTTTGAGAGTCTGATGGAAGAAGAAGCTAGACTTAAGTCAGAAAAAGTGAAATCTAAATCTGAAGCTTCTGTTGGTAAAAAGAAACTTCCAAAGGCCAAAGGCATTGTGATAAAAGAAAGAACAAATCCTGAACAACCAAGGCTAAATCACAATTGCAGATAGATCCAAGGACCAAGGGCAAAGAGAAAGTTGGTGAACCTATCAAGGTTTATGTGCCTCCTGTGGATGAAGAAATTACTGTTGAAGATGCTGATCTTGCTCTGACTTCAAGAAAAATTTCTAAGACAACCTCTGACATGGCTCAAGTTGTTCAGAGTAAAGATATAGTTAGTTCTGATATCTCAAAGAAGCAAGTAACCTCTGACATAGCTCAAGTTAACTTGATATCAGAAGATAAATCAAAGGAAATCTCTGACATTGCTCATGTTAAACTTTCAAAGTTACTCCTACCAGGATTCACCAAAGCCAAACAGACTCAACCTTTGAAGACTGCTATAAGTGGTTTTGAAGCAAGAGTGGTTACTAGAAAGGAAGCAAGAGATAAATATGGATTGGGTAGTACTGATGAAAGAAGAATACAGAACACAACCAATGATCCAACTTCCTTAAGTGAACCAGGTATTGGAGCAACTCCTGAAAGATTGAATCAACTAGAATCTATACAATTGGTTTACCATACCTACTTGAAAGAACACATCTTGTTATAGTTCATGACAGATGGTAGGGTTTATCATATAAGGGAAAATGCCATTCCACTGAAGTATTTTGAAGAATTGGAACATGTATTATTCTTACTTCAAGTGAATGACAAAATAACAGAAAGTACTGCAAACTATTTGAAGAGTCAAATTCAGAGACATAAAAGGCTTTATTCTGTAAAGTCTGACAGCACATATCTTCCAAAGTACAGAGATCACAAGGGTGATATTGTTGAGATGAAGCCTAACTCGACTAAGATTATAACTACCTTTCTGGGTTACAAGGCTGTGGAATTCAATCTTGAGTCTGACAAGGCATATTTGATCAGACTGGATCAGGACATAAGGAAAGCTAAACTTAATGATCTCAGGGCTGCAATCTTTCAAATTGGTGAAGATTCTGCAGAACTTAAAGATGCTAAATGGATGATGATTGATGAACTCAGATATGCTGAGAGATGTTTGTTAAAGAACTATCTCAGAACAACTCCTGACATCAGAGAGATCAGAAAGTGAATCCAAGTCAAGATCTACAACTGCTCAAATTCTAATATGAATACAGACTGAAGTTGTTATCAGAAGTTAAAGTTGGTAAAGTTTAAGGACTGTAAGTTGTAGTTATCTAGTCAAATTCTCATGCATTTGAACTTAATGTTTTTGACATCATCAAATATCTATTAAACTTGTATATTATGATAATTTACAAGTTTGGGGAGATTGTTAGATATATTTGATAATGTCAGGTCTAATATGATTTATGTTTAGTTTTCAGATCTTACTTAAACAGGACAAATCAGTACTTAACTGAAATCATCACTTATACTGAAGTTAGAACTTAAGTCATCAATACTTAAGGTTCAGGAGATATTTATCAGAAGATAATATCAGGACTTAAAGGAAATGTTCAGATAAGGAAGGTGGCTGATTGAAAGGAAAAGAAGATCAAGACAAACGTAAGATGAGATATGCATGAAGAAGGAATTCTATGAAGAATAGAATACTTGGAAGAAAAGATATCTGATTGATATATTTTAGGAAGCAGAATTATATTCCATATCAATTAGCGATTATCTTGTAACTGTGTAGTATATAAACACAGACATAGGGTTTACACTATAAGTATTATCATTATCGAGAAGATTATTTATTTGTAACCCTAGCAACTCTCGTGATATTTGTTCATCACTGAGACATGACAGTTCCATACTGTAATAGAGTTTATTGTTTTGAATAAAGTTTGTTTTCTGTTACTTGAGTTATTAGAGTTCGATTTGATTGTGATATACACTGTATTCACCCCCCTCTACAGTGTGTGTGACCTAACAGCCCAGTTTGTCCAAAAATGATTGAAGTAATTCTAATTTATTTGAATTGAATCAAATTGAAATCGGAATAAATTTTTCAAAAGTATTTGTCTAAAATAATTCATTGAATCAAATTATTTTAGTTCTGAGTTATTGATAAGTCTAAAATATTCTTGTCGAGAACTCTATGAGTTAACACTATTAGAGAACTCTACATGGTCTTATCGATAAGTCATAATAGAGCTTATCGAGAAGTCATTCGAGAAGTCTGTAAATAGACTTATCGAGGACTCACTCGAGAACTCTAAAATGACTTGTCGATAAGTCATTTTGACTTATCGAGAACTCAGTTCTCTATACTTTTGAGTGCTGTTTTTCTGCCTTGTGTTAATTTTACACATTAAAGATGTAAATTAACAACTAAGCAGTTTACTTAGAATTTGAAATATTCTAAGTTAATTAATTTTTTTTTGAGTTTTTAAAGAAAAATAAATATGCAGAGATTCTGAAATATTTATAATTCATATTTCAGTTAATTTTCAATTAAATCAAACTAGGTTGATTTATTAGAGATTAATCTGCTGCAAAATATTAGCTGAGTTTTTGCCTTAGGATGAAGAATTGAGCATTCCAATTTCACTCACAAGTCTAGTGAAGGTTGCTTTATCCAAAGGTTTAGTAAAAATGTCAGCTAATTGTTTTTCTGTTGGAACAAAAATGAGCTCAATGGTACCATTTACACCATGTTTCCTGATAAAATGGTACCTAACATCAATGTGCTTTGATCTAGAATGATTAACTGGATTAGTTACTATAGATATGGCACTAGTATTGTCACACATAATAGGAATTTTATGTAACACTAGACCATAGTCCATTAGCTGATTTCTAATCCAAAGCACTTGAGCACAACAACTTCCAGCAGCTATATATTCAGCCTTCGCTGTGGAAGTTGACACAGATTGCTGTTTCTTACTATACCAGGACACAAGTCTTTGACCAAGAAATTGACAGCTTCCACTAGTACTTTTCCTATCAACCCTGCATCCAGCAAAATCTGCATCTGTTTATCCAACAGCTTCAAAACCAGTTCCCTTAGGATACCATAGTCCCAAGTTTGGAGTTCCCTTTAAGTATCTGAAAATCCTTTTGACAGCCATTAAGTGTGATTCCTTTGGATTGGCTTGAAATCTGGCACATAGACAAGTAGCAAACATGATGTCTGGTCTACTAGTAGTCAAATACAGCAATGATCCAATCATTCCTCTGCTGCTTGAAATATCCACACTCTTGCCTTTCTTGTCTTCATCCAACTTGGTTGCAGTAGAAATTGGTGTAGATGCAGGTGAGCTAACCACCATACCAAATTTCTTCAATAAGTCATTCACATATTTGGTTTGGCTGATGAAAATACCATCACTTCTTTGACTAACTTGAAGGCTTAGGAAGTAACTCAATTCTCCCATCATGCTCATTTCATACTCACTCTGCATTAGCCTAGAGAATCTTTGACAAAGCTTTTCATTTGTACATCCAAAGATGATATCATCCACATAGATTTGAACTAGGATCATATCTTCATCATACTTCTTGTAGAAGAGAGTCTTATCAATAGTACCTCTGGTAAAACCATGTTTGAGTAGAAATTCTGACAGTGTGTCATACCAGGCTCTAGGTGCCTGTTTCAGTCCATATAGAGCCTTGAGTAATTTGTAAACAAAGTTAGGGAATTCTGGATCTTCAAAGCCAGGTGGCTGTTGCACATAAACTTCTTCTTCTAGTTCACCATTAAGAAAAGCACTCTTGACATCCATTTGATACACCTTAAAATTTGAGTGTGCAGCAAATGCCAGAAAAATTCTTATTGCTTCTAGTCTTGCAACAGGAGAAAAATTCTCATCATAGTCAATTCCCTCTTCTTGTGAGTAGCCTTTAGCAACCAGCCTTGCTTTGTTTCTAGTAACAATTCCATTTTCATCCATTTTGTTCCTGTACACCCACTTAGTTCCAATTATGCTTCTGTTCTTTGGTGCAGGGACTAATTTCCAAAATTTGTTTCTCTCAAACTGATCCAGCTCCTCATGCATGACACATATCCAGTCAGGATCCAATAGGGCTTCTTCAGTTTTCTTGGGCTCTACTTGAGACAGAAAACATGCATGTAGGCATTCAGTAGCAGTTGCACTTCTAGTTCTCACACCAGCTGAGGATCACCAATAATAGCTTCTACTGTATGACTCCTATCCCACTTTCTGGTGTGTGTCTGTTGACTAGTGCCTTTATCATTTTCTTCAGTATTACCATGACTGTCATTTCCATTCTCTCCTTCTCCCCCTGAGTTTATACCATCAAATTCAGGTGTCTGAAGAGAGCTTTCATTTCCATGATTTTGTTCAGAGATCTCTTCATTTATTACTTGTTGTGTCACAACTTCATCTTCCTCATCAGAATCACTATCAATGGTTAGATTTCCAAATGCAAGGGCTTCAACATCATTTACATCAAGGCATTCCAAGCCTGGAGACTTGTCATCATCAAAAGTCACATCTGTGCTTTCCATAATTTTCTTTTGATCAATCACATAAACTTTATAGGCTGTTCTTTCCAATGAATATCCCAAAAAAATTGCTTCAAAAACTTTAGAGTCAAATTTTCCCACATATTCAGATTTGTCTTTTAGAATATAACACTTGCTTCCAAACACATGTAGATGCTTCACTGTAGGCTTCCTGTTAGACATGATTGAGTAGGGTGATTTGCCAAGAGCTTTGTTGATGAGATATCTGTTTTGAGTGTAGCATGCAGTATTAACAGCCTCTTCCCAAAAACTAGTTGGCAACTGAGCATCTTGTAGCAAAGTTCTAGCAGCTTCAACCAATGTTCTATTTTTCCTCTCAACTACTCCATTTTGTTGAGGTGTTCTAGCTGCTGAAAATTCTTGAACAATGCCTTTGCTTTTGCAGAATTCACTTAATGTTGAGTTTCTGAATTCTATTTCATTATCACTTCTCAATCTTTTCACACTAACTTTTCCTTTAGCTTGCTTATCAATTTTCTTGATGTGCTCAATTATGATGTTTGGAGTTTCATCTTTAGAGTACATGAACTCAACGCAAGTGTATCTTGAGAAATCATCAACCATGACAAGGACATATTTGTTCCTTGAAATAGACAAGACATTTACTGGCCCAAACAAGTCCATGTGAATAAGTTGCAGAGGTGCACTTATAGAATTCACAGATTTTGACTTGTGACTTGATCTTTTCATTTTTCCTTTTTGACAAGCTTCACAAACTTCCAGTTGAGCAAATTCCAGATTGGGCATGTCTCTCACAAGTTCCTTCTTGACTAGGGTGTTGATTGCTTTGAAATTCAAGTGAGATAGTTTTTTATGGCACAATTTGCTTTGCTCTTCTGATGCCTTGGTGTAGAAACAACACATTCCATCCTTATTTGTTGAGTCTAAGTCTGCAACAAACAAGCATCCCTTTCTTACTCCCTTAAGAGCAATTTCACCAGTCTTTTTGCTAATAAAAGCACAATCTTCTTTGTTGAAAACAACTTGAAAACCTCTGTCTGCAAATTGACTAACACTTAGGAGATTTACTTCTAATCCAGCAACTAGTGCTACATCTTCAATGACAACATTTCCAGAAACAATATTACCATATCCCATTGTGAATCCTTTGCTGTTGTCTCCAAAGGTTACCAAAGGGCCAGCCATCTCCCCAAATTGTGATAGCAGGGCCTTATCACCTGTCATATGCCTGGAGCATCCACTATCAATGATCCATATGACCTTCTTTCCTTTACCTTGCACACAATGAGGATTAAGTGTGTTTAGCTACCCAAGCTGTGTTGGGTACTTTCTTCTTGTTAACTGATTTTGCAGAAGTAGAATGAGAATTTTGAGATAAAATGGAATTCATAGACTGTTGAGCATTTTCCCTTTTAGACACAGAATCAATTTTTGATTCCATGAGATCAATTCTCAATTTGTGGCAACTCTTCATCACTTTCATGTTGCAGGGAATGCAGTCAAACTTGTCACAGAATGAATAGGGATCATTAGCATTAGCTTTATTGTACTTGCAGACTCCTTCAGGTGGATTGCTAACAACCTTTTTACAAAGATGAGTTAGGTGATTCATTGATCCACATTTCTCACACCTCTTTCTAGGAGCATCTGCAACATAAGCAAAATTATTGCTTTTGTTTATCCCAATCTTTCCATTTCTATTCTTCTTTTTCTTTTTGACCTCTTCAGCTTTAATTGCCTTCACAAGCTCCTTAGTTTCTTGATTGGCTTTTGGTGTTTCAACAGGTATGGAAGACTGAGTTGTCTCATTATTTTTCTTTTACTTGTCCTCATCAGCTATTTCTTGTTTGATGATCAACTCTTCTTCACTGAAGTTCACCTCACATGCCTTGAACAAAGGTGATTCAACTTTCTTCAACATTATTGGAACATTCTCAGCTTCAGTTGATTTTCTTTTGTCACTGACAGACTTCTTTTTGTTGTTCAAACCCTTATAGTCAAGACCAATGGCAATGTTTGCACAAGGCTTGTTCTTTTCATGATATTGTCCAATCAACTCAGAAGCATTTTTGAAGGATTTCAGCTTCACTTCATTCTTTTCCAGCCTTTCTCTCAACACTGCTTCAATTTCAATTGCACACTTTAATTTATTCTTTAAGTATGCAATTTCTTGTTTAGCAGCATCAAGCTCAACCAGCAACAATTCAACCTCTTGTTTTTCACTCTCAAGTTTTTCATTGATCTTTTTCAATCTGCTAAATTCCTCATTTGCAGCAACCATGCTTGTATGAATGTGGAACATTTCTGTGCTCATCTTTTCAACAGTTTCCTTATATTGACTCACATTTAAATTAATTTTGGTGAGAGTTATTACTTGTGATTTAGATGATGAAGAGTCTCCTTGCTCCAAGGCCATGAGTGCATAGTTTCCAACTTCTTCATCTTCATCATTATCTGAATCATCCCAGCACTTGCCCTCAACAATATAAGCTTTCCCTTGTTGCTTCTTTAGAAGAGCATCATACTTTGCTTCCAATTCAAGATAGGCTTTGTCCTTCTTTGCTTTCTTAGGTTTCCTACATTCTGTAGCAAAATGGCCCAACTCATCACAGTTAAAGCATCTTATTTTTGATCTATCAACAGATCCAATTTTGTAGCCAGTTTTGCTATCAGGAGTGTACTTCCCTTTTCCTTTCCAGCTGCTATCTTTGTTGAAGAATTGTCCTTTGCTCTTGAAAAATCTTGGTTTCTTTACTCTAATATCTATAGAATTATCTAAAAAGTAAGCCATTGACTTGTCTAGCTCATCAAGCTCATCAAGAGTGTAGAACTCATCTTCTTCATCCAATTCCAGTAAGACTTGCTCTTCAGTGTCATTGACTCTTTTCTCACTTGTAGAAATTGCTGGAGTTGGAAATCTTTGCTCATCATTAGAAGTCTGGCCATCATTCACAATCAGTGCACTTGAGCCATTCATTACATATCCTTGACCAGCCCTTAAGGACTTCTTTTGAATCATTTCAAGTTCATAAGTTTTCAGAACCCCATAGAGCACTTCCAGTGTGATTCTACTCAGATCCCTTCCTTCCCTGATTGTAGAGATCTTTTGTTCCAAATGGTCAGGGAGAGTGAGCAAGAACTTCAAATTCACTTCTTCAACATCATAAAATTTATCATGAAGCTGCAAGTCATTTATCAGCTTATTAAACCTTTCGAACACATCAGTAATACCCTCCTTTGGTTTAGCCATAAAACCCTCATACTGAGAAATCAATATCCTTATTTGATTTGACCTAACCTCCTCAGTTCCTTCACAAAGTATTTCAATCTTTTCCCAGATCTGTTTAGCAGTGTCGCAGTTGACAATGTTATTATACATTACATTGTCAAGTGACTCAATTAGTATCAGTTGCAAAGCACTGTTAAGGGAAACTTTCCCTCTTTCAGGTTCAGTATACTCAGAAGGATCCTTGGGAGCATACTGAGCTGAAATAACCATATCTCCATTTGTGGTTTCCTCAACTCTAACTACAGGAGTGAAGGGCCCATTCTTGAGGATACCAATGTAAAGATGATTGGCCATTCTTATAAACAGCAACATTTTCTTTTTCCATAAAGTGTAATTGGCCTTATCAAAGGGAGGAATCTTGATATTACTGATTTTCTGTGTATTCATTTTTCCAAGATCTAATCTGTTTACTTTCAGATTTTGCTCTGATACCACTTGTTAGGTATGAATACAACATAGAGGGGGGGGGGTGAATGTGTTTTGGCTTAAATGTTTGATTTTCGATCGACTTAGGCTTTAGCAGTTGGTTGTTGTTAATGATTTAGTAGAATGGATGTTAAACATAAATAGCTGTGCAAATATGTAAAACAAAGATCTTCAAAACTCACTTAATTTTATATTAAAAATCAAGCAGTGTTTTGCTACAAAATCTCTAAATTCTTGTTTTAGAACTTAGCTTCTTTCTTGAGAGAGAACACACAATTTTTCTAATCTGATTGTTCTTCTTAACTTAACTAGGGGACCAATGTTAACTTTATAACTCAGTTAACTGCTGTTTTACACAATGGATAATAAACATACTATTAGCTTTTCTAAACTGTCACTTGTCATTTCTATTTATAGAAAAGCAAATCTTCAATTTCTGGCTTAGCATATCTTTAGCATCCCGTGATTACTTTAATCTTCTTTGTCAGTTAATCTTTATCGTTGATCTTGCACATCTCTCAAGCTGCTTTTTGTAGACTTGTCAATCCAGCTGTGTGAATTGTTTATTGATTTGCAACCTTGGATATTGAACTGTTCAGCAATTCTGTACTTAGAGAAATTTCTTCACTTCAAGATCTCCAGTTAACCTATAGAGAACTCGACATCTCGATAGGCATGTTGGCTTGTCGATATCTCTGAAACTTCATTGTTGCCTAGACTTATAGACAACTCTGAGTTCTCTAGTGAATTTTGGTTTATCGATAACTCAGAGTTCTCTAATGGACTTTGGCTTATCGATAACTCAGAGTTCTCTAATGAATGTATACTTGTTGATATCTCTGAGTTCTCGACAGACAATTCCTGAGTTCTGTACACCCGGTGGATGTTGCTTATCCGTCGAGTAGTGATGGTTTATCCGTCGAGTAGACATTCCTCATCAGTCGAGTAGATATTGCTCATCCGTCGGGTAGATGTTACTCATCCGTCGGTACTCTCTGGAGTTTAAATGACTTCTCGATAAGTCATTCTGGAGTTCTTGAATGATTTCTCTATAATGCTAATTATGTGACTTGTAGAGATCTTGACTTAGAATGTTTTACACCAAACAGATTTATTCAACTCCAAGCTTCTTCATAATTCTTCTGAGGCATGATCTTCTTGATCTTCTTCCAGATAGAATTCTTAGGCTTGACACTGTTTAGAGAAAAATGCTCCAGTCTGCTCCATTTACATTTTACAGACATTAAGTGTTACAAGTATGAATTACAGATTAAGGTTATAATACAACTAATCTTAGGGTTGTCAGTATGACTTAGTCTTGTTATGATACAGGCATGTCTTGCATAACAATCTCCCCCAATTTGTGAGAAGATTGCTTATCACAAATTCATGCCTGTTAACAAGACTAACCCCAAGTTAAAGAATGAAAATAAAATGATACAAAAGCTGATACAACACTTGTACACTGGACAGTTTACAATAATTAAGTAAAGACTGAGCTGTCTAATTCTTTCTCAATTATGTTCTTAATTTGCACAAGTATTTCTAATTCTTCTAGGATGGGGGTGTCAGCTAGAACCTCTATTAGTTTCAGCAAATCTGACTTAAGATATCTAGCTAACATCCCTATCCTGTAACTTGACAAAGAACCAGCTTTTATATTCAAAAAATCTTCCACCCTTTGATATTCTGCTCTTGCCTGATGTTGATGATATTATAACCTCCAGTAATCTTTGACATTCTTCTGAGGCATAATTCTTTGACATCATCTGTTATATATTACAATATACAATATCAATAAGGATGATTGTCTATAAGTATTAGAATTAAATTCGCAGCTGATAAATTTTGTAGCAGTTTGATAGATTTCTTTAAGATACATACAAAGAGAACGAAGTTGTATACAACTTTTACAGTCTCATTCTTTTGCATAAAAGATGGGGCACCACTATTTTCAATTACGCCTAAACTCTGTAAAAATTTATGATAAAACAGACTTTACCAAATTACATTTACTTATAATATTTTTTATATTAAGCTAACATTTTATAATTTATCTATACTATATTATAATAGACGAAATATTAAAAGTTTTGTAGTCGGTCGGTCGGTACTTGCTGAAATTACTTAATCACCCTTATTTATTTATTCTAATTCTAATTATTGGTTCAATCAATTCTAATTTTAATTGATATTGAAGTCAAATTCCTTTATTACTTTACCAATTTTAGTTCTGTTTTATATCAAACACTATATCATTATAATTTATATTAAATTCAACTGCTTCTACCAATTTATATGTTAATTCATATCGAGTTCTATATTATTCTAATTTGTTACTTCGGACTAAATTAAATTTAAGCAAACTAAATATAATTATTAAGATTTAGTTGGTATATCATGTGAATCGGGTTAAGATAAAATAATAATACTATTCATCCTCCTAACAAAATTATACTAATGAACTTGAATAAATAAGATAATATATTTTATTTATCAACAATAGAAAAATACATTATACAATTGATTCAGGCTAACACAAAACTAAAATAAAAATACAATTCGGCCAATAAAAATAAAATCATATATACTAATTGTTCAGTCTAAATTTTTTTATTTTATTGATCCAGATTTAAAAAAAATCAACTAAAAATAATTAGTTTGATTTGGTCGGTGTATTGCACATTGGGCTAAAATAAAATAATGTAAACTATTCATCCGAGATAAATCAAATTAGTACTAGATTAAGTATAATTCGTACTATATTGATATGAACTAAAAAATTAAATTTTAATTAAAACATAATATTATTTTTAAAAATACACATAAAATTATCAATAAAACTATATCGTTCAATTAATAATATTGTCATTTTCAAATGTCTTTTATAGAATTATAATTAATCAATTAAGTAATCATCATGCTAAAATAATATTTATAAGGTCCGATTGCAATGGAGACATTATATTTTTATCCTCAATAAAATAATAATTTCATTATAATAACATTCCCCCTTATCAATGCTATTACTTTAAATAAGTTTAAATGTTCTAAAAAGTTAAGAACATATACATCTACTAATATAATTATTATGAAGTCATTTCATTTAAAATTTTAAATGAACAAAATCAAGAATTGAATTCAAAAATTTATAAAAAAATTTATATAATATTAAAAAAATATGTGAGATCCGTGCATCACACGGGTTTTAAGCTAGTAATTTATAAAGCCAAGAACTAGATTATTAATTAAAGACATCATATATCAATTCAAACCTATATTTCATAACCCCTCTTTCTAACATTATTTATACAACTTTTTTTATATATTCAACGCAAGCTAAATCTTCTGGCTCTCATACCCTATGTTATGCGTATAAAGTACGTTATATTTTCTGTTCTATTTAATATTAGGGTTCGTGAGTTCAAGTCCTTTAATGGCTCCGTTTATATTTCTTAGTTTAAGGTTGTCCTCATAGAATGCCTATGTATCTCTGTATGTCTTGGAAATCAAATCAAAATGTAGTTAATTTACAAACGTAGTTAGATGGAGAGGTGAGACCGTTTATACAAATGTTGGACGTCTCCAGACACTGGATTAGGGTTGGGAGACTTGATGAATAAGTCTCCGTCTTTGATTGGATATTGGAGTCCTAAAACGTAGGAAGTAGATTATTTATTGATTTAGGTGCCTTGGAGACTACGTTTCACAGAGTTGTATCCTTAATTCGATACTTTTAATGAGTTGTTAATTTACCTTATTTATTAATTTTATAATTAATAAATAATTAGGATTTTAGACCTCATTAATTGGGTTTCGTCATTGGACCATATTATATCTAATTAATGCGACATTAATTACGCAACTTTAATGTTATTTTTATTCCCTATCATTTGCCCCAACTTATAGGAAACCTTAATATAAGATTTTGTAGAAGTTAGGTCATTTCGTACCCTTTCAGGGTATCGTTTTATCGTAAAGTACGGAGCGGCCTACACGTTTACAACGATTTGTCATTCTCGAGACTTCAAACTATTTCTTGAAATTTTTCCATACTCATTTTTTTACATACTTTTTTGTTAGAATATGCCTTGAATCGGTAAATGCCTCTAATGCTGGGACTTCGAAGGTCTTTAATTCTCAGATTTTCGGGAATTTTTATGACAAAAATATTTCCATTGTTATGTCAAAAATATAACCTGGATTTTCCCCTTTTCGACCAGGATGTATTTCTAATCGACGAGGTGAAGGGTTTCAAGCACATAAGCGCAACGGAAATGATGTAAAATTAAATTAAAATAGAATAAAATTGAAACCCTACATAGGATCCATGCGAAAATAGATATTTAATTCGTAGTAAGAATCTTAACCTTAAAGAAGCTTTAAGAGTTCATTAATGGAGGATTAATGGAATTCCAAACCTTGTTGAATCACCACGTATCCCACTCTCGCGATCTACGCTCTACGGTATCCACACAAACGCTTTTTTTGAAAGATTAATGTGTACTAACACCCGAAAACTCCATCTCTACCTTTTTTCCTCTTTCTCCTTAAACGGCTAGAGGGCCACGCCATCTTGAATCATGTTTAACACTTATCTTGCACAACATTATATATATATATACTCACACATCTATAAACCCACACTTATCAACATACACAGACTTAGAGGTTATTGTCTTGGAAATGAATCATACATTACTAGAGTTATTAATTCCACCAGGTGATAGTTATTACAGACCAAAAGTAATTAAGTCTTACCACGGGTGTAACCTTTACTTTAAGGTTAAACCGACGGCCAAATATACATTTCCTTGTTACTACCTTACATAAGTCATACTTAAATATAAGTCGGACTAAAAATAACTCAAACCCAATCCATCTTATACGGTCTACCTGTGGCACTGCACCAAACAATCTACAGAAAAGCTGGCCATTTCCTACCCGCTTCCGGGCTGTGAGCTTTCTGACCGACAACTTGGTTCACTGTTGTGTTGTGTCATTTTAAGAAAATAAACGTGAGCTATAATGCTCAGCATAATAATGTGCAGTATGAAAAGACTGTATAAGAATTCATATCTGATTTTCGTATACTGATATAGTTTTTTAAATACACACCTCTTTTCAAATAATTCTTCGATTGACTTATTAGTCTGCAAATACCTTAATGGTAAACTCAACACCTAGGTTTGAGTTACGGTATTGCATTTCAATTCCAATTGGAAAGATAGGACATTCACCGGAGCCCCCGAAATACGATGATCAGTCGTATAACGGTAATTAATTGTTGTTCTCTACATGTAGAATGACGAATCCCATATATCCAATTTTTACTCTTGCCGCATTCGGGCATATTATGTGTGGCTTGTTGATAGACACAACTCATCTTATATATGTAAATATGTACTTCCGAGAATTTTCGGAGGAAGTACTAAGATAATGTGAGTTGACCGTTGTTAACAGATAGGTATTGAAGGGGGAGTTTTCTTTTGACACTATAGTCAAAATATTTAAAATGCGTCGAAGTAATATTCTTCGAAGATCCGAAAGTATTAGTATGATTTTCTGAAACTCAGAAAATATTTTAAAATAGGTTCAAAGATTTTTAAATGATATTAAATCATTTAATAAATATTTTATGATTAAATAATAATTACTAAAATAAATAAACCTCAAGTAATTCTATTCAAAAAAAATATTTGAAATAATATTCCTCAACTAATTTATGTTTAAGAATTTAATTTAATTTATTAAATATTAAATAATTGAATGTAAAATAAAATAATCACTATTCGCGTAATTAAATATAGTTGAGGGAATACGGTCTTTGGAGTCATTTTAAATAAATTTGAGGTACTTTAATATTTCGCAAGGGGACATCGAGTCCTTTGGAATAAACTAAGTACGAACTTTTAATCGTCCGAAACATCTCCGGAATGATTCCCGGGTTTTTACTTCATAAAATATGACCGATTCTCGATCTTATAATTTATGCATCACGTTTTAACATAGCGTTGAAATATCCTACGATATACTCATCATAAACTCAATCATTAATGATATGCAAAAACTCGTATTTTACTATCATGGCAAACATGACATTTTTACGAAAGACAATAAAAACAATCTTCACAACACAACATTATATGGAATAGGGTTCGTAAACTTGCTTGGGTGTTTCGAGGTGGAGGGTGCTCTAGAGTTCGTCCGGAAATCTAAAATCAAGAACATTTATCATTCCGTTAGATTCTAATCATATTTATCGCCACTTGATAAATACACAATACTTACTATCCATTTACGTGACTCACTTTACTCTCATCATTTATAAGTACGATTACTTGTTATCTTTCATGAATTTTTACGTCCATTAATCACTTTTACATTTTGTCACTCGGCTCCACCCTCGATTTTTAAGAATTTCTACTCGCGCGATCTCGGCTATGACATTTTTATAAAATTGAAAAATTCATATTTTCACTTGAAAATTTTACGAAAGTTAATATATTTTATTTATTACTCTCTCTAAAAATTTCATAATTTTTTAATACTTTTAAGTCAAACATTTATATTTCCAAAATTCGTAATTCGTAGCAGTTTTTATCGCGTAAATTGTTTTCACTAAAATATGCCTAACTTTTGAACCGTAAATCGAAATCAAGTAATTCAAGCGCATAAATGATCCTTAAAAAAGATCTATCATTTTCAAGTATTACTTTTCAATAAATCATAGTTTATATATTCTGTATTTCTGTATTAAACTTAAGGTTACGATTTGTTTGTTTTATCGATGTTACGCTCGCGATTCGAGTTTCATTTTCTCTCTAAACTATTAATAACTAACCAACCATCATCATACCATTATCTTAACACTTACTACTCTCAATAACATCAAGTTCTTGAGGCCACAACATCAACCTTAGAAATTAACTAACTAATCATCAAGAAACCAACATATCAACCATCAAAACTAGGTTTATAACTAAGTTCCATGATTTTCTTGAAACTTAAACCTTAAACAAAGTTTGGCTAAAGATTTATACCTTTTTTTGATAGCTTGGAAGGTGTTCTTCTTGATGAATGAAGCTTGGTGAGGCTTGGGTGTGCTTAAGGATCCTAAATCTTTCCATGAAAATCGAGAAATCGAGAAATGTTACTATTTGGTACTATTCATCATCACTTTCAGGGCTTTATTTAACCATCCAAAACTTAATGAAATACTATGAAAAGTTTATATCACCTTATTTAGGAAACTTGGGAATTAATTATAGCATTTACCCATGGCTAGATTTTGGAATTTGAATTTGTGTTCTTGTTTTTCTTTGAAAGGGCCGAATGGTGCTTCTTGGAGAGAGAAGGGAGAATTTTCTTGCTTGGTTTGCTTCTTCAATAAGTGATTGACTATGTGTGTATATAATTCTAGATATGCATATCTTCATCATATCTTGTAGCTTGGATATTTTCAAAGCTAGTTTACTAGCCAAGTACTTCAAATACTATGCATGGTTACTATTTGCCCTAGCTAGGTTACTATGCTCTTAGGTTGGTTACTATTTGGTTTCCAATCCTTGGTTACATTCATACTAATTAGTTTGCATGGCTTGATACGTTTAATTTTTCCACTTACGTATTCGCTTGGTCACTTATTCGTTTTCGTAAGCGATTCGCGGGGTAAATCCTTTCTTATAAGTCCTTTATGATTTGAAACCTTGTACTTGGGTTTTAATTTATAGAATTCTAGATTTATGATTGTAATGAGATTCTTGTATTCCTTGACGGTTCGTAAGATAAGGTCATTTTACAAAGTTCATTTTCTTTGAAAACTAATGGCTTTTGTATACATCCATTTGGTACGTATAATCACGATATCGAATTGGAAACTAAATTTTCCATACATAACATAGTGTGTGCTCAAAAGTTTTTCCCCGATCGTCATGGTTACTATTCATCGAATGTTTTACAATATCTCAAAAAATTAGGTTATTATAATGTATCTAATACATGTGCCTGTGTTTTGACTTTGGTATCACCATACTTATGATCAGTGAGGTTTGATCATCAGTCAACAAACATACTAGTCTTAATGCATTATTGTTGTCCCTTATAATAATACTCGACTCGAGTAGGGACTTTTAGGAATATTGATACTATTCTTAAAATCTCATTTCTAAGGCACATACTTAGAGATATAGAATTGCATATCATATTTCAAGGACATTTATTAATCTAACATTTATATCGTAGTAAATTAAGAATTAAAAATTTATAAAAGGAATAATCGATAGAACATAAATATTAATAATCCAAATGTCTTAAACTAAAACATCAAAGTGTTGTCTCTAGGGCACAAACACTAACAATCTCCCACTTGTACTAGATCCAATCACCCATATGTCTAATACTCATGGAATTAGTATGACCATCGTGCTTTTGCTGCGACAAAGCCTTAGCCAGTGGTTCTGCAACATTATCATTACTATGCACTTTACATTTATATCTTCTTCATCACTAATCTCATTAAGTAGGTAATATCGCCTAAGTACATGCCTAAACAGTCTCCTTGGTTGTTTCGAAAGTATCAATATATTCGGTTTCCATTATAGAATTATTAATCTTCTTGCTGTGAACTATTCCAGCTAACATCACTTATATTTAGACAAAACACAAAATATACATAAACACATAAACATCTTTGTCTGTCCAAAAATTTGGTTCAGAAACTAGCATCAGTGTAACCCTTTACAACTAGTTCCCTATCTTCTCCATACACCAAAAATAAATCTTTACTTCTCTTTAAGTACTTAAGAAAATTCTTGAAAACTATCCGCTGAACCTCACTTGGATTAGACTGGTATCAGCTCGTCATGCTCAAAGCATACGAAACATCAGGATAAATACATATCAGTGTACACATTATAGATCCAATTGATGAAGCATATAATACTTTCTCAAAAGACCCTTATCATCTAGTGATTTAGGGGAAATTATCTTTTGAGGTCACTATCCCATGAGACATCAAAACATATCCTTTCTTTGTCTTCTGCATCCTAAAATGATGCAATACTTTATCAATGTATGTACTCCAACTAGGTCAATTAATCTCTTCAATCTATCTCTATAGATCTTAATCCCTATATATAGGTAGCATCGCCTAAGTCTTTCATCGAGAAACTATTTCTCAACCATGTCTTAACAACCTGTAGAGAAGGTATGTCATTCCATATCTGTTATATGTCATCTACATATAATACTAGGAATGCCACATGGCTCCCACTAACCTTCTTGCAAACACATGGTTCATCTTCGTTTTGAATAAATCCAAACTTTTTGATTGTTTAACAAAATGAATATTCCATCTCCTTGAGGCTTGCTTCAATCTATAAATAGATAGAAGCAACTTATAGACCATCTTAGCAAACTTTAGATCAAAAAAACCCTCCGATTGTATCATATATACATCCTCTTCAAGGATCCCATATAAGAAAGCGGTTTTGACATCCCTTTGCCAAATCTCATAGTCAAAGTAAGCAGTTATTTCTAGCAAAATCCTGATGGACTTGACCATAGCAAATGGTGAAAAATCTCATCATAGTCTATACCATGATTTTTTTTAAAATCATCACATCACCATCTTGAGTCAATAAAAATCCAGTGAATCCTACTAGATATACGAACAACCTATATTTCCTGAACATGATTACTTTCAACATTTTGATGTACATCCTGATCTTGTTCCAACTCTGGTTCAATGTTATCATGTGGTTCTCGATTTTCATCGAGATGCATTGTCCTCCCACTAGTTTTCTTAGTAGTTCTCCCTCAAGAAATACAACGGTCTGAGCAACAAACACTTTATTCTCGGAAGGATTATAAAGCCTATATCCTTTAGTCTCACTTGGGTATCCCACAAAATAGTGTCCACCTAATTTTGGTCCAAACTTGTCAGAGGATAAACGTTTCACGTCCCCAAAATTTCATAAATGACATGCTATGATGTTTCTCAGTCCATATCTCATATGAAGTCTTTTAAACCGCTTTAGTCAGAACTCGGTTAAGTGTATATGTAGCCATTTCTAGAGCATAACCCTAGAAACTGATTGGAAGATCTGCTTGACTCATCATCGATTGCACCATGTCTAACAAGGTACGATTTCTTCCCTCAGAATCTCTATTCTATTGAGGTGTTCCAGAAGGAGTAAGTTGTGATACAATATCACACTCCTTCAAGAAATTCTTGAATTTGAGGCTTAAGTATTCTCTTCCACGATCTGATCGTAAAACTTTATACTTTCCCCTGTTTGTTTTTCTACTTCGGCAGTCGTATAGCGTCGCATTTTCAAAAAAATCAGATTTGTTCTTCATAAGAACCACATATCCATATCTACTTAAATCATCAGTAAATGCTATGAAGTAGGATCGCACCATGTCTAACAAGGTACGATTTCTTCCCTCAGAATCTCTATTCTATTGAGGTGTTTCAGAAGGAGTAAGTTGTGATACAATATCACACTCCTTCAAGAAACTCTTGAATTTGAGGCTTAAGTATTCTCTTCCACGATCTGATCGTAAAACTTTTATACTTTCCCCTGTTTGCTTTTCTACTTCGGCCTTATATTATTTGAACATTTCAAAAAAATCGGATTTGTTCTTCATAAGAACCACATATCCATATCTACTTAAATCATCAGTAAATGTTATGAAGAAGTATTAGCCACCCATTTCCATCATACGCATTCGACCACATACATCATTATGTATAAGTCATAATCGTTCGGTGGCCCTTTCACCTGATCAGTTAAACGAAGCTTTAGTCATTTTTCCAATGAGACAAAGTTCGTATCTTTTGTATGATCAAAATCAAACTTATCCAAGTATTCATCTATATGTAACTCAGAAATGCATTTCTCGTTACTACGGCTTAAACGACAATGCTAGAGGTAATGTTTGATTTGAGTAAATTCTCTTTTGTATGATATAAATTGTTAACTAATTGTGCAACATTATAAGCCTTATCATTAAAATAGAATAAACAACTGTTGTTTATTTAATTAAAATGACAACCTTTCTTTTCCTGACAAGAAATTGATATATTGTATCCACTAAAGGCAGGCACGTAATAACAATTTATCAAGTTCTCAATCTCTCCTTATGGACAAAATTAGGTATCGAGTTTCTTCAACTAGAGCAACAACTTTTGATCCAATTCCAACCCGATACTTGAAGCTTGACCATTGTTGGTCTTCTTCTTTAGATCTTCCAAACAAGCTCGATAATTTAACTTCCAATCATCCAGTTATTTCCATAGAAGTGACAATCATCTCCTTTATGCAACACCACTATCAGGCATCAAAAGCGCTTTGGGATTGGATTTTGGTGTGGTACCGAATAAGATTAAATCTTCACTTGCCTGTCCGTTATCCTCTCCCATTTGCATTCCATGTGTACACCATCAATATGGACGCAGTTCATGCCTTTACCATGTTGTTTTCTGCAGATCTAAACATGCCTAACAACTCATTGGGTATTTTATCTATCTCATTCATTTTGTTCATAACAAACTGAGAATAGAAGTTGTTCAAAGATTGCTTGATCAAATCAAACCGAGTCTCTAGATCAATCTTGAAACCCAAAATATCAAGGTACGTATACCTATAATCTTTAGAACATGTGGTCCAACCGGATATCATTTTCCCATTAATACAAAATCATATTGCCTTATTATTATCAAATCTTTCTGACAAGCCTATCCTTCAAACATCCTTTAAAGGTGCTCAATTACATCATAAGCATCACTATGCTCTTGTTGCTTCTAAAGCTCAGCACTTATAATTACAAGCATGAGACATTAAACATCAATTGCATAATCAATTTGCTTCTGGTAAGCATTTTGTTCAGCACATGTTTCATTCTCAACTAGAAGAAATAAGGGAGGGGTTTGAGTGACATCCTTGAACCTGAGGACAATCCTCAAGTTCCCATGTCAGTTGAGGAAATTATTTCATGACAGTTTGTCCTTCTCAAGGGCTATTACATAGAGAAGTTATTTGTGTTATTTGTCATTTAATATCTATAAATTAAAGTGCATAAAATGAATTAGTCTACAGATGATCACTAATTTATGTTCAAGTGATTATTCATATATATTCACAATATATGTCTCCCACTATTTTTATCAAATCAATTGTCCTAACTATTAATTCGGAAAGAATATCTTTTATATCCTTTCTAGTGAGCCAAGATCCATATTTCACCATGCGTTAGGTCAGCTTTGGCTTTTCTCATAAAACATGATTATTTAGGTAGACAACATTTGTCAACTATATCAACTATATAACTCTTGGATAGCTTGGTGGAATAACATTTGTTCATATTTATCTAATAAATCTCTCCAAACTCTATGCCTCTAAGTTCACAATCCTATTATGGTAAATTAGTTAAGTCAAACCCAATAGTCAAAAAGTATCAATATACTTCTACATATCTCCCACAATAGATGGGAGTACTTCGTTTTGGCGAAACCACTCCTTATCGATCTAGGGGTTAACGCATTGGACTCATTGGACTCATTGGAAGGCATCTGATCAACTTAATATTAACTTTAGGGTTTTTTAAATTTTAAAATGATCGTGATCCCCTCATAAAGAGATTCCATATTTTTCCTTTAATAAAATATCTCAAATCAATATTCGTCAATAGTTTGATTTCCAGGTAGTGAGGGAGGCACAACGGTCTCTCTTAAAACCCACAACCTTACAAGTTCAATAAACTCACTTTAGACAAAATTGCCCCATTTCGGAAATAAAGAATATTAGTATTTTATTTTGTGTTTCATAAACACGAGAATCTCTTAATCGTTTGCTCATTTTAAAATCTTGAATCGTTACAGATTTTATCTTGTTTAGAAAGCATGACATGGGTATCGTATCTAATATATACATCCTTAATCTAATTAAGCATGCATCATTAAACTACTCTACACATACATTAATCATATGAGCATATATATGTAAAGTGCAATAAAGTAAACGTGTTTGGTTATGGATTCATCTTATGTGATCTTCATCAAGCTAATGACAAAGATCTAGGTCAATCTATGGTGGAAAATAAATACTGTTAGGAATATGTTGTGAACTTGATGATAAGTTAAACAAAATACCTTAGTAGATTTAACTTAGCGTATTTTGTAGCACTCGACGGATGATCTAATATAGTCTCGATGGATGAACTTTTTAGTCCCGACGGATGACAGATTAACATCCATCGAGTGAGTAGCTTATGTAACAAATAAGTTTTGTAGCACATTTCTGCAAGCAACATTGTGTAGATTCTGTAGGAGTAGATGAGTCATGTTAACTACGAGTGGATATACAGAATAGGGTGACTAATTGTAAATATAAGATGTCTTGTAATTTTGTATAAATGAAATAGAGTCAAGTGACATAAAAGGCTCCCGGCGGATGGTTCACAAAGACTCCCGACGGATGATCAACAAAGCTCCCGATGGATGACAAATATAGTCCCGACAGATGATCAAATTCAAATAGCTGTTGACAGTGACAACACAGTCACATGCGTTGGTGTTTACAAAAGGAATGTGGCAGCCTGTTAAGCAGGAATTTGAGAACAAAGAAGCATTACCATTTCTATGCAATTATGAAGATATTCAAAGATGTTGGAATAGAGTAATGAAGTAGCATGGAGTTAGACTAGATATGTTTTTGTTTTATTATCTTATCTTATTGTCATGTAAACTTGGTGATATACAAACCAAGTGTAGCAAGTAGAATATTTAACTAAGCAAGCATATTTTCAGAGAAACATATCAAGCTATATTCAGTAAGCATTTCTCTGTAGTTTAGTTGTTCAAACTTGTAAGCAGCTGTGAGCTATTCAAAGCTTCACAGGGTTCTCAATTGATATATATATATATATATATATATATATATATATCTGGTGGATAATTTCAAATCCACCAGAGTTTTAAAAACTTGTGTTTTTATTACTTAGTATTTTGATTCTTATTTCTCTTTTATTCCGCACCATAGCTAATCAAACATTGTTATATTTATTAAGTTAGAACATTCTTTTAATTTGAAAAAGTAGCCAGAATTACATTCAACCCCCCTTTTGTAATTCTTGTTGTATTGTTAGGGAATAACAATTGGTATCAGAGCAAGCTCTTGAAGAACAAAAAGTATAAAGATCACAATAAACAACAAGATGAACAAAAAGGATGTTGGAGTGAAGATCCCATTTCTGGACAAAGACAACTATCACCACTGGAAGGTGAAGATGCACCTATATCTTCTTTCTCAAGATGAGGCCTATGTGGATTTCATAGAGAGAGGTCCTCATGTACCAATGAGAGCTGCAACTGGAAATGAACCATCTGTTCCAAAACCTAGGCATGAATGGTCAGATCCTGACATTGAACACGTCAGGAAGGATAAGAAGGCCATGAATATATTGTTCAATGGAGTTGATGGTGATATGTTTGATAACATCATTAACTGTAAAACAGCCAAAGTGGTTTGGAACACAATCCAGATTATTTGTGATGGTACTGAGCAAGTAAGGGAAAACAAGATGCAGCTACTAATTCAACAATATGAGCATTTCCACTATGAAGAAAGTGAGTCTCTCACTGATATTTTTAGTAGATTTAAAAAGATACTAAATGCTCTGAAGTTGCATGGAAGAGTTTATCAAACAAAAGACTCTAACCTCAAGTTCCTTAGATATCTCCCAAAGGAGTGGAAGCCAATGACAGTCTCATTGAGAAATTCACAGGATTACAAGGAGTTTACCTTGGATAGACGGTATGGCATCCTAAAAACCTATGAGCTTGAAATAGAGCAAGATGAAAGGATGGAGAAAGGAAGGAAGAAAGGAGGGTCCATAGCACTGGTTGCTGAGTTAGAAAAGGAGAAAGAGATGAAGGTAGAAGCTGTTGAGTCTACATCAAAGGTCTGTGAAAGCAAGGGTATAGTGATGGTAGCTAAAAATGAAGATCTATTGAGCCAAGATGACATGGATGATATTGATGAGCATCTAGCATTCTTATCCAGAAGATTTTCCAAGCTCAAATTCAAGAAGAATTATGGATCAGCTAAGCCAAACAGAAATATGGTTGATAAGTCAAAATTCAAGTGTTTCAAATGTGGCTTGGCAGGTCATTTTGCCAGTGAATGTAGAAAGTCTGAATTCAAGCAAAAAGAAGTTTGAGCCTGTTGATTATAAACAGAAATACTTTGAGTTGCTCAAGCAAAAGGAAAGGGTTTTCATCACACAGGAGAATGATTGGGCTGCAGATGGATTGGATGAAGATGAAGAAACAAGGTATGTCAAACTAGCTCTAATGGCCAAATCTGATAAAACAACATCAAGTTCTTCAAGCAATCAGTTAATCACCACTAACCTAGCACATTTATCTAAAGCTGAGTGTAATGATGCAATAAATGACATGTCCACAGAATTATATCACCTGCGTGTTACACTTAAGTCCCTCACTAAGGAAAATGCTAAAATTAAAGAAAACAATTTGAGAGGAATAATGTGCTAGAGTCTCGATTTATTGAATTTAAGAAATTGAGAATTGAGTGTAAGATTGCTAAGGATGAATTAACTGAGTCCTTGAAGAAAGAAGAGATTTTAAAGAAGCAGCTTGAACGAGAACAGGAAGTGATTAAGGCATGGAAATCATCTAGAGATATTCATGCTCAAATCAATAAAGTTCAAGGTATTGAGTCCTTTTGTGATGCAGCCTGGAAGAAGGGTAAAGAGAAGCTTGAGTCCAATTTAATTGAAGGATTATTTACAGATGTGGACTCGACGGATGATGAAAATCATTCGTCGGATAATCAAAAGGATTATCCGTCGAGTGACAAGAAGCCACATCTGTCGGCTGTGAGTAAACCAGTTAGCAAAGCTAAGCTAGCTAAATTGAATGAGAAATATGGATCAGTTTCTAAGAACTTTATTCCAGGAGAATCAAGTCAAGTCAGGAAGGAAAAGAAAATTAATGTTGGTCATCTGTCTATCAAGTAATTGAATGACAGATTAGAAATGATTGAGGTTAAAACAGAAGCTATAAAGAAAAACAATAAAAATGGGAAAGTAGGAATTAACAAAAATAACAACTACACACCTGATAAATATGCACCAAGAAAAATCTTTGTAAAGAGTGGTAGTGTTAATCACTTATCTTTTAATTGCAAACTTGCTATGCCTACTTCCATGTCTGCACCCTCTTTTTTTTCCAACATGACTGCCATGTTAGATATATTTGAGATGTCATGTCTAATATGATTCATGTTTAGTTTTCAGATCTTAACAAACAGGACATATCAGGACTTACTAAAAGCAGGCCTTACTGGAAGTCAGAACTTAATATCAGAACTTAAAATCATATCAGAACTTAAGTGCGGGAAAACTTTCATTTAAGGAAGGAAGCTGATTTACAGTAGAAGATCGAGACTTAAACAAAAGAAGATATGCATGGAAAGAGTTAGAAGACTGGAAGACTTGTAGAAGATATCTAATTGATATATTTTAGGAGACAGAATTGTATTCCATATAAATTAGAAGTTACCTTGTAACTGTATACTATATAAACACAGACTTAGGGTTTACACTATATGTGTTATCATTATCGAGAAGATTATACATTGTAACCTAGCAGCTCTTAGTGATATTTGTTCATCACTGAGAGAGAACAACAGTTTTTATTGTAATAGAGTTTATTCAATATACTTGATCTTTGTTACATACTTGTGTTAAATCGATTTGATTGTGAAAACACTGTATTCAACCCCCTTCTATAGTGTTTTGTGACCTAACAATTGGTATCAGAACTTTTCTGTTAACACACATACAGTAAAGATCCAAACAATCATGTCTGAAGAAGCACAAACTCCAACCAAGCCCACCAAAACTGAAGAAACTCAAAACACTCAAACCCACAGTCGATATGAGACTATTAGGGTTCCCATACTGAGACCTTCTAAGTATTCCATACGGAAAGTGAAGATGGCTATGTTTCTGGAAGCCACATATCCAGAATACCTTGACAGAAATAATAAAGGACCACATAAGCCTACCAAGCTCTCTGTTGTAGTTGCTGATCAACCAGCAAAGACCATACCAAAGGAGAAAGGTGAGTACACAGCTGAAGACATCTCATCTATTGCCAAGGATGCAAGGGTAAGGCATTTGCTGCATAGTGCCATTGATAATGTCATGTCAAACAGGGTAATTAATTACAAAACTGCAAAGGAGATATGGGATGCTTTGGAGATAAGATGTCAGGGAACTGATGCAATCAAGAAGAACAAGAGGACTATACTCACTCAAGAGTATGAGCACTTTGACTCAAAAGCTGATGAGTCTTTAACTGACTTATATGACATGTTTGTCAAACTCTTGAATGATCTGTCACTTATGGACAAAGAATATGATCTTGAAGATTCAAATCTAAAATTCCTTTTAGCTCTTCCTGAAAATTGAGATTTGAAGTCTACTACCATAAGAGACAACTATGACCTTACTGAAACTACTCTTGATGAAATTTATGGTATGCTCAAGACTTATGAACTTGAGATGGATCAATGGAGCAAGAGGCATGGAAGAAAGTCAAGGACAGTTGCTCTTAAGGCTGAGCAGGAACCTCCTAAAATGGCTGCCTCAAAAAGGGGCAAAGGAAAAGCTCTCATCATAAAGTCTGATTCAGAGTCATCATATTCTGATGATGATGATTCAGAAACTGAAAGTTTACCTGAAATAAATGTTGATGAAGAGATGATGAAATTGTGTGCTCTTATGGTAAAGGGTATCACAAAGATAGCCTACAGGAAATTCAGAAAAGGCAAGAAGTTTTCCAGGAAAAGTGGAAGTTCTGATAAGAAAGGGTTCAGAAAGTCTGAAGGCAAGGGAGGAAAGTATGACAGAGGAGACAACTCAAATGTCAAATGCTACAACTGTGGTGAAAGAGGCCACATATCTCCTGACTGCAAGAAAAGAAAAAGTGACAAAGGCAAGGCACTTGTCACAAAGAAGAGAAGTTGGACAGACACTTCAGATTCTGAACATGAGGTGAACTATGCCCTGATGGCAAATGCTGACAACAGCCCTGAAACTACTGAATTGAAGGTACCTCAAACAACTTATGCCTTTCACACTGATGATATTACTGAGTTGAGATTAGATCTTAAAACCATGTTTATTAGGTATAGAGATCAGACTTTAACATGTGAAAGATTAACATCTGAAAATCTTGCTTATAAAAAGAGAAATAATTATTTAGAAAAGGAGTTAGTTTTTCTTCATCAAACTAAGAAAGAAAAAGATGATGCTCTATATGTTAGAGATGAAGTGTTAAAATTGAATGAATTTCTAAAAGCTGACTTAGAAAAGGAAAGAGAGATTATCAGAACTTGGACTAACTCTGGCAGAACAACTCAGAATTTATTAAGTAGTGGAAACTGGAAAGAGGGCTTAGGTTATGGAGATGATAAAAGTGAAAAAGGAACTGAACAAATTGAGCCAATTATTGTTAAACAGACTGCTAAGCCAAAGGTTAATCCTGTTAATTTTGTAGCAAAAACTGTAAAGTCTGATTCTGAAAAGATGAAAGAGTCTGTGACAGAAGTTATGGATAAGTCAACTTCTGACAAATTAAAATAGGATAAACCAGCTGAAGTCAACATAGGCTTAATGACAAAGAAGCAGCTTAAATATAAGCTGAAAGAGATTAGGAATGTCAACAAGGTAAAGGAAGCTAGGAAAAATAGGAATGAAAAGGAAGGTGTGAACAAAAGCAATAATTATATGCCTGTTCCTAATGCTACTAGAAAGAAACGTTATAACTGTGGAAACTCTAACCTTCTTGCTTCTTTTTGCAGGAAAAATAAAGATATAAACTCTTTACCTCCTAGATCAGGAGTTAAGAGTCAGTCTGTTAGGTTTAAGCCACAAAATCCTTGTTTTCATTGTGGTAGTTTATGGCATTACATTTATACTTGTAAGGAATATCATAGTCTGTACTATGATTATTATAAAATAAAACCTTCTTTAAAGAAAGTTAGTATTATTCCTTCTAGTGTAAAGTCTGATGCAAAGTCTGATATAAGTTCTGATAAACAGCATGTTAGCATAAACTCTGAAGTTAAATCCACTGTAAATGCTAAAAAACTTAAAAAGGCCAAAGGATCCAAGCAAGTCTGGGTCCTTAAAACTAACCATTAGTGGTCTTTGTGATTGCAGGGCAACAGAAAAAATATTCTAGTGCCGGACAGTGGATGTTCAGGACATATGACTGGAAATAAAGCCCTGCTATCAGACTTTGTGGAAAAAGCTGGCCCAGGAGTTTCTTATGGAGATGGCATCATGGGAAAAACTCTGGGATATGGCAATATCAATCTTGGGAATGTCATCATTGAAACAGTAGCTCTTGTCTCAGGACTTAAACACAACCTGCTAAGTGTGAGTCAAATCTATGATAGAGGTTATCATGTGGATTTCTTTGAAGAACTCTGTGAAGTTGTAAAGAATTCTACAGGCAAAGTGGTTCTGAAAGGTTACAGGCATGGTAACATTTATGAAGCTGGACTTTCAACAAGTTCTGATGGTTTTGCAATCTGTCTGTTAAGTAGAGCAATCAATTAAAGAAAGCTGAAATTGGCACAAAAGACTCTCTCATTTTAATTTCAACAATATAAATGAGCTAGTAAAGAAAGATCTCGTGAGAGGACTGCCAAAATCAATATTTGCTCCTGATGGCCTTTATGATTCATGTCAAAAGGCAAAACAAAGAAAATCTTCTTTCAAGAGCAAAACTGAATCTTCAATTCTTGAGCCTTATCACCAATTGCAAAGAAGAAATATGCTATGGTTATAGTGGATGAGTTCACAAGGTACACTTGGGTGTATTTCCTGCACAAGAATAATGAAACTACATATACTCTAACTGATCATGTCAGACAGCTGGATAAGTTAGTCAAAGATTCTGTTAAAAATTATAAGAAGTGATAATGGCACTGAGTTCAAAAATTCAATCATGGAAGATTTCTGCAAAGAGCATGGAATCAAACAGGTATTTTCTGCACCTGGAACTCCACAGCAAAATGGAGTTGTAGAAAGAAAGAACAAGACTCTCATTGAAGCTGCACGAACTATGCTTGATGAAGCAAAGCTACCAACCTACTTTTGGGCTGAAGCTGTGCAGACTGCTTGTTTTACATAGAATGCTACCCTCATAAACAAGCATGGAAAAACACCATATGAGATGGTGAAGAAAAAGAAGCCAAATCTGAAATACTTTCATGTATTTGGTTGTAAGTGTTTTGTTCTTAAGACTCATCCTGAACAGCTGTCAAAATTTGATCTAAAAGCTGATGAAGGAATAATTGTTGGATAAGCCTTCAGAGTCTACAATTTAAGAACAATGGTTGTCATGGAATCTATCAATGTATCTTTTGATGATAAGAAGATTAGTGGACTTGAAGATTTCAATGATCATGATCAGCTGAGATTTGAAAATGAAGATCTGACGGGTTAAGTTCTGATGTCATTGAAACTTTGGTAACAACACCAAAGGAAAATGCATCTGTCCAGGGGGAGCAAGCTGAAGATCCTACCACAACTCAAGACTCTCAAGAAGCATCAGAACTTGTCACTGGCTCTTCAAGTTCTGATTCATCAAGTTCTGATGAGCCAAATTATGATAATTCTGGAAACTCTGATTCTTCATATCCTGAAAGATCCAACTCAAATTCTGAAGTTTCAGAGAGCATAACTACATGGGGAGCATCAGAAAATGCTGATGGAGATAGCATGGATCATGGGGGAGGATCCAGTTCTAGAGAACAACTTCCATCTGCAAGGAAGTGAATAAAATCACATACACCTGACTTAATACTTGGAGATCCTGAAGCAGGTGTCAGAACTGGAACTGCAACATCAAATGAATGTCTCTATCATTCTTTTCTATCTCAGAATGAACCAAAGAAAGTGGAAGAAGCTCTTCAAGATGCTGATTGGGTACAAGCAATGCAAGAAGAGTTAAATGAATTTGAAAGAAATAAAGTCTGGACCCTAGTACCAAGACCAAAGAACAGATTAGTTGTTGGCACAAAGTGGGTGTTCAGAAACAAAACTGACAGTGATGGCATAATTACAAGGACCAAAGCAAGGCTGGTTGCTAAGGGTTACTCTCAACAGGAGGGTATTGATTATGATGAAACATTTGCACCAGTTGCTAGATTGGAAGCCATAAGAATCTTTTTGGCTTATGCTGCTCACAAAAAGTTTAAAGTCTTTCAAATGGATGTGAAAAGTGTTTTTCTCAATGGAGAATTGGAAGAAGAGGTATATGTTGAACAACCTCCAGGTTTTGTAGATTCAAAATTTTCAAATCATGTCTACACATTAGACAAAGCACTTTATGGCCTTAAGCAAGCTCCAAGAGCATGGTATGAGACTTTAGCTCAATTCCTTCTGGAAAGTGGATTTCACAGAGGTACAATTGATAAAACTCTGTTCTACCTCAACCATGGAAAGGACTTACTTTTGGTACAGATATATGTTGATGATATCATATTTGGTTGTGCAAATGCCAAACTCTGTGAGAGGTTTGCAAAGCTAATTCAGTCAAGATATCAAATGAGTATGATGAGAGAACTCAGCTATTTTCTGGGACTTCAAGTCAAGCAAAATAAAGAAGGTACTTTTATCTGTCAATCCAAGTACACCATAAATTTAGTGAAGAAATTCGGAATGCAAGATTGCTCAACTACATCCACTCCCATGGCTACTGCAACCAAGTTAGATAAAGATACTGGTTCGTCAGTAGATATTACTAACTAAAGAAGTATGATTGGCTCTTTACTCTATTTAACTGCTAGTAGACTTGATATCATGTTTGCTACCTGTCTTTGTGCAAGATTTCAGGCTGATCCAAGAGAACCTCATCTAATAGCTGTGAAAAGAATTTTCAAGTACCTCAAGGGTACAACTGAACTAGGATTGTGGTATCCTAGAGAATCATATTTTAAGCTAATAGGTTACTCAGATGCAGATTTTGTAGGATGCAAAATAGACAGGAAAATCACTAGTGGAAGCTGCCAATTTCTTGGAGGCAGATTAGTTTCTTGGTTTAGGAAGAAACGGAAATCAATTTCCACATCAACTGCAGAAGCAGAATATATTGTTGCAGGAAGCCGTTGTGCATAGATTCTTTGGATGAAGAATCAGTTATTGGATTATGGGTTAGAATTTTCTAAAATACCTATTTACTGTGATAATCAAAGTGCTATTGCTATGACGGGTAATCCAGTTCAACACTTAATGACAAAGCACAAAAGCATTATGTATTATTTCATAAGGGAACATGTGATGGAAGGTACAGTGGAATTGCATTTTGTTTCAACAGATCAACAACTAGCAGATATCTTCACAAAACCACTATATGAAGCTACTTTTACAAGACTGGTAAATGAACTTTGAATGGTTTCAGGTTCTTTCTCTAAATCTGATTAGTTTTTGTTCTCATGTATCAGACTTTATGATCAGTGTTTATAGATTGTCTTATCTTCATGTAATTTAGTTCTTAAATTGAAATACATAAAATCCTGATTGTTATTTGATGTGGATCTATATACTCTGATAGTGTTTTGAATGTTCTGTGACTATTCAATCCAATGAGGATAACTGTGCTAGATGTTGACCTAGTAGTCTTTAATATACTAGAAATCCCATGTTTGAATTAGTTGTTTATGTGGAAATTCATTAACACAAGCAAATTCTAATTTTGAGCTTAGTCAAATTTACTTTGTGTATCTTATTACTAAGTCACAAACTAGAGTCTTACTTCTTATCTGTCAAATTCTGATGTCAGTAAATCTTAAGGATGAATCACATGCTTGATAAGCCTCACTTATCAAAAGAAAAGAAAAGAAAATTAAAGTCAGGTACTCCTTTGAGATCTAGAGTAAATATGTGGAAGAGAAGACCCAAGTGCATTGCTGGTATTAAGTAATATGCATTAGAAAAGCAAATAAATTTTTCTTGGTGACTTTTCATATTCTCTGATTACTGGAGAAATACTCTGATAATAGCATAAATTCTAATAGCAGCTGTGACTCATTTACACTGAGAAGCCACTGTGAAAAAGAATTCTAAAAGACGCATAAAATGAGCACAAACAGTTGAGGTGGACTCATGCACAAATTTATCCTATAGTAGACTTCATTATTAATGACATATTTTAAGCACTTTTCTTAGTTATGCCTTATTTCTAAGATGTGCTGAAGTATATCAGACTTTAATCTTTATCTGATATTTTGCTAATGCACACACTCTCACTCCATATGAATGATGAAAATTACTGTGGTGATTAAGTTGTTTTTGACAAATAGTTAAGTGTCATTTGCATAAATTCTGAGGACAAGTTCTAATGGAAGTTCTGATGATTAAACTCGGAAGAAACAAGTCAGTATTTGTATGAAGAATCACAGATACAAACATTCACTTTTTGAGTACAAAAGGCATGTTTTAATGACTGTTAAAATCTGATAATAGTCAAGTTCTGATATTAAATCCTGAAGGAAACTCTGATGCTTATGTGGCATTATTCTTTACCTGACTTATTTGTGGTAAATACTAAAACGGTCATAATTAATCAGAATATAATTAGGTGAGATAAAAATAGTCATAATCATTTGGGTTAGTGGTAAACATGTTTGTTTTGAAAAACTGCATGTGCACGTTAATTATTGCTTATTTCTCGTGCCCACTAACTCTGCTTTAACTATTTACTGGCTGACAGGTGCATAAGTGTCTGTTTTACATCTAAAAAGGACTGTTGAGTGGATAGAGTATATATATGGGAGTTAAAAGATTTTCTAATCTTTTACCTACTTTTCTATTCGTAATCTCTCTTATTCTCTCTCTCTCTAATATTATCTGAAGCTTTTTCATACAAGACTTTTATCAAACACCTTGTGCACAATATATTTTCTCACTTATTTCTTACAAAAATGGCACCAAAAGACATCATTTTCAATGGAGCTAAGTTTGTCCCCAACAATTACTTGGCTATTCTTAGCAAGAGTGAAGCCCCATCAGATCTTCACGGCATTCAGGATTTCCTTGCTAACTCTGAGATTGGTTATACTTTGACCCAACCAGAAGCCATCTATGGAATTCAAGTGTTGGAGTTTTGGAGAAGTGGCATGTATGATGATGGTGGTGCTCATGGCTCCCCAAGTATTATCTTTTCAACAGGGGAGGATGAGCATGTAGTGACTCTGGCTACAGTTCGACAGGCTTTACATCTGTGTCTACAGTTTAACAGTTAAGGAGCCAGTCCTTCAGCAGATGATGGCTAGTTTGGGCTATGAAAAGACATTGGCAAAGTTGGGTCAATTAAAGATACCTCGCATAAGGAGGGAATGGAGTTTCTTCTTTGACTGCATCATAAAGGCCTTTGCCAACAAATGTTCGAATTTTGATGCAATCCCAATTCCCAGTCAATAAATCGGGTATGCTCTCATTAATCAAACTCATTTTAAATTTTTCAAGTGCTATTTTAGGATTTATTGGGGATATGATGACAGAGGATAGACATACTATTTACTTTTCTAGATTTTGTCAGCTTATATTTATAGTTTTTGTTGTTCTGATGCACCCCAATTAGCAAGTGAGTTAATTGAACCTTTTAAACTTGCTAAGACCATTTACTGACTTATTATCTACTGATAATAAGAAAATTGTTTTGAGACCCCTCCAAATTCCTACATCTGTCAAACAGTTTTTGGTAAACTCTGACTCAAACACCCACACCTCCATATATACTGATGTCCAATCATCCCAACCTCCATCAGAACCTCCAACCACTACACAACCAACCACTTCTCAACCACAACCACAACCTACCATCAGGATATATTTCAAACCAACACAGTCATCTCAACCTCAACCATCAGCACATACCATCAGACCTTCACCTTCCAGGCCAAAAAGGACAAAGTCTGTCCCACAACCTCCACAAAAGAGAAGGAAAATGATTCTCAGGGATGAATCTGATAGTGAAGAGGAAGCACGGGTTCATGCATCAGAACCTGTGACAATTGAAGCTGAGACTGTGGATTCTCATAAAGCAACTGCAGCTGAAGGTTCTGATACCTTGAAGAGGAAAAGAACTTTAAATTTTGATGATAAAGCAACTCCTTAATTGGCAAGGAGATTCAAGAAAATGAGGGCTAAGAGGCATTTGGCTAAGCCTCCATCAGAAGATACTGAAGAAGCTGAGGAAGGAGATCAGGAATCTCTGATCTCAAAAGAGCCAATTATCATTGAATCTCTGCCACCTCCAGCTAAAGACAAAGACACTGTACAGGATATAGTGGTTACACCTCCTATTTCTCCTCTTCATGAAGATGTTGCAGTTCAAGATTTAGGCTTAAGTCCTGAAATTGACATCAATAGGCTGCACATTCTTACTATTTTGTATTTGAAAGCTCCTACAGCATCTCAGCCATCTATTGATAATTCTCCAATCTTAAATTCTGATGTTGGGATACCAACAATACCAATTCTGGAGATAAATTATGATGCTCAAAATTTAGAAGAAGTTGTTCCTGAATCTTCAGTTGCTTCACACACTCTAGTGTTGTCACAACATACAGAGTCTTCTTCAAGTTCTGAAGACAGTGTTTCTGTTCATACTCCAGCTCCTGTACTTGGAAAGGAAGCATTGGTCAAGAAATTTGTTGAACAGGATGCTCCTACACCTTGGGATGAAATTCATAGAGGAGTAGAGTGGACCAAGAAGTGGAATGATTCCGATTTAATTCCAAGCTCTAAAGTTCTTACAGAGCACATTGCTAAAGCTGATGAGCTTGTGATAAATTCTGATATCAAGACACAGCTCAAGATCATTGCTCTATCTACCAAGAACCTTCAAGGTCTCCACTCTCAAACTCAAGTAAAGGCTGATACACTACAAGAATCATTTAACAAGCTAGATATGAAAATCAAGCTTGACAAGACAAGGATTATCAGACCTACACTTGAGAAAGTAGAAGCAATTGAGAAAGCTTAAGAGAAGCAACAGGCCCAAATCACTAAGGTCCTGGCTAATCAAGCTTCCCAACAGGCTCAATTGGATGAAATCCAATCTTCAGTTGAACTTCTTCTCTCACTCCTACTACCTGATGATGCCGAAAAGGGGGAGAAGATAGTTAAGTCCAAATGCTCTAATGATCAAATACTGAAGAAGAAAGATGATGAAGCTGATGACCAGGGAAACTCTAGCAAGGGTAGAGGTCAAGTTCAAAGTAAAGGGTAGAGCAGCAAGGTTTTTTCAAGGAAACTAATTACTGCAGCAAGCAAATCTTCTACTCAAAAGAAGACAAGTTCTAAAGCTGCTCAAACTCAAAATTTGATAGCAATTACTAAAACTCAAAATCTGATATCAAGTTCTGATGAGCAAAGTCTGATGATAAAGCCTGATGTTCTAATACAAGGTGGAAGTCAAGATTCTCAAAAGTTCATGCAAACTCTGAAGCTCAAGGGGAAGCAGACTACAGTCTACTACAAAGATCCCAAGATTCAGACACTTGAAGAGGAAATTGCTAGAAGATTATTTCTGAAGCATAATCCAGGAATGGATTTAGAAAATCTCAAGGAGGAAGAAGCTAGATTTAAATCTGAAAAGAAAAATCTAAAGCCAAAAGCTTCTATTGCAAAGAAACCTGCAAGGCCTAATGAAAAAGGCATTGTGATCAAGGCGAAGTCAAATACTGAGGCATCAAAGCCTAAAGCAAGATCACAATCTGAGGTTGATTGTAATAACCCCAAAATTTTGAACTTTTTGTAACCCTTATGAATAGTGTTTTTGCTGAGTATGCTGAATAAGAAAACTTTTCATGCCACACTTTGTAGAGGTTCTTTTATTGTTATTCTGAGATCTTATTAGTACTCTATATGGTATATAAGTGTATGTAAAGATCGTCAGAATCCAAATTCGAACACTTTGATTTTTCCCAAAAATCCACCAGATACTGAAAGAATTGAGTATAAGGTAACAGGATAAAAAGGATTTAAATTCAAGGATTATAAGAGAGGATCATAAAAGGAATATAATGTATTGAGAAAGGTTAAGGAAACCCAAGTAATAAGATCCCGGGTATGATCCCTCAAACGATAAACGAGAACGAAAGTTAAGTGAACCGTATAACAGATCAGCGGTCATTAGCCAAGTAATTAGGAGCTAATCAAAGAGGTTAGTGATGATGATGTCACCACACCAACAAGAAGAGGACAAGTGTGGGAAGATGACATAGGAAAATGACATAAGCATGACCAAAGGGAAGGAAGTGTTGGTTGATTATAAACCACACAAAATTTTCCATTGTTAAAAGGTTATTAACAAAACAAAAGGATATCAACCAAGCCTTTTTATGCACAAATATCAATAAAACAAAGCAAGCTTCTCCCCCCCTTTTTATCTTCTTCAATTCAAATTTTTCACCAAAATGGTGAATTAGAAATTCAAAACACAAGCTATACTCCATGGAAAATTATAAGGTTTGTTTCTTTGGATCCTATATTTCATAACTAAGAAGAGCACGTAGTTTGAGTGTTTGAATCAAAGGTTTTCTATTTCAAACAAATCATTTTAGTAGAGGGTGAATAGTGTTTTCAAGAACTTGAAACTTTTAATCTTGTGTTTTTGTTTAGATATAGCTTTGGTAAGGATTTTCAAGGGTTGTTCCAAGCTCCTTAGTTACTTCTACTAACCAAGGAAGGTATAATCTCATACCCTAGTCCTAATTTTGAATATTTAGAGTTTTTATGCTTGGTTTAGTTCTTGGGAAGTATGATTCATGTATATTTAGAGTTGGGTTGGATTTATAATGAGTTTGGAGTTGTAAATCTTGATTATTGGTTAATGAACTTAAGTATATCTTTAGTTCATGTTTAGGGGTAGTATAAATCGGAAAATCTTGAGATGTTGGGAATGTTGTAATGAAGTATGGATGGAGTTTGGTTGTGATGTTGATTGGGGGTTGATTTGTGGATTGATTTGGAGTAGTATAAAATTTGGTAATCGCGTAAACATAGCCGTCGTAATGCCCGATTTACTTTAAACTGTTTTTGTTCTTAACATCAGGACCCATGAACTCACTGTTAGGTTTTGACCATTGCCATGTTTAGATAGTTCATGTTACGAGCTTCGTTTTGATATGTGGTTCGCTTGAATCCGATGTACGGTTTAGGAGAAACGACCGTTTTAAGTAACGGCGTTTCGCGACCGAACCATTACCCCTCGCCTTACTTTGAAACCTTGGTTAAGACCCTTAAATGACTAAATAACGTATGAAACAATTATGTAAAGTGGATTAGGAAGTTGGTAGGGTACTCGCGAAAGAATCGCCTTAAAATTCTTAATGGTTAATTTATTAAAAATGGTGGAGCCAAGGGTACTCGAACGACTTATGTGATTCGTTAAGCGTAGAAGTGACCATAAGCGAACGTTAAGGTTCAATTGGTTAAAGTCTAGTTTCTTAAGCGACCGGGATTTAATTCCGACTTATGTTATTGTTCATAGGTTATCGGACCCACTCTAAGCTTAAGTCTATCCGGGAATACTCAGGCAAATTTTCTACCCGTTATACTGTTGTTGTGATGTATATATGTATATGCATTATCTTGTGATAGATGCATGATTGTTATTAGCAAAATCTTGCGATATATTGGAGAATGCTGATATGGTTTATATGCATGCCTATTTCATAATATTGATATCTAACTGTTGATTCAAATGCTTATAAGTTGCATAATACTTATGTTAGAGATAAGCAGTAGTTGCGTATACCCTTAGTATAGGGAACCAAAGGTGAACATTTTTCTAAACCGGGAGTCGATGTTCCCGAGTATAATATATATATATATATTTTCATATATATATGGATATAGTTTTCAAAACTATTAATCGAATAAGGTTTATTCGATAACTTTATTTTATTCAATGAATATTATTAGTTGAATATTCATTCGAGGACTTATGACTCCGTTTATTTTATTTATTAAATATTATTTTGAATATTCATTTGAGGACTTATGACTCCGCTTATTTATTAAATAATATTGTTTATTTTATTAAAGAATAGTGTTTCGATAATCAAACTTATTTTCGATTATTAAAATAAAGATCTTACTTTCGTATAAGTATATCTTTGGTTATTCGTTATTCATTTCAAGTATGAGTGTTTTTAAAACTTCTACTTCAATTATTTTTATAAAGATTATCCTTTATGGGAATATTATTTAATAATAATATTCAGATATTTTATAATATATCGGGACTGATTTATATCATTAAATCAGCATTACTCCAAACATTCTTAAAAGTGTTTCCGAGTCTTCAAAATGATTTTAAAAGTTAGAGCGGATCCCAAAACTCATTTTTATATTTAAGATCTTCCTTTCAAAGGGGATTTAAATACTCGCTCAAAACCTGAGGGATCCGGCTCTGTGGTGTACTTATATTCGCAACAAGGTTGCTGTTTTGATAAATGAATTGATTACTTACCCAACGTTTGGGAAGTAAGTCCATCTATTGAGTCGGCATAAGCAACATAGGCTCAGTGGGCGTCCATGAAAGTGTAAGTGGCTCAGTGGGAGTCCATCAAATGCGTAAGTGGCTGAGTGGCAGTCCAGCATAAGGTCCTATTACGGCCAGGGTGATGACCAGTGGGGAATTCGTCCATCTACTAGTAGAAAAGGTTACTTATTGGTATCTTTGCCTGATCAGCAAGATATCAGGTTTATGCCAAGGTTTTCTCCTTTCCAAATTCATTGGATATTACAACTCTGTTTATAATTTTCATAACAGAGGTATTCAAGGAGTGTATGAAATGTATATATATAGGTGTATATATATCGGGACTTAATGAAGTATCTCGTAACTTCATTATTTATAATGATATTTCAAGGGTTGAATCTATTCAAATCTTTTCTTGTAGTCTCATATATGTGATGAACTTTTTAAACTGATTATACCTTGAACGGTGGTAGTTCAAGTAGTATTCGGAAAAGATATAAGTATATTGGAGTATCTTGTAACTTCATCTTCTCAACTTATATCTGGTTAATGATTATCTTATGCATGTCAAAGATTTTCACAAAAACGTTGAGACAAGGTTAGATATATGAGATCACCTTGCAACGATATTTTTATACAGTTATAATCTGGAACTCTGTGTATATTATGCATGGAAGAGGACTTCTAAGATTTTTAAAAGTATATATATATACTGAATATTTGGCGACTTGGTCGTGATAAGATATCCAACTTGGTTCATTTCTTCTTGACCAAGACTTTCATGAGTGCTATGAGAATGCTCATATATTGTTAATCATTATACATATTATTTTGGTGGGCTTGTTGCTCACCCTTGCTTTCTTTTTTCATCACACAACAACAGATAGACAAGATGAATAGGACCAAGCTCCCAATTTGTGAGCGGATAGGAAACATTCCTCAGTTTTCTGTAGGCATTGATGCCGTTGTAGTTGAGGTAGGATCTACCAATAGGCTAGACTTTCAACTTTTGATGTACCAGACTAATGTATATTTATGAATTGTAATAATGGCGAAGAATATGTAAATTATTCAGAAACCCTTTTTAAGGTGTAATGGTTTATAATTGTGGAATAAAATGACTTGTGTTATTTTTGGTATTCATCTCTGAGACTATAACTTGTGGTGTGTGTGTATGTATTGTGGGGTCACAGTACGCAGTAGGTGGTTGACGGTTAAGATTAAGTATTGATAAGAGAAATGGAACTCGTGACAACCCGAATCCCCGACCCCGGATTTGGGGGTGTTACAGAAATGGTATCAGAGCTAAGCGTTATAAACCTCAAAGATGATGTGACTTAAGATAATAAGTTCACTAAGATAATAAGAACTCTTGCCAAGTTTATAGTCGTAGTACTGACAGTTAAAACCCTTATGGGAACCCTTATAAATATCGTGATAGAAGCGTATTTCGTTATCGTATATGGTAGCGGGACTCCGAACCCTGAGGTTGAGGAGCAACATCGCGATGATGTTTTACTACATATTGGGGATCAGATTGTGGATACGATAGAGCGTCCTAATGAGGGATCGGATGACGTTCATATTGAGGATGTAGCGGTTGAGGATGTTTTCCTAGAGGGGATTGTTGCTGAGGAGGATACCGTGGAGGATCCTGACAAGAATGAATATAGGACCACTGAGGAATTGATGACCATGGTTAGGGCGACTACCAGAGGTAGGATTGGCCGGTCACTACCGGAGGTTCGTTCAAGTTTATAAAGATAGTAGCCCCTTTAACGCGGCTTACTCGTAAGACTGAGAAGTTCCAATGGACAGAGAAATGCGAGAACAGCTTTTAAGAACTAAAGAAAAGGTTGGTGACAACCCTATATTGGCGTTGCCGGATGGAAAAAGGAGATTTCGTGATGTGTAGTGACGCTTCGCATAAGGAATTAGGGTGCTTCTTATACAGCACAACAAGGTAATCACGTACGCGTCAAGACAATTAAGGGAATATAAAATTCGATATCCCCACCCATGAGCTTGGGCTCGTGGCAATAGTTTTTCCCTAAAGATTGGAGGCACTACTTGTATGGAGAGAAGTGCAAGATTTACACAAGCCATAAGTGCTCTAGTGCATTTTCACGCAGAAAGAGCTCAACATGCGCCAAAGGAGGTGGTTAGAGCTAATCAAGGATTACGATTATGAGATTCTTTATCATCCAGGGAAAGCCAAAATGGTGGCTAATGCCCTTAGTATAAAGGAGAGACTCAAGATGAAAATGTCTTTGGGAGAGTTGATAAGAGATTTTGAGAGAATGGAATTAGAAGTAAAGGTAACCGGAGCTGGAACTAAAAAGCTGTTGGAGATCTCGATGCAGCCAGAGTTATTGGAAAAGATTAGATTGTGCCAAGAGAAAGTAATGAATGAAGGCAGAGAGTCAATGACTGAAGAAGAGATCCATACTGAGAGAGATGATAAAGGGATAACGAGGTATTCCTACAGAATTTGGGTTCCAAACGTTTAAGAGCTTAAGGAATGGATCTTAGATGAAATCCATAGCTCGAGGAATAAGATTTAGGGCAAACCCTGAATGTGATAGTCAGGGAGGTCGCCATCAAGAAAGAAAGAACCCATAACGTTAATGAAATGGAAAACAAGAATTTTAACGTATAAGATAACCCTGATTATGGGAGAAGGATGAAACATTTCATACTGAGAAAACAGAAGTCGAGTAAGGAAAGGAGACCCGAGACGGTACTCCTATACGGCAATTCATGGACCTGTCTAAACAAAACTTAGACTATTATCCCCAACGACGACCCTGAGGAAACCATGCGGTGAGAAATTTTTTCAGGACCTTTAAGTCGCTAAGCTCTCAGAGTTCCAAGGAACAAGCTGACCTAGTCGAGGCAAGAGCTGGCTAAAGGAAATATAGGAATCATTTGAGATTCTAAATGATGGACGAATCACAAAAGACTGTTTTTATCACTTACCCTCCTAAGAGAGAGGCCACTCGCTGGTGAAAGACCAAGAAAGGCACGGAGCCAGAGGTTAGAATAAACTGGTTAAAGTTCAGTCAATTGTTTTCGGGAAAGTAATTCCCAAGGTTATGGAGATAGTGTAAAAGATTTAGAGCCAGAACAAAGGCGGTCGAGTATGATGAATTATGAAGCTAAGTTGTAAAAATTGTCAAGATTCGTTCTGACGACAAGAATCCCAGAACGACGTGATGTTTGGAGTCAATGATTAGTGGGTTCATGAAATGATTGTAAGAGAAAGGTAAATAAAAAAAAAGAAACTGAAGTGGAAAGGAATATAAAGGCAATAGAGTTTGGGGAATGATAAGGGAATTGAGTATGAGGAAACCCTAAAGACTCATAGTAATAGAAAAATAAAAGTATGTGATCATCAGGATGAGGGTGATTCACCATGAGTTAAAGTTGATGGTTGAAGGCATAAATGATATATATATATATTATCCCCTTTTAAGTTGAGATTATTCGATGGAACTCCGAGATAGATCGATGGATTAATAATGGAATGGGATGGACTGAGGAGACAAGAAAGTAAGAAATTAGGAAAATTGGATGAAGGAAGTGACCTTCAAGAATGTGAAGTGTAAGTAACGCATGTGAATTGATACCCAAAAAGGGAGACACCAAGTATAAAAGATAAATCAACATTGAGATGACTGTTGAGATAAACAACAAAAGTAAATGAAGATTTAGTAAAAAGAAGTTCATGTTGAACACGACCAATATCTTCTAGAACATCCATGTTATCATTACTAAATCAGGCAAGATAAATAGATAACCGTTGTTATCTTTTGGAGGCCATATTGATTGACCTCATTTTGAATACATATGTTATTGTGAAATTATGCATATACTATCGAGATGGGAATGATTGAATAAGATACACTTATCAGGGATATATGACTTGATTTATCCACATAAGGATGCAAGTACCTTTTTAAAGGTGGAATTAAGGACATAACCTCAATAGCTTGAGATGAACCCTAGGGGAATGTATAAAGGTTGGCATTTCACCCTTAGTAGGGACATTATGAGTTGGGTAGTACGGAATGAAGGACTAAGGCAACAACAACCTTTAAAGATCAGTGGAGAAAGTTTTCAGAACTATATAGACAATGATTCTGGTATTGGTAAATGGTATCTTGATATGCCATGTACCTAGGGTGTACCTGATGAAGGATTTAAGGATAACCTTAGAGGTTTTACAAGGAGAAAGGTAGTATTCAAAGTTCTCAAGCATAGAAATTTTGATAAAGGAAATATAACGTAATTATAATAATGCCAGGTGGGGCACGTGTTGAACCATTAGAAAGTATAGATCAGCCCAATGAAGGTCGAGATTGGTGAAAACAAGTAGGACCCAAGATAAGAGACGTCTGAAGTATGATCGAGAGTCAGTCGTGACAATGTTAACCTCTAAAAAAAGACCGAGGCAATAACTTATGGAAAAATGGTGATATAATTTTTTTTACCAAAGTGTAAGGAAGAGCATTTTCACGCAAGCAGTGATTGGAAATGAGGTAGAAAATTTAGTTGAAGGTCATTTAAAAGACATTGATTGTAAGGAAATTTTACTATCAGGAAAGGCCAAAGAGGTGGCCGACACTTTAAATGTAAGAGGAAAATTATAGGCGCTCGTGCCAGAGGAATACAGTGAGAATGGTTAAAGCCATGAAGATTATATTATGGTTTGAAAGATTGACATTCCTTCTGATGATTGTGCGATACTCAACCGTGATAGTAGTTTGGTAAAGATTTAATTTATGTAATCGCCGTGAGCGGGCTATCTATCTTATAAGGTCATATCTTGTGATAAGCGAGGACCATGTTACGAAAGGACTAAATGAACCTTTGAGCTTCATGTCTCCTAATAAAGACATATGGTTAATAATGGTATTAACCTGCTATCGTTGCTTTTAGTGAAACTCTTCTGCAATTTATCTGCTTCATGTCATATGTACGCCAAGTTCAGGAGTGTTCTTCATGAATCATGGAATGGTGATTATGTTGCCTCCTTAGAAGAATTTGATACGACATGTATGGACTCCGTATGGTTAGCTATTAAGATTTCATAAAAAAATGAATGACTACAGTAGGTCAGTGGTGGACCATAGTAATGCAACAATGATTCTGCAAGTAATGAGCCGATTACAGTCGTGAGAGTTGTATTGGAATGGATGTTAAGATTGAGTACCCCTAATGGGGTCGTGTTGATGTATAAGTTATCATTGATAGACTACCTAGTGGAGTATTTACATATTATATATTTATTCCTTCTTATGAATAGAGAGTCGTATTACTATACGAGGAAGGTTGCAGTGCAAGCATAGAATACTAATAACGATGATGTCTAGAATGAAATCCCAGATTCGATTTTCGATGTCGAGGGAGTTTTAAAGGTGATTGTGTATAAACTCGAGCAAGAGCATGGGTCCATAGAATGATGGACAGAATAGCAAAAATATTTAAGCATGTGAAATGCGATGCTATTATACTTGATGTTGATTTATATACATATATATTTTGTTCTCCTATGATAAACCTCTATAGTTCAGAGGTAGATTCCGAGCCAGATATTTTGTGGCAGCATATTTTTTTATATATATACAATTCTCTTCAATTCGTTCTTTTCTCTCCTTTTCATTTCATGTAAGCTGAGAAGAACAACCCTTCCAGGAGGGGAGGTATTGCCGAATGACTATCTATCTGTGTGATAGAAGCCTAGTAGGATACCAATGTTGTTTAATTGCTTGTCAAGTACTAAAGGCTGGCCACCTTCTGTACTAACTATGCAATAGAACAAGTGTTCATGATCATAGTGATCTCTCAATAAATTCTTTTACTTCTACATGAAGGACCAAGCTTTCGAAGATGGAGGCAGCTAGAGATGAAGTGGTACCAAGTATGGTGGTATTCGGAATGGAAACGCATTCGTGATACTAAGGTTGACGCAATTATTAAAAGGTTATAGAACGCTAACGAACAAAAGTATAACCAGTATAATATTGGGTACGGAGGATAGTAACGATTACGAACTAGGAAAGGGTGGGTATTGAGAAGTGAAAACAATAGAGCTAGATGATATAATGAGAGTCTGTGTGATAGACTTGAAAGGAATTTGGAATGATCACTTAGCACGGATTGAGTTTTCTTACGACAATAGATCATATGTCATCATTGAGATGTCGCCTTAAGAGATCCTTGAGGGAAGACAATGTCGATCTCTCTTATGTTAGGATGAAGTTGTAGAGCGCAAGATGCTCGGACCCGCAGTAGTCCAAAGGACCAAGGATATAATAGATCTAATCAGAGGACGGCTGGTAGCAGTCCAAGATAGACAGAAGAAATATGCAGACCTAGCCCGAAAGGACAAGGAGTATGAAGTAGGGGACTTAGTACTGCTAAAAGTATCCCCTTGGAAGGGATTAATGAGGTTCGGAAAGAAAGGGAAACTAAGCCCAAGATACATTGGACCTTTTTGAGATAGTAAGACGGATTGGGAAGTTGGCTTACGAGCTAGCCTTACCCCCGAACCTACAACAAGTTCATAATGTGTTCCATGTGTCAATGCTAAGGAAGTATCATCGGGATGCCAGACACATAGTGGAGTACGAGCAGGTGGATATGCAACCAGATCTGACTTAAGTGGAGAAACCAGTAAAGATTATGGATAAGAAGGAACAGGTGCTTCAGAACAAAGTGATCAAGCTAGTCAGAGTGCTATGGCAGAATCATAATGTGGAGGAATCAAATTGGGAACTAGAGAGCGCAATGCTAGAAAAGTACCCCCATTTGTTTTCTATTTGATTCCGGGACGGAATCCTTTTAAGGAGGGGAGACTGTAATAACCCCAAAATTTTGAACTTTTTGTAACCCTTATGAATAGTGTTTTTGCTGATTATGCTGAATAAGAAAACTTTTCATGCCACAATTTGTAGAGGTTCTTTTATTGTTATTCTCAGATCTTATTAGTACTCTATATGGTATATAAGTGTATGTAAAGATCGTCAGAATCCAAATTCGAACACTCTGATTTTTTCCGAAAATCCACCAGATACCGAAAGAATTGAGTATAAGGTAACAGGATAAAAAGGATTTAAATTCAAAGATTATAAGAGAGGATCTTAAAAGGAATATAATGTATTGAGAAAGGTTAAGGAAACCCAAGTAATAAGATTCCGGGTATGATCCCTCAAACGATAAACGAGAACGAAAGTTAAGCGAACCGTATAACATATCAGCGGTCATTAGCCAAGTAATTAGGAGCTAATCAAAGAGGTTAGTGATGATGATATCACCACACCAACAAGAAGAGGACAAGTGTGGGAAGATGACATAGGAAAATGACATAAGCATGACCAAAGGGAAGGAAGTGTTGGTTGATTATAAACCACACGAAATTTTCCATGGTTAAAAGGTTATTAACAAAACAAAAGGATATCAACCAAGCCTTTTTATGCACAAAGATCAATAAAACAAAGCAAGCTTCTCCCCCCCCCCCTTTTTATCTTCTTCACTTCGAATTTTTCACCAAAATGGTGAATTAGAAATTTAAAACACAAGCTATACTCCATGGAAAATTATAAGGTTTATTTCTTTGGATCCTATATTTCATAACTCAGAAGAGCAAGTAGTTTGAGTGCTTGAATCAAAGGTTTTCTATCTCAAACAAATCATTTTAGTAGAGGGTGAAGAGTGTTTTCAAGAACTTGAAACTTTTGATCTTGTGTTTTTGTTTAGATATAGCTTTGGTAAGGATTTTCAAGGGTTGTTCCTGTTAGTGTATACTGAAAATATTTATTTGAAGTATGTACATTTATTTCTGGCCAGTTTATTTGAGAATCATTTGAATGTTTACATGTTGTCTAATATTATATATTGTGAACAATCTAGTATCAAATGGGATACAGAATATTAGATTGTTAAATACGGTTATATAATATAATAAGGTTCACAGCACAGGTGGTGTTGGACAATCCACTGGTATGGCTGTAGTATTATTTAGATTAGTTTATATTGACTAATAAATAATGCTAGTATACTTTGTGTATATTGAACATGATCAAATTTAGAATTGTTCCCTTAATACTGATTAAGAAGGAGAACTAAGATTCTATGTTATTATTAATGCTTAGGTTCTTAATCCGGAAATAGTAATTGACACGTGTATATTATTTACATGCTTTGATTTATATATGAAATAATTCTTTTGAATTATATCATTATATTTTGGGTGATGGAATTATATACATGGTGGATATTATTTATTGAAGGAATTCATGTCCTGAAAATATTCGGGTTAATGATGTCCCCTTGAAAGCTCAAAAAGATTTAATTATGTGAAACCCTGCATGTGGAATTTATTCTGTCATAATTAAATAAAGGTTAAGTGGATGATCAAGGATAAAAGATATTAATTAAATAAATTATTAGTAGTTTATTTAATTAATGGACATATGATATTTTAAACATGGGGAATTTAATAAGCAAATAATATTGGAACCGAATTAATTAAATTACGGTATTAGGAAAGGTAGTGCAAATATTAATTCTTTAGTGGATTGAATTAATATTTAATTACATTGGGCTAGGCTCAAGATGTAATTAGAAGGTCCAACCAAATTATCCATGGTCCCTTTTGTAGCCTATATATATTCTTATTCTCTTCTTGCTTGGCAATTGTGTGAAAACATATTGTAGCCACCAAGGAGCAAGAAGAGAGGATAACTTGAGAAAACGGAGGCCACACTTCGCTCAAGGGAATTTGGGAATACAATAGAAGAGCGTGGAATCAACCATTAACAAGGTAATACTCTTTTCGTAATCTTTATCGTAAAACGTAGTAACACCCTAAGTCCGTGGTTCCCAACAATTGGTATCAAGAGCCTGGTAATGGGTTCTACGTTTTATGATATAATGTCCATGTCGTAATTATATATGCGTGTATATAGTGTTTTGCTTGTATTGGTTTTGATGCAGGTTGTTAATCCACTATTATGGCCATGTATATTTTAATTATGTGTTTGGATCCCACGTGGTTTAATCGTGGTTAATTTTTGTTTTGGTTTCCACGTGGTTTAATCATGGTTGTAATTTACACGAGGGTTGATCGTGTTAGAATAGATTTTACAAAATTAGTTTTGTATTAGATCTATTTTTTTTGTAATTGTTCCGGGTATTTTGTAATAGTTATGTGAGATCGGAAATCAATTCCGGTATTTTTTTGTTCCGCTGTGCGATTACAAGGGGCTGCTGTTGATGTTTGGATCGAACAAAATCAAAACAAAACTCACAGAAAAAAACAGGCGCGCGCGCTGCGGCCGCTGCGGCAGCTGGGGCTACTGGGGGCGTCGGGGCGCGCTTGGGGCAGATTTTTTTTTGAGAGCTGGATTTTTTTTTCAAGGGCCATAATAGTGGAAATTTATTTTAATTTTTTCCATTAAATTTTAATTATTGCTTTAATTTATTGATTATGAGTGTCGTTAATTATGTGTGTAATTCTTTTAAAATTGCATGTTTAACTTAATTAGGACGACATGGACATAAATTTTATTTATTGCTTTAATTAAATGTTATATGTTGCTAAAATTATGTGTGTATTTTGAATGCATGATTAGACATAATTATAACAACATAGGGCCCCATTTAATTTTAAAATTCCTCAATTTTAATTAAAAAAAATTCTAAGTGGGAGAGTGAATTAATATGAAATTAAATCCCATGGTCTCCATTATTGGTTGTAGGTAATTTAACATAAAGACGAATATAAATTATATATACGTCACCCATCGTGGCATGTAATTTATGGTGTCTAGAATGTTATAGAAATTACTAGAACAAACCTCTTAAATTAATAAATTTTGAAAGGAATAAATACGGATTTTCTTTATTTCTAATTTGGGGCGATTTTGTCAAAAACGGGTTCATCGAACTTGTAAGGCTGTGGGTTTTAAGCGAGACTGATGTGACTCCTCCACTACCTGGAAATCAAACCATTGATGAATATTGTATTGAAGTATTTTATTCAAGGCAAAATTATGAATATTGGAAGGTATACACGCCACCCATCGTGGCGTACCAAGTTCCATAGATTTCGAATAATTTAAGATTTGATGATGGTATACACTTAGCTATGAAAAATAATATAGTCCACCCCAACGTGGCATATTGTTTAGTAATAGGACCGAAGTAACATTTAAACAAAATTAGGTGGTATACATGTCACACATCGTGGCGTACCAGAAGCTTATGGTGTTTAGATGTTAGTGCATTAAATTTTAATAATTTAGATCTTAATAATTAATGCACCCTTATTTATGTGATGTTTTTATGCATGATTCTCAGGATAAAATGGGCTTTAATCCACTATTCACCATACTTAAGGATAACAAACTTACCGGACCTAACTATATTGAATGGAAACGAAATTTGGACATTGTGTTGACTGCTGAGGAGTACAAGTTTTGCACTTATGAACCCAAGCCTGAACAGCCTGTTGCTGATGCTCCTGAAGATGAGAAAGAGTATTATAAACGGTGGATTAAGGCTGATGAGATGTCGCGATGTTACATTCTGGCAGCAATGTCGGGTGTTTTGCAGCATCAGCATCAGTCTATGGCCACTGCTTCGGATATGCTCTTTAATCTCAAGGAACTTTTTGGAGATCAGAATAGGGATGCTAGGAAAGTAGCCATGAAGGCTTTAATGAACACTCAGATGGCTGAAGGCACACCTATAAGGGATCATGTTCTCAAGATGATGTCGCATCTGAATGAGATAGAGATCCTTGGTGCTGAACTTGACGGGGAAACCCAGATTGACATTATCCTTATGAGCTTGTCCAAGAGTTTTGAGCAGTTCCGCTTGAATTACAACATGAACAAGAGGCAGTATAGTCTCGCGGAACTGCTGACAGAACTTCAGGCAGCTGAAGGATTATTTCGGCAGAGTGTTCAAGTGAATATGGCTGAAAAAGGTTCTTCCTCTAAATCGAAAGGTATTAAGAAGAAGAAAAAGGCTCAGACACAGAAAGCTGTGAAGGCAGTGGGAGTTCAGGGTGGTGTGAAAAAGCCTAAGGGAAAGTGCTTTAGATGCAAACAGTCAGGTCACTGGAAACAGGATTGTCCTCTTCCTAAGAAGACAAACAATACTGGTATGTCTCTTTCTCTAATTACAGAAACATTTATTGCGGCTATATCTAAGAGCACTTGGTGTGTAGATACAGGAGCCACTGATCATGTTTGTAATTCTATGCAGGGGTTCCAACTATCCAGAATGCTTAGAGATGGTGAGATATACGTGTTCATGGGAGATGCTACGAAAGTAGCAGTAGTTGCAGTAGGAGTTATTCATTTATCTTTTGGTTCTGATAGGATTTTGGTTTTGAACAATTGTCTTTATGTACCTTCTTTTAGAAGGAATTTAATTTCGGTTTCTAAACTTGCTTTAGATGGTTATAATGTTTGTTTGGATCAGAATGTTTCTATTATGATGAATAAACGAATTATATGTTCTGGTACATTGCAAGACAATTTGTATATAATTAATCCTAGTCAACCTGCACTGCAACTGCAATTTAGGGAATTGAACAACACATCTTCTAACTCTACTAAAAGAAAGGAACCTTCTAGTTTGAACCAAACATATCTTTGGCACTTGAGATTAGGTCATATTAACTTGAGGAGGATTCAAAGACTGGTAGTAGACGGGCCTTTAAGCTCATTGGCAGTGGAGCCATTTCCAGTTTGTGAATCCTGCTTGGAAGGTAAAATGACTAATAGGCCTTTCAAGGCAAAAGGGAATAGAGCCAAACAACTGTTAGAATTGGTTCACTCTGATTTATGTGGACCCATGAATATCCAAGCAAGAGGTAGTTATGAATATTTCGTCACTTTCATTGATGATTATTCTAGATATGGGTACGTTTATTTGTTGCACCGTAAGTCTGAGTGCTTTGATAAGTTCAAAGAGTACAAAGCTAAAACGGAGAAGCGACTTAATAAAAGTATCAAGTCACTACGATCAGATCGTGGTGGTGAATACTTGCTTGGAGAATTTAGGGAATATTTATCATAAAATGGGATAGAATCCCAGTTAACTGCACCAGGCACACCCCAGCAGAACGGTGTAGCAGAGAGAAGGAACCAGACTCTTTTAGAGAGTGTTAGATCGATGATGAGTTATTCGGATTTACCCAAGTCATTTTGGGGACATGCCTTAGAGACAGCAGCTTATCTTCTGAACTTAGTACCTTCTAAGTCGGTTCCTAAAACCCCCTTAGAATTGTGGACCGGGGATAAACCGAGTCTAAGACATATTCGAATATGGGGTTGTCCAGCACATGTGCTGAACAAGAACGCGACTAAGTTAGAATCTCGTATAGAAGTAAGGTTGTTTGTAGGCTACCCCATGGGAACGAAAGGATATTTATTTTATAGTCCAAAGAATCGGGATGTCATTGTTAGCACCAATGCAAGATTCTTGGAGGAGGACTATATAATGAATCACAAACCCATGAGTAGTATCGTTTTAGAGGAACTAGTGGGAGGGACAAATAATACCCATGAAGTTGTAGTACAAGTAGAACAACCACAACATAATGTACAACCTGTCACTAATACCGCACCAGTGCATCGTCGTAGTGGGAGGGTTGTTCAACAGCCTGATAGATTCATGTTTTTGGGAGAGTCTTCAGACTTGGTCCCTGGTGAACATGATGATGATCCCCGTATATACGAAGAGGCAGTACAAGACAAAGATGCAGATCTTTGGCAAAAGGCGATGGAATCTGAGATAGAATCAATGTATTCTAATCAGGTCTGGGAGCTCGTGGAACCACCCAAAGGTATAAAACCTATTGGATGTAAATGGATCTACAAGAAAAAGAGGGGATTAGATAAAAAGGTGAAAGCCTGGAAAGCAAGACTTGTTGCGAAAGGGTATACTCCAAAAGAAGGTATCGATTATGAGGAAACCTTTTCACCGGTAGTCATGCTTAAGTCAATCCGTATTCTTATATCTATAGCAGCTCATCTCGATTATGAGATTTGGCAAATGGATGTCAAGACAGCTTTTCTTAATGGAAGTATTGAAGAAACCATCTATATGCAGCAACCAAAAGGATTCATTAAGGAAGGCCAAGAGCATCTGGTATGTAAGCTTAAGAGGTCTATTTATGGACTTAAACAAGCTTCTAGAGACTGGAATATTCGTTTTGATCAGGCAGTCCAGTCATATGGATTTGATCAAAGTCCAAGCGAATCGTGCGTGTATAAGAGAAGTAAAGGTAATGCAGTGGTTTTTCTAGTACTATATGTAGATGATATTTTACTCATTGGAAACAATATTGAGATGTTGTCATCAGTAAAGGCATGGTTGTTCAAACAATTTGACATGAAGGACTTAGGTGAAGCGGCATACATCTTTGGGATCAAAGTTATAAGGGATCGCAAGAAATGGATGTTGGCTTTATCTCAAGAGCTCTACATTGATGAAGTATTAGCTCGTTTTAACATGCAGAACTCCAAGAAAGGTTTTTTACCTTTTAAGCATGGAGTTGCTCTATCTAAGAAGCAGTGTCCTTCGACACCTAAGGATATAGAGAGCATGAAAGCAGTTCCTTATGCTTCAGCATGTGGAAGCTTAATGTATGCTATGTTATGTACGAGGCCTGACATCTGCTTTGCTGTAGGCATGGTTAGTATATATCAGTTGAACCCAGGTCAGGAACATTGGAGTGCAGTAAAAACTATACTCAAGTACCTGAGAAGGACTAAGGAGTATATGTTAATTTACAAGGCCTCAGATCTATTTCCTTTGGGATATACTGACTCAGATTTCCAATCAGATAGGGATAAGAGGAAATCAACCTCGGGATATGTTTTTGCTTTGGGAGGTGGAGCCGTTATATGGAGGAGTGTAAAGCAGAAATGCATTGCAGACTCCACCATGGAGGCCGAGTACATGGCGGCCTCTGAGGCTGCCAAGGAGGCTATATGGTTCAGGAACTTCCTTTTGGACTTAGATGTGGTACCTAATTTGCCTAGGAGCTTGACGGTGTATTGTGATAACACTGGTGCTGTGGCAAATTCAAAGGAACCGCGAGACCACAAAGCAGCTAAACATATTGAACGTAAGTATCATCTCATACGAGGAATCGTAAAGCGAGGGGATATAGTTGTGGCTCACATATCATCAGAAGACAACCGAGCAGATCCTTTCACAAAGAGCTTGCCAACCAAGGTTTTTGACAAGCATGTGGAAGCGATAGGAGTCAGATGGATGGACACATAGATATTTATGTAATAGTGGATTAAATTAACACTGATGTACACATAGAATATTTTGAGTATAAGTGGGAGATTGTTAGTATATACTGAAAATATTTATTTGAAGTATGTACATTTATTTCTGGCCAGTTTATTTGAGAATCATTTGAATGTTTACATATTGTCTAATATTATATATTGTGAACAATCTAGTATCAAATGGGATACAGAATATTAGATTGTTAAATACGGTTATATAATATATTAAGGTTCATAGCACATGTGGTGTTGGACAATCCACTGGTATGGCTGTAGTATTATTTAGATTAGTTTATATTGACTAATAAATAATGCTAGTATACTTTATGTATATTGAACAGGATCAAATTTAGAATTGTTCCCTTAATACTGATTAAGAAGGAGAACTAAGATTCTATGTTATTATTAATGCTTAGATTCTTAATCCGGAAATAGTAATTGACACGTGTATATTATTTACGTGCTTTGATTTATATATGAAATAATTCTTTTGAATTATATCATTATATTTTGGGTGATGGAATTATATACATGGTGGATATTATTTATTGAAGGAATCCATGTCCTGATAATATTCGGGTTAATGATGTCCCCTTGAAAGCTCAAAAAGATTTAATTATGTGAAACCCTGCAGGTGGAATTTATTCTGTCATAATTAAATAAAGGTTGAGTGGATGATCAAGGATAAAAGATATTAATTAAATAAATTATCAGTAATTTATTTAATTAATGGACATATGATATTTTAAACATGGGGAATTTAATAAGCAAATAATATTGGAACCGAATTAATTAAGTTACGGTATTAGGAAAGGTAGTGCAAATATTAATTCTTTAGTGGATTGAATTAATATTTAATTACATTGGGCTAGGCTCAAGATGTAATTAGAAGGCCCAACCTAATTATCCATGGTCCCTATTGTAGCCTATATATATTCTTATTCTCTTCTTGCTTGGCAATTATGTGAAAACATATTGTAGCCACCAAGGAGCAAGAAGAGAGGATAACTTGAGAAGACGGAGGCCACACTTCGCTCAAGGGAATTTGGGAATACAATAGAAGAGCGTGGAATCAACCATTAACAAGGTAATCCTCTTTTCGTAATCTTTATCGTAAAACGTAGTAACACCCTAAGTCCGTGGTTCCCAACAGTTCTAAGCTCCTTAGTTACTTCTACTCACCAAGGAAGGTATAATCTCATACCTAGCCCTAATTTTAAATATTTAGAGTTTTTATGCTTGGTTTAGTTCTTGGGAAGTATGATTCATGTATATTTAGAGTTGGGTTGGATTTATAATGAGTTTGGAGTTGTAAATCTTAATTATTGGTTAATGAACTTAAGTATATCTTTAGTTCATGTTTAGGGGTAGTATAAATCGGAAAATCTTGAGATGTTGGGAATGTTTTAATGAAGTATGGATGGAGTTAGGTTGTGATGTTGATTGGGGGTTGATTTGTGGATTGATTTGGAGTAGTATAATATTTGGTAATCGCGTAAACATAGCCGTCGTAATGCCCGATTTACTTTAAACTGTTTTTGTTCTTAACATCAGGACCCATGAACTCACTGTTAGGTTTTGACCATTGTCATGTTTAGATAGTTCATGTTACGAGCTTCGTTTTGATATGTGGTTCGCTTGAATCCGATGTACGGTTTAGGAGAAACGACTGTTTTAAGTAACGGCGTTTCGCGACCAAACCATTACCCCTCGCCTTACTTTGAAACCTTGGTTAAGACCCTTAAATGACTAATTAGAGTATGAAACAATTATGTAAAGTGGATTAGGCAGTTGGTAGGGTACTCGCGAAAGAATCGCCTTAAAATTCTTAATGGTTAATTTATTAAAAATGTTGGAGCCAAGGGTACTCGAACGACTTATGTGATTCGTTAAGTATAGAAGTGACCATAAGCGAACGTTAAGGTTCAATTGGTTAAAGTCTAGTTTCTTAAGCGACCAGGGTTTAATTCCGACTTATGTTGTTGTTCATAGGTTATCGGACCCACTCTAAGCTTAAGTCTATCCGGGAACACTCAGGCAAGTTTTCTACCCGTTATACTGTTGTTGTGATGTATATATATATGCATTATCTTGTGATAGATGCATGATTGTTATTAGCAAAATCTTGTGATATATTGGAGCATGCTGATATGGTTTATATGCATGCTTTTTTCATAATATTGATATCTAACTGTTGATTCAAATGCTTATAAGTTGCATAATACTTATGCTAGAGATAAGCAGTAGTTGTGTATACCCTTAGTATAGGGGACCCAAAGGTGAACATTTTTCTAAACCAGGAGTCGATGTTCCCGAGTATAATATATATATATATATTCATATATATATGTATATAGCTTTCAAAACTATTAATCGAATAAGGTTTATTCGATAACTTTATTTTATTCAATGAATATTATTAGTTGAATATTCATTCGAGGACTTATGACTCCGTTTATTTTATTTATTGAATATTATTTTGAATATTCATTTGAGGACTTATGACTCCGCTTATTTATTAAATAATATTCTTTATTTTATTAAAGAATAGTATTTCGATAATCAAACTTATTTTCGATTATTCAAATAAAGATCTTACTTTCGTATAAGTATATCTTTGGTTATTCGTTATTCATTTCAAGTATGAGTGTTTTTAAAACTTCTACTTCAATTATTTTTATAAAGATTATCCTTTATGGGAATATTATTTAATAATAATATTTAGATATTTTCTAATATATCGGGACTGATTTACGTCATTAAATCAGCATTACTCCAAACATTCTTAAAAGTGTTTTCGAGTCTTCAAAATGATTTTAAAAGTTAGAGCGGATCCCAAAACTCATTTTTATATTTAAGATCTTCCTTTAAAAGGGGATTTAAATACTCGCTCAAAACCTGAGGGATCCGGCTCTGTGGTGTACTTATATTCACAATAAGGTTGCTGTTTTGATAAATGAATTGATTACTTACCCAACGTTCGAGAAGTAAGTCCATCTATTGAGTCGGCATAAGCAACATGGGCTCAGTGGGCGTCCATGAAAGTGTAAGTGGCTCAGTGGGAGTTCATCAAATGCGTAAGTGGCTGAGTGGTAGTCCAGCATAAGGTCCTATTGCGGCCAGGGTGATGACCAGTGGGGAATTCGTCCATCTACTAGTAGAAAAGGTTACTTATTGGTATCTTTGCCTGATCGGCAAGATATCAGGTTTATGCCAAGGTTTTCTCCTTTTCAAATTCATTGGATATTACAACTCTATTTATAATTTTCATAACAGAGGTATTCAAGGAGTGTATGAAATGTATATATATAGGTGTATATATATATATCGGGACTTAATGAAGTATCTCGTAACTTCATTATTTATAATGATATTTCAAGGATTGAATCTATTCAAATCTTTTCTTGTAGTCTCATCTATGTGATGAACTTTTGAAACTGATTATACCTTGAACGGTGGTAGTTCAAGTAGTATTCATAAAAGATATAAGTATATTGGAGTATCTTGTAACTTCATCTTCTCAACCTATATCTGGTTAATGATTATCTTATGCATGTCAAAGATTTTGACAAAAACGTTGAGACAAGGTTAGATATATGAGATCACCTTGCAACGATATTTTTATACAGTTATAATCTGGAACTCTGTGTATATTATGCATGGAAGAGGACTTCCAAGATTTTTAAAAGTATATATACATATATACTGAATATTTGGCGACTTGGTCGTGATAAGATATCCAACTTGATTCATTTCTTCTTGACCAAGACTTTCATGAGTGCTATGAGAATGCTCATATATTGTTAATCATTATACATATTATTTTGGTGGGCTTGTTGCTCACCCTTGCTTTCTTCTTTCATCACACAACAACAGATAGACAAGATGAACAGGACCAAGCTCCCAATTTGTGAGCGGATAGGAAACGTTCCTCAGTTTCCTGTAGGCGCTGATGCCGTTGTAGCTGAGGTAGGATCTACCAATAGGCTACACTTTCAACTTTTGATGTACTAGACTTATGTATATTTATGAATTGTAATAATGGCAAAGAATATGTAAATTATCCAGAAACCCTTTTTAAGGTGTAATGGTTTATAATTCTGGAATAAAATGACTTGTGTTATTTTTGGTATTCATCTCTGAGACTATAACTTGTGGTGTGTGTGTGTGTGTATTGTGGGGTCACAGTACGCAGTAGTTGGTTGACGGTTAAGATTAAGTATTGATAAGAGAAATGGAACTCGTGACAACCTCTGACAAGGCTCAAGTTGTTCAGAGTGAAGAATTGTAAGCTACAACAGAAACAACAAGTTCTGATGAAATCATCAAGACATCAACCTCTGACAGTGCTCAAGTTAACAAGATGGAAGTAGCTGATAAAAAAAAACTTCTGTGGAAAAATGTCAAACCATCAGATCCAAAGAAAAGTCAATTACTGTCTACTTTCATGACTATTGAGTTAAATGCTAGAAAACCAAGAGACAGGGCTGGACTAGGTTCTGATGAAGCTAAGATTAAAACAGGAGTTGAAGTTGCTACTAGAGATCCATTTCTTTTAACTGACAAACTTGTTCAAGTGGTACTGAATGCTCATGACAAGCATAATGTCAAGGAAAACTGATTCTATTTCTTAAAGATGGAAGGACATATCAAATGTCAGAATCAAATGTGTTAAACAAATCATTGAAAGAACTTCAATTCTTTCATTACCTTTTAGAGGTAAAGTCTGATATTACCAGGAGATGGTCAAATTTCATATTGAAGACCATCAGAGATAAAGCAAGAATTTCTGGTTCAAGAGTTACAGAATTCATTCCTAATATTGTTGAAGATGATGGAAGTGAAACTCCAATGAAGAAGGATTCTGCTAAGCTTGAAGTGTTACTGAATGAGAAATGTCTATGATACAATGAAGATTCTTTTCATCCTAGGGTAATAAGACTAAATGATGGTTTAGAAAGAAACCATATCTCTGCTTTAAGGACTGTAATCTATCACATTGGAAGTCAGAATAAAGAGATGAAGCAAGTCAAAACTACAATGTCTCAAGTCCTGAGGATTAAAGAAGAAAAGCTGATATCAAGCTTTGTCAAGAATCATTATGGATTCAGATTGACTCAGTGAGATTGGTAAAAGCTACAAGGACTGTAAGGTGTAGTTAGTTATCTAGTTAAACTTTTATTGCATTTGTACTTAAATGTTTTTGACATCATCAAATCTATTAACTTGTATATTTTGCATAATTTACAAGTTGTGGGAGATTGTTAGATATATTTGAGATGTCATGTCTAATATGATTCATGTTTAGTTTTCAGATCTTAACAAACAGGACATATCAGGACTTACTAAAATTAGGACTTACTGGAAGTCAGAACTTAATATCAGAACTTAAGGTCATATCAGAACTTAAGTGCGGGAAGACTTTCATATAAGGAAGGAAGCTGATTTACAGTAGAAGATCGAGACTTAAACAAAAGAAGATATGCATGGAAAGAGTTAGAAGACTGGAAGACTTGTAGAAGATATCTGATTGATATATTTTAGGAGACATAATTGTATTCCATATCAATTAGAAGTTATCTTGTAACTGTGTACTATATAAACACAGACTTTGGGTTTACACTATATGTGTTATCATTATTGAGAAGATTATACATTGTAACCTAGCAACTCTTAGTGATATTTGTCCATCACTAAGAGAGAACAACAGTTCTTATTGTAACATAGTTTATTCAATATACTTGATCTTTATTACATACTTGTGTTAAATCGATTTGATTGTGAAAACACTGTATTCAACCTCATTCTACAGTGTTGTGTGACCTAACATGCCATGCCTACAATGCCTATGAATGTTATGTCTACTCAGTTAATGAATGCACAATTTGCTAATATGCCATTTGCATATAATCCTTATTATGTTGCATTTAGTATGCCTCAAATGCCATTTAGTGTGCCTTAATGGAATAACATGTTTGCAAATTGCATGCCTTTTCCTGTTAATCAAAATGTGCATGATAATTCTGTTTTAATGACTGGTTTCAAAGGTCCAACTCAAATGACTAAGGATGAATCAGAAATTCTTAAGTCAAATGAGATCAAACCTAAGAAACCAAAGAAAAAAGCTAACAAGGCAGGACCCAAGGAAACTGGGTACCAAAATCAACCTGATTTGATTTTGATGTGTGCAGGGAAAAAGAAAGAATCTCTGGTATTTGGATAGTGGTTGCTCAAGGCACATGACTGGAAATTCTACCCTGCTCACTGAGTTCAAGGAAAGAGCTGGCCCAAGTATAACTTTTGGAGATGACAACAAGGGTTATACTGTGGGATATGGCTTGATTTCAGAAGATAATGTCATCATTGAAGAAGTTGCCCTAGTGGATGGTCTCAAGCATAATTTGTTGAGTATCAGCCAGCTTTGTGATAAGGGCAACTCAGTTACTTTCAATTCAGAAGCCTGTGTTGTGATAAACAAAAAGAGAAACAAAGTGGTTCTCACTGGAGTGAGAAAGGAAATATGTACTTAGTTGATTTCAACTCATCTAATGCAGAATCAGTCACTTGTCTTCTCAGTAAAGCAAGCCAAGATGAAAGTTGGCTATGGCACAAGAAGCTGTCCTATCTAAACTTCAAGACCATGAATGAACTTGTCAAGAAAGAACTGGTTAGAGGTATTCCTCAAGTGGTGTTTACTAAGGATGGATTGTGTGATGCTGCCAGAAAGGAAAGCAGATTAAAGCATCATTCAGAAAGAAGCTTGATTCAACAATTGAAGAACCTTTGCAATTGTTACACATGGATTTATTTGGACCAGTCAATGTGTTGTCCATCTCAAGAAAAAGGTTTTGCCTAGTAATTGTGGATGATTTTTCAAAGTTCTCTTGGACATATTTCCTAAAGTCTAAAGATGAAGCTAGTGAAATCATCATCAATCACATAAGGCAAGTCAACAATCATCCTAACTTTAAAGTAAGAAGAATCAGGAGTGACAATGGAACTGAGTTCAAGAATTCTGTGACAAGATCATTTTGTGAAGAGAATGGGATTATGCATGAGTTTTCTGCAGCAAGAACTCCACAATAAAATGGAGTAGTGGAAAGAAAGAACAGATCTCTTATTGAAGCTGCAAGGACAATGCTTGAAGAATCAAAGTTGCCAACATATTTTTGAATTGAAGCTATAAATACTGCCTGCTACACTCAGAATATCTCTTTAGTTAATCAAGCAAAGTGCATGACACCCTACCAATTGTTCAAGAAAAGGAAGCCAACTCTAAATTTTCTTCATGTCTTTGGCTGCAAATGTTACAGCTTAAGAAATCAAACTGATCAACATGGAAAGTTCGATGCTAAAGCAGATGAAGGAATTTTTGTTGGATTGTTGTGGGAAAAGCATATAAAGTCTACAATCTAAGAACCAACATTGTTATGGAATCAGTACATGTTGTGTTTGATGATAAAAAGATTGAAGGACTGCAAGATGGAGATTTCCATGAAAGCCTCAAGTTTGACAGTGTGGAGATGGTTAGTGATGATGATGAAAGTGATCAAGAAACAGTGACTAAGGATAATGCAGAAAAATCTACAACTAATGAAGAACATAATTCAACATATGTCGAGTTACAAAATTCTTCATCCGTCGGGAGACAATCTGCCTCATCCGTCGGGAGACAATCAGCTTCATCCGTCGAGATACAAAGTGTATCATCTGTCAGAACAATGAGAGAAGCTGAGAGTCAGAACAAAACACCTACAGAAAGTACCCCTTTCTCAAATCAAAGATTCACAAACTCAGGGAGAGTTTCTCATTATCAAAACTTAGTCACACATCAAGACAACAATGGGGCCTCTTCATCTAGAGCTAATCTACCTCAACAAACAAAATGGACTAAAGATCACCCTTTTGAGCTTATCATTGGTGATGCATCTTCTAGAGTTCAAACAAGGAGAGAACACAAGAAGAATGTCTATATAGCAGCTTCCTTTCTAAGGAAAAACCAAAAAAGGTAGAAGAAGCTTTGTTGGATCCTGATTGGATTTTAGCTATGCAGGAGGAGCTAAACCAATTTGAAAGGAACAAGGTATGAAAGCTGGTATTCAAACCTAAAGGAAAGAATCCAATTGACACCAAGTGGGTATTCAAAAACAAGATGGATGAAAATGATATAGTGGTAAGGAACAAAGCTAGATTGGTTTCCAAAGGCTACTGTCAATAAGAAGGAATAGATTTTGATGAAACTTTTGCTCCTGAAGCTGCTGGTTTGTTCATTGGGCATTCCCTCTTCCAATGACCCGGGCGTCCATACTGATGACAAGTGGTGGTTGGAATGACGGCAGGGGCTGACGAAGGGCATTTGTGAGAATAGTGGCCCACTTGCCCACACTTAAAGCAGGTTACTGGCTTTCCCTTACATTCCCCAGAATGCATTCTTCCACAAGTGTTACAGGCTGACAATGGGGGTCGAGACTGGTTGGAATAGGACATTCTTGACTTCTGGCCGCTCTGGCTCACATTCACGCTCATTGGCCGCTTAAACCCAGTGTTCTTTCCCGGTAGGGACACTGCTCCTCGATTAAATCTAGTTGGGAAGCTCCTTCTTGCTGAACCCCCACCCATGCCCATACTTTTCCTCTTTATTCCCTTCTTTTCTCTTTCCTTCTGCATCTGTTCACTTCCGGCTTCTACAATTGTTGCCTTTTGCACCAGAGTGGCATAATCCGTAAGCTCAAGGATTGCCACCCTATTCTGAATCCACGATTTTAGTCCCTGCTGAAACCTCCTAGCTTTCTTTTCCTCGGTGCTCACAAACTCCGGCATAAACCTTGATAACTCAGTAAATTTCGCTTTGTACTCTGCTACAGATAAGTTATTCTGCTTTAGCTCCAAGAACTAGAGCTCCATCTGGTTTTCCATAAACCTCGGGAAATACTTCCCCAGAAACAACTGACTGAACCTCTCCCAGGTTATGATAGCATCTGTCTCCATGTTTTTCTTGGCCTCCCACCAGTAGTTGGCCTCTCCTTTCAGAAGGTAGGTAGAAAATACAGTCTTCTGTGCCTCATCGGTACTCAGAATCTCAAAGGATTTCTCCATTTCCTTTAACCAGGCCCTTGCCTCAACTGGGTCGGCTGATCCGTGGAACTTAGGGGGCTTAAGGGACTTAAAAGCCCTGAAAGAGTTTGCCACAGCATTGTTATTTCCTTGAGGGGGTGGGTTGGGTTGACGTTCCAAGTTCTCCCTTAGTAGTTGCATGAACTGGCCCATGGGATCCATACCTGGGTTTGGTATTGGTTGCTCAACCTCAGTTTCTCCTTCCTCAGCCTCTATCTCAAATCCCTCAACATCATATGTTTCCTCTTCCTCTTCATACAGGGAGTCATCCTGTTCCACATAATCCTCATCTTCCTCTTCACTGTGTTCCTGGTTCCTATCATCCTGGTTATGGCTTCCCTGGTCCTCAGATCCAGGGTTCGCCCTAGTTCCAATCTTTCTTGGCGGCATGATACTGATAAAAAAAAATTATTATTGGGAAATTCAACGTTAGGTCACAATCATACACAACATTGTGCCTTGCACAATTCTATAATGGGGAGAATGTATCTCACAATTTTTATTATTTTATGACAGTTCTAATAAGAAGTGCAGTAATAATAATGATAAAAACAGTGATCTCGTCACTAAGGAACTGAACTGAAAGGAAACAAATATATACATAATGCGAGAAATACATAGTATGATCTTGGTCAAAAGGACAACAGTGCTACAGCCATCTGTCCCAAAAGTGATACACAAGAGTCTATTTGTCTAGTCAGAAAAAGGGATGCTATATACAAGTCAACTATCCCGGAAAATTAGCTCTTACTAAGACCTCGGTTAACTAGACAACTAGACTATCCCATCGTCAGTCCTGAATCACACACCGGAGCGGGTCAACTCCCATACCCTTTCCATCTCACGACGGAAAATATAGTCGGCCTGCCGCCTGGAGATCCTACCATGCCTGTCCCCCTTAGGGCGATCTGAGTCTCGCTCGGGACGTGAGCTCTATCCCCGTCAGCTCCCTCCTCAAGGATCGGGGTATAGCAGCCCTAGTCTCATAAGCTCGGGTACGCCTACCCCCCCTCTCCGCATCCAACTCCCTCCTGACCTCATCCAGCCGGGCCTCAGCAACGGCCACTCGGGTCCTCAGTACATCCTGAACATAGCCGTAGGCTAACAAAGACTGCCTATGGGCAGGGTCGAGAGGTGGTGAATCCGGAGCTGCTGGGGGTGCCTCCTCGGTCTGCCTAGGCTCGGGAGTATCAGTCTCAGAGCTGTCATCATAAGTGCTCCAGGATGGTAGTGGAGGGGTAGGAGCTCTGACCACTGGGAGTGTGGGTAAAGGGGTACCAGTGTACACTACCATAGGTCTGACACGCTCCTCAGCTACTGGGACCTCATCCGGGTCCTCCTCATCTGAAATAGTAATGACCTCTGTCTCTAACTCCTCCGAGGGGTCCTCCTCATCCTCCTCCATCTCAGGCTCCTCCTGATCCTCGACATCTAGCAGTGCCTCATCATGCTCATGCTCGAACATCTCAGGGTCCTCTATCTCATGCGCCTACACATTAAACGAGCTAAGTTACTATCATGATACTTATAAGGGTTCCCGTAAGGGTTTTAACTGTCAGCGCTACTTTAAGTAGTCTGACCATTAACTTGGCAAGAGTTCTTATTATCTTTGTGAGTTTGTTATTATATCGTCGCATCATCTCTGAGGTTTATAACGCTTAGCTCTGATACCATTTCTGTAACACCCCCAGATCCGGGGTCAGGGATCCGGGCCGTCACGGTCTTTCTTTCCACAATACCACTTCACTTAATTAATAATAATTAACCTTATGCTGTGACCCCACACTAACACACACCACAACTCGTTATAGTCTCAGAGATGAAATTGAAATAAGTACAAGTCTTTGAATCCACAGTTTAAAAGTTATTACAACCCAAAATGATTACTTGATAAATTTACAGTTAATTGCCATTATCTGCCACAAGTTATAATTATACAATATTTGGTTCCCAAAAGTAGAATGTCTGATCTACAGGTAGATCTACCTCTGCAGCTATAGCAGCTACGATCTCAACGGGAAGGCGCGGGGTGCTTCCCACGCTCTTGCGCTGGGTCTGCTTGAGCTTGGCCATCTTTCCTAACTGTTGTTGTGTGAAGAAGAAATGAAGCAAGAGTGAGCATTATAGCTCGCAAGATAATATATAGTGTTAACAATAATACAAGTATCTGAATGGATACTTACTAGAATCCTTTATCATGTGTAAGGTAATTACTTACTGGATATAAGTTTAAAAGAAGATGAAGTTACCAATTACTTCAATATACTTAAACCATTTTTAGAAATCTACTTGAACTACTACTGCTCAAATTATAATAAGATTTCAAGAGGTCATCCCATAGATGAGACCATAAATTAAAACTTGAATATATTCAATCTTTGAAATATTTTTAAAAAAAATGAAGTTACGAGATACTTCATTCAATGGAAACACCAATAAAACTGTTTGACCCTGTCAATGCTTCGGCAACCACCCATTCATAGCCTTTCGATCGAAATGTTACGGGTAGTGTTGCAGAATTATCCAACTAGATGATGAACTCATTACGGGAGTTTGTCGCGCCAGGAAGACCACTTACGATGATCAGTCGCAGTAGTACAACCCCACCATTTTCTACATGTAGAGGAGAACCTGTCGGATTTACTTGTCAACCGAACACTGGACTCCTAAGGAATGGACCGTCTTAGCGGAACTTCCAAGCCATTTTGGGCCAATATAATAAGGCTGGGCCAGCGCCACTCGACCACTTACGCCACTCCTAGTTCAGATGAAATCCATGACTCTGAAATGTAAAGCTCGTCCCCCCTTTCCCCAAGTAGAAACTTGTTGATATGGCTCCACCAAGAAGTCGTATCTAGTTGGAAAGGAAAACTCACCGATATTTCCCAGGCGATGCCTGTTAATGGATTAACTTGTTCCAAGAATTTTACTTCCCGAGTGTTGGGTAAGTAATCAAAATTCTTTTATCAAGACAGCAACCTTGTTGCGAATATAAAACACACCACAGAGCCGGATCCTTCAGGTTTTGAGCGAGTATTTAAATCCCCTTCGAAAGGAGGATCTAAAATATAAAAATGAGTTTTGTGATCCGCTCTAACTTTTAAAAATCATTTTAAAGACTCGAAAACACTTTAAAGAGTGTTTGGAGTAATGCTGATTTAATAAAGTAAATCAGTCCCAATATATTAGAAAATATCTGAATATTATTATTTAAATAATATTCCCATAAAGAATAATCTTTATAAAAATAATTGAATTAGATGTTGTAAAACTTATACTTGAAATGACTATTAAATAACCAAAGATATACTTATACGAAAGTAATATCTTTATTTGAATAATCAAAAGTAAGTTTGATTACCGACACATTATTCTTTAATAAAATAAAGAATATTAAATAGTAAATAAATCGGAGTCATAAGCCCTCGAATGAATATTCAAAATAATATTCATTAATAAAATAAACGGAGTCATAAGCCCTCGAATGAATATTCAAAATAATATTCAATAAATAAAATAAAGTTATCGAATAAACCTTATTTGATTCATAGTTTTAAAAACTATTCATATATATATATATATATATTATACTCGGGAGCCTCGACTCCCGATTTTAGAAAAAGTTCACCTTTTGGGTCCCCTATACTAAGGGTATATGCAAATTACCGCTTATCTCTAGCATAGGTATTATCAACTGAATCAACGGATATATGTATCAAGAATACGAAACAGGCATGCATATATACCATATCACATGCTACAATATATCGCAAGAATTTGCTAATAACAAATATGCATTTATCGCAAGATCATGCATAAACACATGTACATCACAACAACAGTTATACGGGTAGAAAACTTTCCTGAGCGACTGAGGGTGATTAATTGCTTGGGACGAGTCTGGTAACCTATAAACAACATGTGAGTTGGAATTAAACCAAAGCCACTTGTAAATCTATACTTTAACCAAATTAGACTCTAACGCTCGCTTTGCGCTTATTGATTCTCTTAAGTCACTCGAGTACCCTCGGCTCCACCATTTTTAATAAATTAACCATTACGAGTTTTAAGGTGATTCTTTCGCGAGTGTCTTAATAACTTCCTAACACACTTAACATAATTGTTTCATACACTAATTAACCCTTTTTAGGTCTTTAACCTATGTTTCAAAGTAAGGCGAGGGGTAATGTTTCGTTCGCGAAACGTCGTTACTTAAAACGGCCGTTTCTCCTAAACCGTACATCGGAATCAAACGAACCACATATCAAAACGAAGCTCGTAACATGAAATATCTAAATATGGCAATGGTCAAAACCTAGCAGGGAGTTCTCGGGTCCTAATGTTATGAACAAAAGCAGTCTAAAGTAAATCGGACATTACGACGGCTATGTTTACACGATTTCCCAATTTTATACCATTCCAATACAACCACCAATCAATCCCAATCCATCCATACAACCAACATCCATCCATAATACATCATAACAGCCCCAATCAACTCAATATTAACAATTATACTTATTCTTAAACTTGAATTTAAACTATACTTAAGTCCTTTAACCAAACCATAAGATTTCAACATTCAATCCACCACCATTCCAACCCAAACTCTAAACAAACAAGCTTCAAGCTACTCTTTACCATAACTATCAAAATCATCATAATATACAAAGTAAAGCTAGGGTTTGGAGATGATATACCTTCCTTGAAGTGATGTGAGTAGCTAGGAAGCCTTAAGAAGCCTTGAGATGTCTTAGAGATGCTTGGATCTTAAAGGAAAAACAAGAAAAATCAAGTTAAGAACCTTGAAATCACTATTCATTGTCTTCTTCATTGATTTCTTGGAGAAGATTAAGAATGAATTGGAGGCTTAAACTCATAAGATAGCCATAACTATGCATAAGGAGTACTAGAGAATTATCTTACCAATTTAGGAAGCTTGGAACTTGGATTTTGAAAAATCTTCTCTTTGAAAATGGAAAAAGCCGAGAGCAAATGTTCTTGGTGAAGAGAAATACAATTTTTGTTTTGATGAAATGATTTGTTTTGGCTTGGTGGATGTAGTTTTGTTTTTGTTTTGGTTAATTACCTTATTAACCTTGTCTTTGTGTGGTTATAAACCAACCACATCTCCTCCCTCCCTATGTCATGCTTACATCACCTTATTGTTTCATCATCTCTTACTTGTCCTCTCCTTATTGGTTGGATGACCTCATCATCCCTAACCTCCTTGATTAACTTCCTAATTGTTTGCCTAATGACCGCTGATCTGTTATACGGTTCGCTTAACTTTCGTTTTCGTTTATCGTTTGAGGGATCATACCCGGGATCTTATTACTTAGGTTCCCTTAACCTTTCTCAATATATTATATTCCTTTTATGATCCTCTCTTATAATCCTTTAATTTAAATCCTTTTTATCCTGTTACCTTATACTCAATTCTTTCTGTATCTAGTAGATTTCCGGGAAAAATCAAAGTGTTCGGAATTGGATTCTGACGATCTATACATACACTTATATACCCTATAGAGTACCAATAAAATCTCAGAATATCCATAACAGAACCCCTACATAGTGTGGCATGAACAGTTTTCTTATTCAGCAATATCAGCAAAAACACTATTCATAAGGGTTACAAAGAGTTCAAAATTTTGGGGTTATTACAGTCTCCCCTCCTTAAAAGGATTCCGTCCCGGAATCAAATAGAAAACAATTGGGGGTACTTTTCTAGCATTGCGCTCTCTAGTTCCCAAGTTGATTCTTCCACATTATGATTCTACCATAGCACTCTGACTAGCTTGATCACTTTGTTCCGAAGCACCTGCTCCTTCTTATCCATAATCTTTACTGGTTTCTCCATGTAAGTCAAATCTGGTTGCATATCCACCTGCTCGTACTCCACTATGTGTCTGGCATCCCGATGATACTTCCTTAGCATTGACACATGGAACACATTATGAACTTGGTGTAGGTTCGGGGGTAAGGCTAGCTCGTAAGCCAACTTCCCAATCCGTCTTAATATCTCAAAAGGTCCAATGTACCTTGGGCTTAGTTTTCCTTTCTTTCTGAACCTCATTAATCCCTTCCAAGGGGATACCTTCAGCAGTACTAAGTCCCCTACTTCATATTCCTTGTCCTTTCGGGCTAGGTCTGCATATTTCTTCTGTCTGTCTTGGGCTGCTACAAGCCACCCTCTGATAAGATCCACTATGTCTTTGGTCCTTTGGACCACTTCGGGTCTGAGCATCTTCCGCTCCCCTACTTCATCCCAGTATAAGGGAGATCGACACCTTCTTCCGTACAGGGCCTCATCTTCCGCTCCTCTTTTATGTCTTTGTTTTGTTTTTATTACGGGCTCTATCTATTTAAGTGTTTAAATAAGATATACCATAGTTTAGAGTAAAGCTTTTTATGGATTATGATGAGATTATAATAGTGAGACCTAAAAGATGATAACTCTAAACTTAAATAGTTCCTGATCATAGGATTACTAACTGGTAATTAATAATCCGCAAAGATCGGTACATACTATGCTTGCTTCATTATGAAGGATGTCTGTTCTCATAGACATTTGTGTGGTGACACTATAGCTAGTATGTAGGTGCTTATTATAGAATAAGTTCACTAAACATGACTCGGACAGCTGAACAACTGATGGAGTTCACTCACGTGTCAGCAGTTGTTCACATAGTGATAGTTGTACAAGTATCCTTAGACTTGAGGTCATCATAGTCATCTTGTGTACACTGAACTATGCTTTGGTTTAGTTCTTAGTCTCCAGGGACAATTATTAGGGCTCTACTGGGTATAGGAATTTGTACACGAAGATAGTGTATGATCAATAAAGGATCTACCCCTTCCAGTGAAGGAAGCGAATGTTCAAGGCTGATCCACTTATGCTAGTTCAGGAATCTCTGGCCAGAGTAAATGAAATTAGAAAGGAGTTTCTAATTTGCATAGAACTAAGCATAGTAAATGGTAAGCAAGTGATTAAATTAGATAGGCTTGACACGAGATCCATGCCTTGTATTTAATCGGGACATTGTAGGGTAGAAGGAGTTTATTGTACGGTAACTATTCACTGAATAGGTTCTTGGTATTCTAAGCAGTGAATTCATATTATCCGGATAGTCGCGATATGCTGAGAAGTATCCTTCACGATGTAAAATAAATGTGATTAATTAATTAATCATATTTAATAAATTAGAGAATTTATATAAATAATGATAAAATAGTTTATTATTATTTATTTCTACTACCGGCTTAATATTGAACCTACAGGGTCACACCATAAAAAGAGAATGATTTAATGGTGGAGGAATTAATTAATAATGGCTAAATAATTATTTATTTATGAAATAAATAAATAATTGGCAAATTTAATAATTGATTAAATGAGATTTAATTGATTATAAATTAATTAAGAAAAGTTCTTAATATTATTAATTAAGGATTTAATTTTTTGGAAATTAAATCAAGAGAGAGAATTGTTTCTAAAGTGTTTAGAAAAAGGATTAATAATTAAAAGGTGTTTTAATTATTAATGAGAATAATAAATGGGATAATAAGAATAATATTTATGGGAAAATTTCAGCTGAAAATTTTGCCTATAAATATACCATTATAAACCCTATTTTTATTCTAACCCCAAAATTTATAAAACCTAATTCTCTCCACCTCCTCCTCCTCCTTAACGTCATTTTCTTGGTGGATACCGGTGGAGTGCTTCACGTTTGAGGAGCAACTGCTAAGAATCTCCGATCGTTGCTCTTGGATCGCATATTAAAGGTTAGTAATCGATCCCTATGTTTTACCACGATTTATATGCTTTTATTTGGATTTTGTATGTGTAAAAGTGTTTTACCATGCCCCCGCTGCTATTAAAATCCAATAATGGTATCAGAGCATAGGTTGTTTGCATATAGATCTGTGGTAAAAATTTCAGAATTTTATGTGCTTGTATGAATTAATTATAATTTTTACAAGTTATATTATGGATTAATTTTGTCTGATGAGAAACTGTTTCTCATAATAATTTTGAATGTTGATCTGGGTTCTACAAGTGCTGTAGATCGTCTGGGTATTTTTTTCATAACTTTATGATGTATAGATTTTTTATTATGAATTTTTGAAGTTCTTACAATTAAATTCGTAATTTAATAAGTATAAATATATATATATAGTATATATATATATGTTTGTATTGTCTGTGTTGTTTATGCTGCTGTTGAGATAAAGGCACATGTGATGTGCTGCTGTGAATAGTACGGTGGCACGGAAAGAGAGAAGAAAAGCACGGCGATCGAAAAAACAGCGACTGACGTAAACAGAACGAAGGACCGCGCGTCGACCACGCGCGCGTGGGGCTCACGCGCTGGCGTGCCACGCGCGGCGCGTGGTAGACACGCGCTGATGACGTCGTGCTGACGTCATCAGATGACATCATGCTGATGTCAGCATAGGGGGTTAGGCGCGTGAGGCGCGTGGAGGAAAGTCAGACACGCGCTGTCAGGCGCGTGTGCGCGTGGGGGCGCGTGGGAGATCTTCTTTCGGCGCGTACGGGCGCGTGGCAGCTCAGAATAGGGCGTTTTTGGTGCCGTTGGATTCGTCTTTTCGAGACGCTTCTAATGGTATATTATATGATATTTTATGAAATTGTTTCGAACTGTTTATAGCTGACAGAAGTGTTTTAAAGCTGTTTTTGATCGTTTGAATTGGTTTTAAGTGCTTCATGTGATACATAGAGATGTATAATGCTTAGACCTATATGCTAGATGATGTAACATGCCTACCTTGATGTTTATTCATGTTTATATATGTGATATATGCTTTGTTTATCATGCGATGATAGATTTAGGTGAACTTAAATGAACATAAGGCGTTTGTTAGACAACCTAGTATAGTGAAATTGTTTCTTAACCCTAATAATAATATTATGAATACAATAATGAGATTCTTGTATTTATGAAACACGTAATTGAATATGAATTTTCGATATGAGAGAAAGGATGATTCTGTCAACAACAGATTTCTATCTGTAAGAAAGGGTTATTAAGTGACGCCTCTTGACAATGCTCCACCCGATCTGGGAATCATCTGATTATTGATTATTGATTTGAAATATTTAATTTAAAAGGAAGAATCTCTTTATAATATGATTATGATTGTAACGTAATATAATCCCTCTAAAATTAAATAATATCAAGTAGTAATTGGCCAATGATACAACGGGCTTGTGTCGGTCATAGCCTTCCAACATGATAGAAAAGTAGTTCTTATTTTTGAATCATTGTCGGTTCGTGCTACAGCCGAGGGCTTTGATTTCGAAATAAGAAATACTTGTCTATTACATAGAGATGTGTACGTTGAATTAGAATCTAAAGGTCGGTACGTGCCACAGCCGTGGGCCGTTGGAGACTGATTCAAATGTACGGAATGTTGGGTTAGACTTAACTTAGAATATTGAGTTTGTCGTGCCACAGCCGTGACTCAATTATTCAAGAGGCTAAAGTTTGATTAGGGAATAACATAAGATGTAATTGACAAGAGTTGTCTGCCTATTGAACATTACATGGCGGTTCATGCTACATCCGGGGTTGTGTAATGGAATGTAGGATCCCTATTCCCACTAGCAATATGAATGCTTAATTTTTCACGTAGGGGGTTGAATAAATTAGATAAACTAGTGGGAGCCACTTATGAATAAAGACCCGATTCATATAGTGTTTTTAAAATGAAATCGAATATTTGCTAAGTGTTGTTATGTGTTTATCATTTACAGATTTACTTTGTACGTTATGTCTTCTGCACTATCACTCAGGAGCATATTAGATGCTCACAAGTTGACTGGTCCTAATTATGCTGTCTGGCTTCGAAACTTGAGAATTGTTCTCAGGATTGAGAAGCTGGAATACGTGATTGACTCACCTAAGCCTACTGAACCTGCTAGCGATGCACATAATGATGAACATATTGTGTATCGTAAGTGGATAGATGATGCAAATGTTGCTCAATGCATCATGCTAGCTTCCATGAATATTGAGCTACAGAAGCAACATGAGCATATGGATGCTTACACTATCCTCATGCACCTACAAGAGTTGTATGATGTGGCAGGGAGGACAGCTCGATATGAGATATCGAAGGAGCTGTTCGGTTGTAGGATGTCTGAGGGATCATCTGTGAATGACCATGTACTTAAGATGATCAATTTGATTGAACGTCTTGGACAACTTGGTTTTGCCATGGATGGGGAGCTGAGCCAAGACTTGGTCTTGCAATCGCTTCCGAGTTCGTTCTCGCAGTTTTTTGTGAACTTTTACATGAATAAGTTGGATGTCAGCCTGCCTGAACTCCACAATATGTTGAAGACTGCGGAATCGAATTTTCCCCCTAAGAAGAGTTATGTTCTTCTAATTGGTGAAGGTTCCAATCCTAAGAAAAGGAAGAGGAACCCTTCCAAGAAGAAGAAAATATGTGCGAAAACGCCGGTTCCACCAAAAGCTGAAGACCCCAAGAGCAAAGTTGTTTGCTTTCACTGTAACAAGGTGGGGCACTGGAAGAGGAACTGCAAGGTTTACCTTGTAGAATTGAAGAAGAAGAAGGGTAGTGAGACTACCGCTTCTGATTCAGGTATGTTCATGATAGAAGTGAATATGTCATTAAATCAAATTTCTACTTGGGTATCAGATACCGCCTGTGGTTCTCATATCTGCAATTTGTTGCAGGGACTAAGGAGAAGTAGGACTCTTGAGGAAGAGGAGGTGATTCTACTGATGGGAAATGGAGCAAGAGTTGCTGCTAAAGATGTAGAATCATTTCATTTACATATGCCTACGGGCAAGACTATTGTTTTAAATAATTGTTATTTTGTTCCCTCGATTATGAGGAATATTATTTCTATTCCCATGTTAGACTTGGCTGGATTTTCATTTATTATTGAGAATAATGAATGTTCTATTCTTAGAGATAATATTCTTTATGGATGTGGTGCTTTAAATAATGGTCTGTATATATGTGACATAATTTACTTCAGATTGAACAAACTAATAAAAGAAAAGGGATGATGAAAATCTCACTTTATAGTGGCACTGCTGTGACGCCCCCAAATCCGGGGTCAGAGGATTTGGTCGTCACTGTGAAACCTCAATCTAAATCAACTTGTTTAATCAATAAATAAATGCCAGCGGAAGATATTTATCATTTATGACCCCAAACTAATCCAAGATCTTTTAAGGTTACAGTTCTAGAAACAAGAATCCCAAATTCCAAAATAATTTTTCACTTTCTCTTTAAAACTCTTTTCAACAAATTCCAACTCAAAACTAAAACCCACTAGTATAACTTCGAAATGAAGTATACTAGGCCCAAATACAATACACAATTATAATATAATATAATATAAACAACTTTACACAATAAAACTTACACTAGCCCGCAAACCCTGGACCAACCACCTTCGAAAAGCTTCTTCTTGCTTCCTCGAATAACGCGGCTAAACAGCAAGCTAATCCTCACTGGAGGTTAAATTTAAAAACAGGCAAGTATGAGCGAAAGAAATGCTCAGCAAGATCATTATGACATATATATGGTCGTTTTGATATAAAATTAACATCTGCATTAGAGCAGAACATTTAAAATCATAATTGTTGAATCATAAAATTTTAGTTGAGGAATCCTAGATTTAATTCCTTAACTGTATTCAAAACCAATTTGATATTTTTGAGCGAGATGCTTCAGCAATACTTTGAATCTTGACGAGAATAAAACTCGTAAAACAGTGTTTACGAAAATATCGTAAACCACAATAACATGAAACAATGATTATGGATTGAATCATAAACTTTATTCAAAACCGAACTCTTCAAATTAATATTTATTTTGTTGTCATATCAAATTAGATATCAATACGAACTTTGATGCTCACAACATTCCATACTAAAGTCAACATCATTCATCTATATTAATACCACCTTTGATATTTAACAACAACGTAAGTATCAACATAAATCAAAATCTGAATCAAAACTGCACTTTACCATTATTCCAAAACAGAAACAGTTGATAAATCATTCCTTATAAGATTATCAAAAGCAATATAATAATACCGATTGGAACCAAATTATGCACTATGCTGTTCCTGATGATCAGTCATGAAACAACACCGGTATCCCGCAGCCATACCGTTAATATAGGTACTACCCGTATCCCAAAGACATACGGTACCTATAGGGCGCTAGAAAAAGGCATAACTAGCCTTGTAAGATATTACACTTCTATATTGTACTTCCGTATAATAGCTCACGCTGGACCGGTGCCTCGGCCTCTTACGCAATCAGTAACCATCCAATATCAAAACCTTTTATTAAAAAGGGGTCATAATACTCGACACCCGAAATAATTTTATTCCCCCAATTCTAGGGTAGGAATATTCGCAACCAAATCACTTTTCTCAAAATCCAAAACATTTATAAATCCGATAATTGGATAAGTAAAATCACTTGACTATTCTGAACATAGAATAGCAGATAAGTATTTGCATAATTAGAATTATTTAATTCAGCGATATGTAAAACATTTATCTATTCCGAACAGAGAATAGGGAAAACAATACTTGTATAATAAGATTCAAAATAAACGTCACTTGAATGATAAGTGAAGTCAGGGGTACTTGCCTTTGGATTTTAACAGTTAGTCACACTCGCAATGACGCATCTATTCTGACATTCTGTCTCAAAGCATCACCGTCTTTCTTTTCAACACTGTACCGATATGCTGGTCCTGCGATTGCTAGAAGCCAGATATCCAATGTCATTCCATCTCATTCTTTATCCAACGTCTTGTCCCGATTAACTCGAGAGATCCGCATCTATAATTAAAAGATGTAGCTTTAATTGTCTAATCGATAATCACTCGACGAACTACGCGTCAAAATCCTATCGTCTACCCATACGATAGCCCACACATAAATATAACAGACACTTACAGGAATCTTGACCCACATATGCACATAATTCACATAGCACGTAAGCACATAATCCACGTATCATATAATTCATATCACATAAGACTCAGTTCATCAAAACATTCGACTCGGTACGCTTAAAACTGAAATCAGGTAAAAAATATGATTTATCGATCAAAAATCGATTCAGAATGACTTGTAAAACAAGCGATCTTTCGAAACAAAAACAATTGGGTCTCGAAAGTATTTTTATTGAAAGCGAAATATTTTTCTGAGTCTGTACGCATTCATTTCGTATTAAACGGATGAACAGTTAATTTATTATGAATTTTTGAACATTTTTTTTTCGGAATTAAAACGATCTCCAAATCATTTAATAATTAAATAATAAAGCTCGAACACTCGAAAATAATTTTATAAAAATTTATCGAGCTTGGAAAATAATTTAAAATAATATTTTAAAGCTCGAAACTATTTTTTTTGGAATTTTTAAATCAATTTTAAATAATTAAATCCAATTATATAATCAATTAAAATTAATTAATAACTAATTAAATTAATCAATTAATATTTAAATTAATTGACTAAATAAATAATTAATTATCAACTAAAATCAATCAATTATCTCATTAGGATTTATTATAGAATTAAAAATAATTCTTTTAGAATAATAATAAGTAATGGATTTTGAAATTCTTAAAATTAAAAGAATTGAATTTTTGAATTAACTAAAAAATGCAGAAACAGAAATTGGTTTTAGGAATTAGGGTTTTGGGGATTAAACCCGGGTCGACAACCGGGTCGAAACCGGATCTGGAAGAGCACCAGGCTGCCGGAAATTGCAGCGGCCAGCGACCGCCATTAAAGTCGGCGGAACCGAGCTTTTCCGGCCACCCATAACAGCACCGAACCTGCCATTTTTCAGTTGTACTTCACTCAAAATCCACTCCATAACACAATCCAAGCAGCGTTTAACACAAACAATCGACTGTTCGTCGATTCCGGTCAACAGCCGATGAAAAACCGGCGAAATTCCGGCCACAACTCAACTGTCCCCAAAACTCAACCATAATCCGCGATTTACATGGCAAATCGAAGCTGGTTTCATTTAAAATCTAACCCAGCAATCAATATTAACAAACAACTAACAATTAACTAAGAACAACTTAAATAAAATTCGCCAAAATTCAAGAACTCGATCTATACCCTCTGGTGATTGTTTGAGGCCATTAAGTATATAAATCAATTGCAAATTACTACAGGAAGCTATTACAATCATCAAAATAATCAGATAACCCCTGAATCAAAAATTCCCAATTCGACCCATGAACCCTAAAATTACAAATTTACAAATTACTAATCGTTTGAATGATTTGATGGCATAAACAGAAAGACCATAGAAATCTGAACGTTTTGGTTACTCATACTTCAAATTCTAAAATCTGCATCACCCTCAAATTTGGGTTTGATTTTCAGAATTCTTCAAGAACACCAAGAACACATATTCAAAGAATTTTCAGAGAATCAAACCTTAATTTCTACATGATACTGAGCTCTATTTCTGAAGTATAATATACCAAATTGACCAGAAAAACATGCTCTATAACATGGAATCAGCAAAACACATCAACAACATCAAGAACAAATTTTCATAATTTAATTATCAAATAATTCGAATATAAATAAATAAATAAGAAAATTACCATGATTTCTGGAAAGAAACTGATGATTGATTCAGAAAGAAGATTTCGAGAGCTTCGTTTTGATATGCTGCACACCCGAATCGGAGTTCGATAACGCCTTCGTTCGTGTGTTTGATTCTCGGAAACGTATCGGTTTCTCGGGTTTTTCTCTGTATTTACGGTGTTTTAACTGGTTGCAAATGAATGAACGGAATAAATGAAATAAGAAATAGGCTATTTATATTTATGGAATATTGTATCGTTCTGGATCGTTTTGGATCGTTAAATTAGTTGCTTAGCCGCTAAGTAACTACAAAAACGATACAATTCAATACCAGAATTGGATAATTATCAAAACCGAGCTTTTTATAAAACACTATATACGAAAATAACGTAAAAATATCCCGTCTCTCGAGAATACGGGTTTTTGTCGATTACCGAAATGATTATCGTATCGAAAATATTGCGTCGGGCCACGCACGGGTCAAACCGTAATCCGGATCGAAAAAGTTAAAACACGAAAAAGGTCTGAAATTACCAGATTAGGTTAGGAAGGAGTTTTCGGAAGAGTTTCGGGTTGTAAAAACGTAAAAACGGTTGAGGTTAGAAGATTCCCGGCTTTATAAAATGATTTTGGTAATTATTCAGAAAATAATTAATAATACATAAATCATATAAAATCATCTAACAGTCCAAAAATTACTAGAAAAATATCATAATTATCTATATTTTATTCTGGACATATAAAAAAATTCAAATATTCAAATAATGTCACATATAAACATCCAAACATCAATTCTACTTATCATATAATTCACTAAAATTCACATAAAATCACATAAATAATTCCAAATAATTATAAAAATAATTTCTAAAAATATGGGATATTACAATCTACCCCCCTTATAAGGATTCCGTCCTCGGAATCAGCAGAAGAAAACACTAAGGGTTTTCTAACCAACTTTCCATTTCCAAATAACCTCAATTTTCCATAATCTCAAACAAATCTTGTATTCCTTGTATAATAAAACTTTTACAGGAGCTTCACTGTGCACCACTATTCCATTCACACCCTTTGACCAATTCTTCAATATAATCTTTTTTTTACTGATCGCGAGAAAGAAGAATAGAAAGAAAGAAAGAGAGAAGAAAAGAAAGTTAGAGATAGAAGTAAAGAAACAGATCGACTTCGATATATGCCATTGATATTTTAATCATATTGCAATCCACTGTTGCTGTTGGTAATCCCATCACATAGCCTTACTTTAACTTGACCAGGATAACTCAGCTTAACTTGATTGGCATACCTTCGAATGTTTGGATTGATAAAATCATGAAATTTCAAAAAGAAAAGAATCTGATGCCATAACGGGACCAAAATCTGAATTTGAGAAAAAGTATTGTTGAAATAAGAGAATAACTGAGAGATCAATATGATCAAATGAACTTGGTATTGCGTGCCCAAATTAAGACACTACTAAAGGTTGTTGACCTTCATGTATTCACAATACACACAAGTGATGGCGTCCCATCCAACTCCTATGACACAGACAGGTATACCTTGTGTCCCTTATAGTTAAGGTTGTTCATCTCAGTCAGAATAAAAGAATATAAAATGAATTCAAAATCAAATGAATAGAACTGATAAGATTTCGAAGATGATATTTCTGAAGGAAATGAAGTCCAGAGAACAAAATTCTGGCACAAAATGAATAAACGGGTGTTAGGGAATATCCTCTAACAATTATTTCTTTTTGAAAGATGACAAAAGAAATTATAAAAATAGAAGGTATTGCCAAAGTCTTAATATTTATCTTCAATTTAAACTCTTCAGTTGACTCGCCCTCTGATTCTAGACATTTCTTCATATTCCAGGGATATCGATAATCTTCATCGTCGTCGAATCGTAGTCTCGAAAGATTCCATAATAGAAGTTTTGCAACTGCCAGGAGTTCCATCCAGCTCAGCACAACCATCTCAAACGAATACGCCTTATCTTAACTTACTCGTTGGTACTATATCCGATAGTCCAACAGGAACTCGATATGAGCTCAAACGTCCTCACATAGCTATACACACTCCTACACACTCTCGTTTCTAGTGTACTATAACCTCAGCTCTGATACCAACCTGTGACGCCCCCAAATCCGAGGTCAGAGGATTTGGTCGTCACTGTGAAACCTCAATCTAAATCAACTTATTTAATCAATAAATAAATGCCAGCGGAAGATATTTATCATTTATGACCCCAAACTAATCCAAGATCTTTTAAGGTCAAGAATCCCAAATTCCAAAATAATTTTTCACTTTCTCTTTAAAACTCTTTTCAACAAATTCCAACTCAAAACTAAAACCCACTAGTATAACTTCGAAATGAAGTATACTAGGCCCAAATACAATACACAATTATAATATAATATAATATAAACAACTTTACACAATAAAACTTACACTAGCCCACAAACCCTGGACCAACCACCTTCGAAAAGCTTCTTCTTGCTTCCTCGAATTACGCGGCTAAACAGCAAGCTAATCCTCACTGGAGGTTAAATTTAAAACCAGGCAAGTATGAGCGAAAGAAATGCTCAGCAAGATCATTATGACATATATATGGTCGTTTTGATATAAAATTGACATCTGCATTAGAGCAGAACATTTAAAATCATAATTGTTGAATCATAAAATTTTAGTTGAGGAATCCTAGATTTAATTCCTTAACTGTATTCAAAACCAATTTGATATTTTTGAGCGAGATGCTTCAGCAATACTTTGAATCTTGACGAGAATAAAACTCGTAAAACAGTGTTTACGGAAATATCGTAAACCACAATAACATGAAACAATGATTATGGATTGAATCATAAACTTTATTCAAAACCGAACTCTTCAAATTAATATTTATTTTGTTGTCATATCAAATTAGATATCAATACGAACTTTGATGCTCACAACATTCCATACTGAAGTCAACATCATTCATCTATATTAATACCACCTTTGATATTTAACAACAACGTAAATATCAACATAAATCAAAATCTGAATCAAAACTGCACTTTACCATTATTCCAAAACAGAAACAGTTGATAAATCATTCCTTATAAGATTATCAAAAGCAATATAATAATACCGATTGGAACCAAATTATGCACTATGCTGTTCCTGATGATCAGTCATGAAACAACACCGGTATCCCGCAGCCATACCGTTAATATAGGTACTACCCGTATCCCAAAGACATACGGTACCTATAGGGCGCCAGAAAAAGGCATAACTAGCCTTGTAAGATATTACACTTCTGTATTGTACTTCCATATAATAGCTCACGCTGGACCGGTGCCTCGGCCTCTTACGCAATCAGTAACCATCCAATCTCAAAACCTTTTATTAAAAAGGGGTCATAATACTCGACACCCGAAATAATTTTATTCCCCCAATTCTTGGGTAGGAATATTCGCAACCAAATCACTTTTCTCAAAATCCAAAACATTTATAAATCCGATAATTGGATAAGTAAAATCACTTGACTATTCTGAACATAGAATAGCAGATAAGTATTTGCATAATTAGAATTATTTAATTCAGTGATATGTAAAACATTTATCTATTCCGAACAGAGAATAGGGAAAACAATACTTGCATAATAAGATTCGAAATAAACGTCACTTGAATGATAAGTGAAGTCAGGGGTACTTGCCTTTGGGTTTTAACAGTTAGTCACACTCGCAATGACGCATCTATTCTGACATTCTGTCTCAAAGCATCACCGTCTTTCTTTTCAACACTTTACCGATATGCTGGTCCTGCGATTGCTAGAAGCCAGATATCCAATGTCATTCCATCTCATTCTTTATCCAACGTCTTGTCCCGATTAACTCGAGAGATCCGCATCTATAATTAAAAGATGTAGCTTTAATTGTCTAATCGATAATCACTCGATGAACTACGCGTCAAAATCCTATCGTCTACCCATACGATAGCCCACACATAAATATAACAGACACTTACAGGAATCTTGACCCACATATGCACATAATTCACATAGCACGTAAGCACATAATCCACGTATCATATAATTCATATCACATAAGACTCAGTTCATCAAAACATTCAACTCGGTACGCTTAAAACTGAAATCAGGTCAAAAATATGATTTATCGATCAAAAATCGATTCAGAATGACTTGTAAAACAAGCGATCTTTCGAAATAAAAAAATTTGGGTCTCGAAAGTATTTTTATTGAAAGCGGAATATTTTTCTGAGTCTGTACGCATTCGTTTCGTATTAAACGGATGAATAGTTAATTTATTATGAATTTTTGAACATTTTTTTTTCGGAATTAAAACGATCTCCAAATCATTTAATAATTAAATAATAAGGCTCGAACACTCGAAAATAATTTTATAAAAATTTATCAAGCTTGGAAAATTATTTAAAATAATATTTTAAAGCTCGAAACTATTTTTTTTGGAATTTTTAAATCAATTTTAAATAATTAAATCCAATTATATAATCAATTAAAATTAATTAATAACTAATTAAATTAATCAATTAATATTTAAATTAATTGACTAAATAAATAATTAATTATCAACTAAAATCAATCAATTATCTCATTAGGATTTATTATAGAATTAAAAATAATTCTTTTAGAATAATAATAAGTAATGGATTTTGAAATTCTTAAAATTAAAAGAATTGAATTTTTGAATTAACTAAAAAATGCAGAAACAGAAACTGGTTTTAGGAATTAGGGTTTTGGGGATTAAACCCGGGTCGACAACCGGGTCGAAACCGGATCTGGAAGAGCACCAGGCTGCCGGAAATTGCAGCGGCCAGCGACCGCCATTAAAGTCGGCGGAGCCGAGCTTTTCCGGCCACCCATAACAGCACCGAACCTGCCATTTTTCAGTTGTACTTCACTCAAAATCCACTCCATAACACAATCCAAGCAGCGTTTAACACAAACAATCGACTGTTCGTCGATTCCGGTCAACAGCCGATGAAAAACCGGCGAAATTCCGGCCACAACTCAACTGTCCCCAAAACTCAACCATAATCCGCGATTTACATGGCAAATCGAAGCTGGTTTCATTTAAAATCTAACCCAGCAATCAATATTAACAAACAACTAACAATTAACTAAGAACAACTTAAATAAAATTCGCCAAAATTCAAGAACTCGATCTATACCCTCTGGTGATTGTTTGAGGCCATTAAGTATATGAATCAATTGCAAATTACTACAGGAAGCTATTACAATCATCAAAATAATCAGAAAACCCCTGAATCAAAAATTCCCAATTCGACCCATGAACCCTAAAATTACAAATTTACAAATTACTAATCGTTTGAATGATTTGATGGCATAAACAGAAAGACTATAGAAATCTGAACGTTTTGGTTACTCATACTTCAAATTCTAAAATCTGCATCACCCTCAAATTTGGGTTTGATTTTCAGAATTCTTCAAGAACACCAAGAACACATATTCAAAGAATTTTTAGAGAATCAAACCTTAATTTCTACATGATACTGAGCTCTATTTCTGAAGTATAATATACCAAATTGACCAGAAAAACATGCTCTATAACATGGAATCAGCAAAACACATCAACAACATCAAGAACAAATTTTCATAATTTAATTATCAAATAATTCGAATATAAATAAATAAATAAGAAAATTACCATGATTTCTGGAAAGAAACTGATGATTGATTCAGAAAGAAGATTTCGAGAGCTTCGTTTTGATATGCTGCACACCCGAATAGGAGTTCGATAACGCCTTCGTTCGTGTGTTTGATTCTCGGAAACGTATCGGTTTCTCGGGTTTTTCTCTGTATTTACGGTGTTTTAACTGGTTGCAAATGAATAAACGGAATAAACGAAATAAGAAATAGGCTATTTATATTTATGGAATATTGTATCGTTCTGGATCGTTTTGGATCGTTAAATTAGTTGCTTAGCCGCTAAGTAACTACAAAAACGATACAATTCAATACCAGAATTGGATAATTATCAAAACCGAGCTTTTTATAAAACACTATATACGAAAACAACGTAAAAATATCCCGTCTCTCGAGAATACGGGTTTTTGTCGATTACCGAAATGATTATCGTATCGAAAATATTGCGCTGGGCCACGCACGGGTCAAACCGTAATCCGGATCGAAAAAGTTAAAACACGAAAAAGGTCCGGAATTACCAGATTAGGTTAGGAAGGAGTTTTCGGAAGAGTTTCGGGTTGTAAAAACGTAAAAACGTAAAAACGGTTGAGGTTAGAAGATTCCCGGCTTTATAAAATGATTTTGGTAATTATTCAGAAAATAATTAAAAATACATAAATCATATAAAATCATCTAACAGTCCAAAAATTACTAGAAAAATATCATAATTATCTATATTTTATTCTGGACATATAAAAAAATTCAAATATTCAAATAATGTCACATATAAACATCCAAACATCAATTCTACTTATCATATAATTCACTAAAATTCACATAAAATCACATAAATAATTCCAAATAATTATAAAAATAATGTCTAAAAATATGGGATATTACAGCTGCAGTCTCCATTTAGTAAACATGGAGAGAGGACTGCAAATTTGCTAGGAATGGTACACACAGATGTATGTGGACCAAAGTCTAAGCAAGCCATGGGTGGATTTTCATACTTCATTACTTTCATAGATGATAGATCTAGATTCGGATATGTGTTTGATGAAACACAAGTCTGAAGCCTTTGAAAAGTTCAAAGAGTATAAGTATGAAGTGGAGAAACAACCAAACATAGTATTATAACTCTTCGATCAGATCGAGGTGATGAATACTTTAATGGAGTGTTTCTAGATTATCTCAAAGTAAATGGTATAGTCTCCCAGTGGACTCCTCCAGATTGGTATCTGAAAGGAGAAATCAAACTTTGTTAGACATAGTTCGGTCCATGATGAGCTATGAGAATCTTCCAGTATTCCTATGGGGTTATGCATTGGAAACCTCAGCATATTTACTGAATAAGGTGCATTCCAAATCTGTTCCTCAAACTCCGTATGAGATATGGAAAGAAAGGAAACCGAGTCTTAAAACACGTTAAGATTTGGGGATGTCCATCTTATGTCAAGAAAGTTGACCCAGATAAGCTGGAATATCAATCTGTAAAATGTAGTTTTATGGGATATCCTGAAGAGACTTTAGGGTATTACTTTTACACCGATCATCGGGTGTTTGTCTCCAGACATGCTACCTTCTTGGAAAAGGAGTTTATCCTTAAAGGAAACAGTGGGAGCAAAATTGAACTTGATGAAGTTCAAGAAGCAAAAACTACTATGGATCAAGTGGAAACACCTGTTCTGACTGAACAACCTTCTGTGGAACAGCCCATTCGTAGGTCAGGGAGAGTGTCTCGCCAACCTGAGAGGTAATATGGCCTTGTCATTGAGAATGACAATGAGTTGTCGATCATTGATGATGACGACCCTGTGACCTATAATGAGGCTATGAGTAGTGTTGACTCAGAGAAATGACATAGTGCCATGAAATCCGGAATGAAATCTATGTATACGGGATACAAAAGAATGATTAGAGAAGATGGCCAGGTGGAGACCTTTAAGGCCAGGCTTGTGGCAAAAGAATTCAAACAAAGGCAATGGATTGACTTTGATGAAACCTTTTACCTGTAGCCCTGTTATAATCAGTTCGGATTTTGCTTGCGAATGCTGCTTACAACGACTATGAGATCTGGCAAATGGCCAGATGGTTTTCTTTCAAAGGGAAATGAAAACCTACTGTGTAAGCTGCTGCGAACCATATGTGGTTTAAAGCAAACTTCTCGTAAATGGAACATCCGTTTTGATGAGACAATCAAAGAGTTTGGTTTTATCAAAAACGTAGATGAACCATGTGTCTACAAAAGGGTTAGTGGGAGCGCGGTAACATTTCTTGTATTATATTGAAATAGAGTTGACACACATAACAACATAGCAGACCCACTCACAAAGCTACTTTCTGAAAGTCACTTTGATTGTCATAAAGACAAGATGGGTATTAGATACCAGAGTGATTGGCTTTAGTACAAGTGAGAGATTGAAAGGAATATGTCCTAAGTCTAATCATGTATTAGGATTTAGGAATAACTTTTTATGTAATCTGTTTTGATTTCATTGATTTTAATAAAAGACTTGTTTTGTTTTTATTACGGGCTCTATCTATTTAAGTGTTTAAATAAGATATACCATAGTTTAGAGTAAAGCTTTTTATGGATTATGATGAGATCATAATAGTGAGACCTAAAAGATGATAACTCTAAACTTAAATAGTTCCTGATCATAGGATTACTAATTGGTAATTAATAATCCACAAAGATCGGTACATACTATGCTTGCTTCATTATGAAGGATGTCTGTTCTCATAGACATTTGTGTGGTGACACTATAGCTAGTATGTAGGTGCTTATTATAGAATAAGTTCACTGAACATGACTCGCACAGCTGAACAACTGATGGAGTTCACTCACGTGTCAGCAGTTGTTCACATAGTGATAGTTGTACAAGTATCCTTAGACTTGAGGTCATCATAGTCATCTTGTGTACACTGAACTATGCTTTGGTTTAGTTCTTAGTCTCCAGGGACAATTATTAGAGCTCTACTGGGTATAGGAATTTGTACACGAAGATAGTGTATGATCAATAAAGGATCTACCCCTTCCAGTGAAGGAAGCGAATGTTCAAGGCTGATCCACTTATGCTAGTTCAGGAATCTCTGGCCAGAGTAAATGAAATTAGAAAGGAGTTTCTAATTTGCATAGAACTAAGCATAGTAAATGGTAAGCAAGTGATTAAATTAGATAGGCTTGACACGAGATCCATACCTTGTATTTAATCGGGACATTGTAGGGTAGAAGGAGTTTATTGTACGGTAACTATTCACTGAATAGGTTCTTGGTATTTTAAGCAGTGAATTCATATTATCCGGATAGTCGCGATATGCAGAGAAGTATCCCTCACGATGTAGAATAAATGTGATTAATTAATTAATCATATTTAATAAATTAGAGAATTTATATAAATAATGATAAAATAGTTTTATTATTATTTATTTCTACTACCGGCTTAATATTGAACCTACAGGGTCACACCATAAAAAGAGAATGATTTAATGGTGGAGGAATTAATTAATAATGGCTAAATAATTATTTATTTGTGAAATAAATAATTAATTGGAAAATTTAATAATTGATTAAATGAGATTTAATTGATTATAAATTAATTAAGAAAAGTTCTTAATATTATTAATTAAGGATTTAATTTTTTGGAAATTAAATCAAGAGAGAGAATTGTTTCTAAAGTGTTTAGAAAAAGGATTAATAATTAAAAGGTATTTTAATTATTAATGAGAATAATAAATGGGATAATAATAATAATATTTATGGGAAAATTTCAGCTGAAAATTTTGCCTATAAATATACCATTATAAACCCTATTTTTATTCTAACCCCAAAATTTATAAAACTAAATTCTCTCCACCTCCTCCTCCTTAACGTCGTTTTCTTGGTGGATACCAGTGGAGTGCTTCACGTTTGAGGAACAGCTGCTAAGGATCTCCGATCGTTGCTCTTGGATCGCATATTAAAGGTTAGTAATCGATCCCTATGTTTTACCACGATTTATATGCTTTTATTTGGATTTAGTATGTGTAAAAGTGTTTTACCATGCCCCCGCTGCGATTAAAATTCAACAAAGGGAACACCAAAACTTGGCATTTGGTACCCTAGAGATTTTGTTTTTGATCTAACTGTTTATTCAGATGCAGATTATGCAGGTTGTAAAATAGACAGAAAAAGTACAATAGGAACCTGTCAATTTTTAGGGAACAAGCTTGTGTCCTGGTTCAGTAAAAAGCAAAATTCAGTCTCTACTTCTACAGCTGAAGCTGAATATATTGTTGCGGGTAGTTGTTGTGCACAGATTTTGTGGATGAAAAACCAATTGTTGGACTATGGTCTACAAGTGGACATAATTCCCATTTTCTGTGATAAGACAAGTGCAATTGCCATCATTGAATTTATTTCGAAACTCTTTTACCTTGTTTCATCCAGTACAACATTCAAGAAAAAAGCACATAGACATCAAGTACCACTTCATTAGGGAAAATATGATGAATGGTACCGTGGAACTTCATTTTGTTCCAAGTGAAAAGTAGCTTGCAGATATCCTTACCAAGCCACTTGATGAATCCACCTTTTCAAGATTGGTAAGTGAGTTAGTTATGCTTAATTATTCTTGAATTATTTCAGATATTTTTGCAAGTTATAATGCAGCCAGAAACTTAATTGATTTTTCTATTTTGGATGGAATTTTGGCTAAGTCAAAATTTACATCCCGACGGATGCTCATTATCCATCGAGTTTGATCATCCGTCATAATATTATTTATTAATAAAATTAATTACTTTTTTGGATTATTTTACAACCCGACGGATAATTGTTCTATTCTCATTCGTCGAATTGTCTCAATCTTAGCCGTTAAAACTTTGAACATTATCCATCGGGTATACTTACAGTTTGTAAGTATAACACGATGGATAATTGATAGAATTTTAATAGTTTATTTATTTTTAAACGACTATTTTGGGCTATTTTGATTGGTTACTTTATTTCACTTTATTATTCTTGACGGTTTATTTTTGAGATAGTATAAAAGTAAAATTCATTTTTATTCTATTCTTTTATCATTCTTAAATCAATTGCTCTAACTCCTTTCTTCTCAAAAGCAAATACTCTCTCTGCAAATTTCCATATTTTAACAATGGCACCATTAGTCAAAATCATGTCCCAATCTGGATTCATCTATGAAAAGAACAACTTCGTAGCTCTTGTGAACAAGGAGATTCCACAATCTGGAGACTTTCACAAAGTGATGGACTTTGTGAAGAGCTGCAAACTCAGTTATGCTATGCTGGAGTCACCCACAATCTACTGTGAAGTTATGGAGGAGATATGAACAACTGATGTGTACTAATCTTCTGACAAGATCATAACTTTCTCTCTTAAAGGTAAGCAGTTCTGCATTAATAGTGACATTATCAAAGCATGCCTTAAAATTCCAGATAACACTACTATTTTTCCACACACTGATGATAATTTAGTTACCATGCTAAATTCTATGGGCTATGCACTTTCAACTTCTAAGTTAAGTGAGATTAGGAGGCTAGGTCTTAGAAAGGAATGGAGCTATCTATGTGATGTGGTAACTAAGTTATTTTCTGGTAAAGTGAGTAATTTTGATTCTGTTAACATTTCCATGCTTTATATGCTAGTTACTGATAGGTACTTTAACTTCAGTGACTTGATCATGTTTGAGTTAGGTTATAAGTTAGGGGAACTTAATAAGGGAGGTAAAAATGTCTATTATGCTAGATTCTTTATGATGCTTGCTAACCATATTATTGAGAACATTATTGTTGAGAACCCAACCAACAAGCTGAATTATTGGGTTCAAGAAAGGAGAATCATTGTAGATCTCAACAGAGCAAGTCACCACAAAGAGGTGTCGCTCTTCTACTTTCCAATCATGGAGGGCCCTCAGGTAAGTGAGGTAAGCACCATTGTCTCCACTCTTCCAACCTCATAAATTTCTTTGCCTTCAAGTGTAGCTATGGCATCTGTGTCAATGACCCAATAGATGCCTACCCAAGCTACCAAAACAACAACTTCAAAACCCAAAACAAAGAAAGCCCCCTCTGGTTTCTCTCAAAAGAAATCAGTTGCAAAAATTACCAAACACAAAGAGGGGAGTGTGAAGGAGAGTGAGTTAGGTGAGGGACAGGGTGAAAATCAAAGAAACCCTAAGGATAAGGCTGGTGAGATTAGTGTAGCCAAGCCTAGCCACACCGCAGTTTCCCAACAAGATGTGGTTGTTAATAAGGAAATCAGCTCAATTCTAGTTTCATCCTCCCAAAAGAATGTTACTATTGAAACAAGCTTCCAACCAGGAGCACAAGCCAAAAGGGTCAGGGACACAAGCTCACCACATACTTATATTAGAAAGAAAAGATTTAAAACCCTTGGGGATGCACAGGGAACACACATAGTGCAAACTGAAGCTAAAGACTCAGTCACTGCACCATCTCAAAGTCAGCTTGATGTGGCTCCAATAAATGTGGAGTCACAGCCAAAATTATTAATCATTGAAGCACCTGAAATACCAAATTCACCCACACACTCACTTGATGTAGACATGATTCATACATCACTTCCAAATTCTCCATCTCTAACTCTATTGGAGAAGCCAAAAATCCAAGCAAGTGAGCATCATCTTTTAGATGATTTGTTGGCTCACTTGCCAATTCTTTCTGAGTCTATTGAGACATATGTGCCCAAATTTTCATCAATCTGCACAGAGTCTACAATAGTCTCCACTCCAAACTCATTCATTACTTCTATCCCGGTGGATATTATTCATCCGTCGAGTAGTGATTGTATCCCAACGGATGTCCCTAACAGCAGTCATCCGTCGGCTAGCCAAACTACTATCCCGATGGATGTTCCTTATCCGTCGGTTCTCTCTGCACAACTTCAAATCCCAATAATTGTCACAAGTGCAGATGACCTAGTGGTAGTATAATCACTTTTAGGACTGAGGGCAGGGAGTCAATTGAGTGAGAGTATGGGTTGCTCCCAGGCAAAAGGAGAGGAAATGAGTGAACCAATGCAGACCATTTCTTCAGGTGTGGCAAAAGTGAGTGAGAGGAGTCCCACCTTAGATGGTGAAGGTGAGGGTGGGAAGCCAAGGGGAGCCCTTGATACAAGAACAGAGAGATCATGAGAGAAATGCAGGTATAGGAAAAATAAGGTTGGACATCATTTTTACTGAGTCAATATATGCCAACGATGCAGACAGAGAGAAACTATCTCAGCATTATTAAGTTGTCATAGATTCCATCTCTTTGGATGCTGAGGCATTTACTCATACTGTTCCAGCATATTAACTTTTGGTTGGACAGGGTAATGAAAATGCAGAAAAGATGCTGAACTTGGTGCATACTACTTAGTCAATACAAAGAGCTAAGGATGTCATCACAGCCATGCCACCTAGAGCTCGTGATGATGTTGACTATGGTACTGGTGAGTCTGCAGATTTCTTTGGAGATGATGGTGATAGTGAAGGGCTCATGGACATAGGGGAGAAGCAGGCCCTAGCTCTAGATCAAACATTCCTTTTTGGATGTTCTCTACAGAATGTGATGAGCATAATTTCAAGACAATTCTTTTTCACATCATCCAACAGACAAACAATGCTGTTCAGGCCACTACCAATGCTAGCACCAAGAAGCTTCTACAGGCACATCTTAACTCACTGCAACTCCATCAAATCCAAGTTCTTTAACATAACCAAGATGTCACTTCCATCAAGAAAGAGATTGACCAAGTAAAGAAAGATGTCTCTGAAAAATTGGATGCTAAAATTCCAGATGCAACAATGCTTGACATTAAAAGACAGTTAAGGAAGAATTCTGATCTTGCCACTAAAGTGGTATCCCTGGATAAAAGGCTGACTATAATGGAAGCTTCTCTAACAACTATTCATCTTCATCAAGCACAACAAACTCAGTTGCTGCAAAAGATGGTGGCTGCACAAACCTCCACCTTCACTCTATTTAATGATAATTAAAAGGAGGAGAAAGAATTAACAATTCAAGTCAGTCAAGCAGAGCCAACAAGTGAGGGGGAGCATGTGATAAATGTTCAGATCAGTCAAGTAATTATTCCAGAAATTACTCTGTCAAAGCCACCAGTATTAAACAGCATTGATCTGATCCAAATAGCAGCTGCTAAACTTGTTTCAAAGACAAATCCAAAGATGCTTGATGTTGCAGCTATTGAGAAGGAACTAGATGAGAAATGGAAGAAGATTGATGCAGCTATTCAGGAGAAATTTGGTCATCTACAGAAGCCAGAAAAGACTTTTCATCACCATTCTCAAGTCAAATAACTCTCAGTGCATGAAATGAGTCTGGGCAACTTGGAAAAAGGCCAAACATCATGCATCAAATCTCTAAAAGAAAATCTCATCTTGAAGCCTAAAAGAAACTACTCAAAGTTCTCAGATAAAAATCCTGTGGATATTGTGTTTGAGATACCTAGGCCGGATGAGAAGAAGCTGTTGGCTAGGTCAATTGCATTTTACAAAGATCCAACTGATTCAACACTAAAAAGAAGGATTGCCAAAATCTATAGAAATGGTAAGGAAATCTGTGTGGTGGCTGGACACCCTTAGTTTGTAGAAGCTAAGAAGGAAGAGAAGGAAAGAATCGGGAAAGAAAAGAAGCAGGCTGCCTTAGATGCTAAGAAGCTCAAATAAAAGAAGGAGCAAGCTGCTATCTTGGCCAAACATCAAGCTGCGAAGACTACAACTGAGATCTCTGCACAACCATCTGTGATTGCTGAACCTGAAGATCAAAAAATGCAATAGGAACCACAAAAGAAAAGAAGATTCAGATACAAGCTCCATTCCAAAAGAAAATTGGACTTTAGTGATGAGGAAATGGAAGACTATATTCCCAAACAGTCTACAACTTTACTCTAACATCCAAGCCCTCATTGGTACATGAAGAATTTAAGGTGGATCCAACTAAGAATTTTCATGGTAAGCCTATTATTCCCAAGGATGAGCCATTAGAGTTCAACTTACCTATCTTCAACAAGCCAAAGAAGACAAAGATAAGAGCTACCAAAAATGCAAGCCTGTAACTCTCAGAACGAAGACCCTAACCAAATCTAAATCTGCAGTCAACAAGGAAGATTTGTTATATATCTGTGACATCAAGGAGTTTTCATATTTAAATCTCTACTTGGATGAACTGGTAGAAGTAAAGAGGAATTGATGCTCACAGACATCTTCCTGAAAGATTGGTGTTTATGTATAAGGCAAGGAAAGAAATCACATGGCCTCTTCACAGGGTTCTAGAAGAAAGCTAATCTGTACTAATAAAGATCTACTCATTCTATACTAAAAAAGATCTACTCATCTTTCAAAAAGAACTTTGGATTCAATGTGACTGCAATAAGATTGGTTCTGAAGAAGATTGAAGAGCTAAGGAGTAATAAAGCCAAAGATGCACTTCCAAAAACTCTATTAATTCCTTTCACTGGGAAGAGAGTGCATTTGAGGCATTATTGGCTGATGGTATTCATGGATAATAAAGGAGTTAGAAGATTCTTCAGACTGGATGACCAATTGAGTATCTCTAGCAATGAGACTCTATTGGAAATGCAAGAAATGTTGGATCTATCTGAAGCTGATGAACTTGAATTCCACAGACAACTCTAGAATCAAATAAAGGAAAACAATAGGAAGCTTGGGAAGAAACTCAGACAATCAAGGAAATAGAATTATCTACTCATACTAGAGGAGCACCTTGCTAATGATTGTGAGAACTCTTTATACACATTGCTTTGTTCATTTTTCAATAAATCTTGTAGCATTTATCAGTTTTATCTACTACCTTTTAATCTATATTTTTAGGGTGTTTTGTTATCATCAAGTTTCTCTTAATTTATGGCTACAATTCCAGTAGACATAAATTGGGGGAGATTGTTAGGAATATGTTGTGAACTTGATGATAAGTTAAACAAAACACCTTAATAAATTTAACTTAGTGTATTTTGTAGCACTCGACGGATGATCTAATATAGTCTCGACGGATGAACTTTTTAGTCCCGACAGATGAAAGATTAACATCCATCGAGTGAGTAGCTTATGTAACAAATAAGTTTTGTAGCACATTTCTGCAAGCAACATTGTGTAGATTCTTTAGGAGTAGATGAGTCATGTTGACTACTAGTGAATATACAGAATAGGGTGACTAATTGTAAATATAAGATGTCTTATAATTCTGTATAAATAAAATAGAGTCAGGTGATATAAAAGTCTCCCGACGGATGGTTCACAAAGACTCCCGACGGATGATCAACAAAGCTCCCGACGGATGACAAACATAGTCCCGACGGATGATCAAATTCAAATAGCTGTTGACAGTGACAACACAGTCACATGCATTGGGTGTTTACAAAAGGAATGTGGCAGCCTGTTAAGCAGGAATTTGAGAACAAAGAAGCATTACCATTTCTATGCAATTGTGAAGATATTCAAAGATGTTGAAATAGAGTAATGAAGTAGCATGGAGTTAGACTATATATGTTTTTATTTTATTATCTTTTCTTATTGTCATGTAAACTTGGTGATATATAAACCAAGTGTAGCAAGTAGAACATTTAACTAAGCAAGCATATTTTCAGATTAACATATCAAGCTGTATTCAGTAAGCATTTCTCTGTAGTTTAGTTGTTCAAACTTGTAAGCAGTTGTGAGCTATTCAAAGCTTCACAGAGTTATCAATTGATATATATATATATATATAGTGGATACTTTCAAATCCACCGAAATTTTTTTAAAAACTGGTGTTTTTATTACTTAGTGCTTTGATTCTTATTTCTCTTTTATTCCGCACCATAACTAATCAAACACTATTATATTTATCAAGTTAGAACATTCTTTTAATTTGAAAAAGTAGCCAGAATTATATTCAACCCCCCTTCTATAATTCTTGTTGTATTGTTAGGGAATAACAAATACAAGCTAACTATTACATGTCTTCTTTCTTGAGTTATCTCTTCCTTGTATTGATTCTTTGAATGGATTCCATGTGAGATTAGCATTCCTTAATATTAAATCTTCATGTCTTCATGTACATTACAAGAATGAAATATAAAAACTAATTTAATGAACTTACAAGAAAAACTCGAGTTACATTCGAGATTTATAATTACAAGATCAAACGACATGCAAGCCGTATTTAAAAAACCAAAACCATTAACCTAAGGTCATAAGCCATAACCATCCACCATGGTCAACTAACACAAAAAAATATGTTAGAACACATAATTTAATCTTAACGTATCATACACATCATGATTTATTCATAAAAAACAAAATATGAAAAAATTCAGAAAAATCATAATCAAATTCTGAAAACATTTAATCGCTGTTTACAGGAAGTAAACAACGTCATACGCCTTCCAAACGAGTCGGTGATAGCATTAGCTATCAGTTTTGTTCATATCGTATACAAAAATCGGACACCAGACCCAGATTTCAGAAAATCTGCAACATCTGATTCAGAATCTGTATGTAATACGATTCTCATAATAAGAACAAACATAAATCATGTATATATCAGTATACATACAGATTATATAATCATCATATAATTATACAACTCACATGAATATCGTATATTCAAACCATACATATACACACATATTGTATCAACATCAAAACATGGCAAATCACGTACATGCTTGTCTATCAAAAACGGTTAAACACTTAAATGAATTAAACACTTTTACAAGTAGCTCGGATGCCATTGACGGGTCTCAAGCACATAAACGTAACGGAAATGATATAAAATTAAATTAAAACCAGAATAACATCGAAACCCTACGCAAGATCCATGCGAAAATAGATATTTAATTTGTAGTAAGAATCTTTACCTTAAAGAAGTTTTAAGAGTTCATTAATGGAAGATTAATGGAGTTCCAAATCTTGTTGAATCACCACGTATCTCGCTCTCGCGATCTACACTCTACGGTATCCACAAGAACATTTTTCTTGAAAGATTGATATGTACTAGCACCCGAAAACTCCATCTCTATCTCTCTTCCTCTTTCTCCTTGAATGACTAGGGTTTTGTAAACCATGTATCCTTATATATAAATCAGGCCTCAAAGAGTTTATATAGAGAGGAAAATGTGTTTTTTTAATTATAATTAATACTAATACAAAATCTCAATTTATTATTTAATTAAGTCACACTTAATTAATCAATAACTTATTTCAGAATTAGTTTAAGTAATTTCTTTATTTTTATTATGTCATACTTAATTAATATCATAAATAAAATAAATTAACTTTTAATTTAAATTCATAATTTAAATTATTTCTTCTTCAAGCGTTCTTTGTGTGTGACCATGTAAGTTATTATTACGTTGACAATAATTTTAATATCTCATATTAAAATTATAAACAATGAGCGACATCTAGTAATACATCATTGCTACCCAAGTAATAATAATTCAATCGATGATTCGATTAAACCTTTCGTGATAATGTACAATATAATATAATCCCTTTAACCAAATATTATAGATTAAACTAGAGGCATGTAATGTGTCATCCTCGTCCTAGTTAATCAAAGTTTCATTGATCAATGAGTAGACTATCATATCAAATCAATATTTGAGCGTGGCCACGCATTTCATTCATAGTCTAGCTCACACAAGAGGCCAATAATATCACTCCTAAAATAGAAGGGTTAAATCTCATCTAGATCATTCATATTTCTCATACGATTCATAATATACCCAATGTCCAATTTTATCATTACCCAGTCAAGGATAACTTTTAATGGAATCAAAGTATATTAATTTTCGTATAAAAATATAATGACTTCAGGTCTAAGGACCATACATCATTATCATTGTGAGAATAACTTATGACGCTATAAACATGTAATATCTCACAATGGGTCAATTCGGCACCATGTATCTAATACATGTGCCTGTGTTTTGACTTTGGTATCACCATATCTATGATCAGTGAGATGTCATCATCAGTCAACAAACTTACTGGTCTTAATGCATTATTATTGTCCCTTATAATAATACTCGACTAGGGACCTTTAGGAATATTGATACTATTCTTATAATCTCATTTCTTAATCACGTACTTAGAGATATAGATTGCACATCATATTTCAAGGACATTTATTAATCTAACATTTATATCATAGTAAATTAAGAATTAATAAATTATAAAAAGAATAATTGATAGAACATAAATATTAATAATCCAAATGTCTTAAACTAAAACATTAAAGTGTTGTCTTTAGGGCACAAACACTAATATGAGGAATCCTGGTCGATTTCGACTAGGATTCTGGTCGACTTATAGCTCATTTTGGCACTCTGGTCAAGTGAAAATTCGACCAGGATTCTGCCCTAAGTCGACCAGGATTCTCGCAGACTTATGAGCCAATTTGACACTCTGGTCGAGTGAAAATTCTACTAAGATTCTGCCCTTAGTCGACCAAGATTCACATTGACTTATGGGAACACTATGGTCGTGTGGTAATTTGACAAGGATTTTGCCCTTATTCGACCAGGATTCTCGTCATCTTATGGGCTATTTTAACACTCTGGTCAAGTGGAAATTCAACTCGGATTCTGCCCTTAATCGACCAGGATTCTAGTCGACTTATGGGTCATTTTAACATTCTGGTCGTTTGAAATTTTGACTAGGATTCTGACCTTTGTCGACCAGGATTCTCGTCGACTTATGGGTCAATTTAACACTCTGGTCGTTTGTAAATTCGATCAGGATTCTAACCTTCATTAACCAGGATTCTCGTTGACTTATTTATTAAGTTCCCATTTCGTCAATTCGTGGATCTTCTAGATTGTTCTAATTTTTTCTACTTTATGGGCTTTCCTTCTTGGGCCTCTTTTTGGTGGGATTTTTCTTACCTCTTCGTCGATTCATTTACCCTTCTCATTGCTATATAAGAGTGGAGTGGAGTGACTTTCTCATTTCACTCTCACAAAAATCCTCTCATCTCACTATCTAAGAAGGCGATTTTCGGTGAGGCACTTCACAATCATCCTCTAGGGTTCCATTATTTGGGAAATTTTTGGTGTTCTTTTCTTCACCATTTTCTGGGTTACTTTGTTGAAAATTAAAGAATCTTCATCATCTTTACGCCTTTCTGTAAATCCAAGCCTTCTTCTCAAGTATTTTGATGGTGGATCGTGATCTTGCTAGACTGGCCAAAATGAACACATCTAAACGAGGTACCCTAATCGAAATTCGCTCTTCAATATATACATCTCTCATTGACATGATTAACGTTAAATGGATGAATATCCTTCCCTTTTTGGCTTAGATTCTTATAATCACGGGAATACTTTTCATGAATTAGATGGCAGGATAGAATATTATAATCGTTTATATAAGCTACCCCCTCACCTTAGAATTACTCATGCCACCCCTGGTGATCGAACTTGTGAATGGGAAGGGGGATACAATATTTATCTATAGAGGAGCCTTAGTAGCTGGCCTTAGGTTCCCATTTCATGAAGTCATTCCTTGCCTGTTAGCTGATGTTCAAGTTAACCTATACCAGCTTCCTCCAAATGCATGGAGGAACATAATTTATTTTATGGTCCTTTTTTTTAAGAATTACTTCCTTCTTTTGGTTCCTCTCTTTAGAAAAATCTTTTAATTTGAGAATAGCCCTTTAACACAAACGGATTGGTTCTAATCCGCCAAAGGACCAAGTATCCCCACATTTTTATGGTAATTTTATTCCTGAAAATAACCCAAATGGAGGGATGAATTTGTTAGATTAACATGGGCAGGAGGTGATTGGGCTACCTTTTTTCGTATGCCCTTTTGTAAGGTGGTTGATGGTATCCCAACCACCATTAGGTTAACTGATGAGAAGGAGGCTGATTATCAAGCCCTTATTGCGGATAACGACCAAACAGATACTTGGACTCTTTTAGAAGAATTTTTACTGAAGAGAGTTGGCCTTTCTCGGGCCTCTAACATGAGTAATTTCAATTACCTACGCTTTTCTTTTCTATTTTAAAATCTGGAAACTTACGTACTAACACTTATCTTTTTTTTTTCTTTCAATATGTAAGGCCATCAATAACATTAACAAGCCCAAGAAGCGCGAAATAGGCCGCCAAAAGTGGCACAGGCTGAATCATGAGCCAAGGGGTAAGCCCGATGGGCTGTCTTTTCTTAAGCCCCATGTCCCGAAACTTGATTTTGGCGATGATGTGGATCCTCCTTTGAAGGGGAAAGCTTAAAGACCCAACTGGGGCTTTCGTAAAGGTGAGACTATGGTGGGGTCCATTAAGCATGTGAAGGATTGGTCCTTTCACTCCATAACTCCCTGTGACTATACTAACATAGACATGGGAAGTGACATGGAGAAGATTGAGCACATGGGTGCTCAAGCCCAAGCTACGGTATTTTTTTATATCTTTCCTTATTTTTATTTTTTTCCGCATACTGCTAACTTATTCTTCTCCTTTTTTTTTGTACAGAGTAACGCCTACTAACAGGAGGCAATCCACCAGGCCAGGTCCTGGAAAGCTAATTCGGACGATTTTGAGAGGGAGTGCAACTAGTGGAAGGACAGTGCTGGGGTCCTTGATAAGAAGCTGAAGAACAAGAGGGAGGAGTTGTCCAAGGCTCATGCTGAGTTAGTAAAGCTTAGGAGTATGGCTGTAATTCGAGTCGGGTGGCTCACGAGCTCGCCGGCTCGAACTAATTTAAGTGTGCTCGACTCAGCTCATTTAGTTAAATGAGCCGAGTTCAGGCATAAATTCAGGTTCGTTTAATTACCCGAGCCTGCTTGACTTGTGAAATTAAAATAGCCGAATTCAGGTAGATTTTTAGGCTCAGTTAAGTGTAAAATTAAATGAGCTGGCTCGCCTGACTCATTAAAATCAGCTCATTTAGCTAAATGAGCTGGATCGACTCGACTCGTGCAATTAAATGAGTCGAGTTTGAGCAGAGGTTTAGGCTCGATTAGTTAAAGAAGCAGGTTCAGCTCGACTCGATTAATCCCAACTCAAATTTTGCCCGACTCGAAACTCGGTTCGCTCAGCCTGAATTACAACCCTACTCAAGAGCTATAAGGAGGTCCTGATCGACGAGTACATGGATTCCTAAATGTTTAAGTCTTTAATGGAGATTCATGACGAGGACCTTTATCCCATCCAATTAACTCAAGGAAGAGATGCTGCAGTGAAGGCAATAATAGAGAAAAATCCTAGCTTGATAGAGGCCAAGGACTTCATTAGTCCTCAGCGGCTAACTCCTGAGGATAGCTTTGACGCTCTGTTTGCCTCCCCTATGCTGGAGGACCACATCCTTGATCCCAACACCTTTTCACATTTAGCTTCTGCTGCTAAGGACAAAGAAACTTCAACTCCTATTCAAGAGAAAGAGCATAATGAGGAGGAGAAGAACGATAAGGAGGAGTATGCCAGGGGCGACTAGAGCTTGTCTTGGCCCTGCATGGATTTATCTTTTATATCTCTATGTTATGTTATCTCTTTTTAAAGAATTTCATTGTATCTTAATAATGGTATGTTGCAATAGAATAGTTTCTATGTTGCTTTAGATATCTATACTACTAGCTATGAGTCAACATAACTTAGATATTGCCTTAACCATTTTTGGGCCTTTAGCAACATTTTTTTGGTTATATAGCAACACAGTTAGGGGGTTGCTTAAAGCAATCTATGGCGTAGTGCTTTGACTTATCTATTTACACATATATTCCTTTTTATATTATTCTTGTACTTAGCTTTTCATAATCTACACTTGGCACACTTTCTATTTGTTATAATTAAGATAACAAAACCATAAGGGAACTGAAAAGGAAATGAACTCTTAAACCAATAGCCTGGATAAAATGGGTTATATCCTTACATAATAATAATAAAATACAAATCCTAAGGAGCTAAAGCTCATGATTTTACTTAACCTTATTTCTACTTAATAGTGTAAATAGCTTAACACCCCGTTAAAAAGGGAGCCATATGTAGTAAGGTTTCAAGTTCTATGCATGCCAAGTCCTTGGAACTTCTTTTCCTTCCATTATCTCTAGCTTGTAAGATCCTTGATCTTGAACGTTTTTGACTCTGTATGGCCCTTCTCAATTTAGGGCTAACTTTCCTTTCTTCCCTACTCTGAAGGCTTCAACCTTCCTTAGGATCATATCTCCATGTTTAAAGAACCTTTCCTTCACTTTTAAGTTTTACTAGAAAGAAGCTTTATTTTTATATTCTATAATCTTAGCATGTGCCTCACCCCGAACTTCATCTATCAAGTTCATAGCTAGCCTTTGTCCCTTTTCATTTTCTTTAACATTATATGGTTGAATTCTTGGAGAATAATACGATATTTCCACGGGGACAACCGCCTCAGCTCCATAGGCCAACATGAAGGGTTTTGCTCCCGTAGTTACCCTACAAGTGGTTCTATATGCCCAAAGTGTTGAAAGTACATCATCTACCCAGTTGCTTCTGGACTTCTCAATCCACTTCTTTAGTCCGTCAAGGATAATTTGACTTGCCACCCTTGCTTTCCCATTGGCTTGAGGATGAAAAATAGTAGTGAACCACAGTTCGATCTCATTTTCCACACAATACTTCTTGAAGTCTTCATTGTTAAATTGTGTCCCATTATCAGTCACTAGGATACGAGGAATCCCTTATCTACACTATATTCTCCAATAAAAATTGGGCAACTTGCTTGGTAGTGATTTTTTTCAAAGTCTTGGCTTTTTTCCACTTAGTGAAGTAATCAGTTGCTACAATGAAAAACTTTCTTTGTGCGGTGGCCATCTGGAAAGGTCCAAGAATATATATTCCCCATATGGCAAAATGAATGGGAGAATTTATGGAAGTCAGCATCTCAGGTGGCTTCCTAACAACTGGTGCATGCTTTTGACAATGATCACACTTATTAAATAGTCTTTGGCATCGACCATCATATATGTCCAATAGAAACCCAAACGAGTAATCTTGTGAGCAAGGGCTTTGCCCCCTGGGTATTGGCCACAAATGCCTTCATGCACTTCTTCAAGGGCCAATTGTGCCTCATCGGGCTTGAGACACCTAAGGCAAGGAACCACATAGGATCTTTTGTATAGGATTCCATCAGTCAAAGAGTACCTCAGGGCTCACACAGTCCACCTTTGTGCTTCCCTTATATCATTTAGGAGATAACCAGTTTGAAGATGAGCCTTAATTGGATCTATCCATGATCCTCCAAGCCCTATGGGGGAAACTAGCTTCACACCAATGCTTCGTGTCTTCAAAACATGGAAGTAAATGCTTCCAGAACTTTCTTCTACTTTCGAAGAGGCCAATTTAGACAACACATCTGCCTTAGAGTTTTCCTCCTTGGGATATACTCAACACGACATTCATAAAACTGAGTCATCAGTGCTCTCACAAGTCGTACATACTAACCCATGGTTTCATCCTTTGCTTCGAACTCTCCATTGACCTGGGAAACCATAAGCTTCGAGTCTCCACAGACCTTCAAGTTTTTAACCCTCAAGTTTTAGCTAAGCCAAGTCCTGCAATGAGGGCTTCACATTCTACCTCGTTGTTTGTAGTAGGAAAATCTAACTTCATGGCATATTCATTCAGGAAAGCATCGGGGCTCTGCAATACCAACCCAGCTCCACTCAAATTTTTTTGATATCCCATCAAAATAAAGCACCCAAAATTCCCTGGTCTCAGTTTTCTTCTATTTCTCGGTTTTTATTCATGTCTCCTTGAATATCTTCTTGCCCCTGACTTCTTGGTTATAGATGGTACATTCAACCACGAAGTCAGCCAATGTTTGAGCTTTAATTGTTTTTCTAGGTCTATACTTGATGTCAAACTCTCCAAGATTTACAGTCCATTTAATTAGTCTTCCACCGACCTTTTGACTATGAATGATGTTTCGAAGAGGCTGATTTGTCAATACTTCAATTTTATGTGCTTGGAAATAAGGGCGCAACTTCATTGAGGCCATAACCAGGGCTAGAACAAACTTTTCTATAATTGAGTAGTTCAACTCAGCTCCAAGTAGAATATTATTGACATAGTAAATAAATTTCTGAATTTTAGCCTCCTCATTCACCAACACGGCACTCAAGGCGCTTTCAAAAACAACCAAGTACAAATACAAAGTTTCATTCAAAATCAGTTTTTCCAACAACGGGGCTTGAACCATGTATTTTTCAGTTCCTCGAATGCCATCTGACTCTCATCAGTCCAAGAAAAATCTTTCACTATCTTCAAAGTCTTAAAAAATGGTAGACACTTATCTCCAGACTTGAAGATGAAACTCCCCAAAGTAGCAATTCTTTCAGTGAGATTTTTGAAAGTCCTTTATGGAACTTGGAGGTTCCATATATTTCTCTCTTGGAGACCATCAATCCAAACAATTTCCCAGATCCTACACGAAAAGCACACTAGGCAGGATTCAACATCATCTTGTGATATCTCAAGACCTTAAAAGCTTCCCTTAAATGGGCTATATGATTTGCCTTTACAAGGCTCTTGACTAACATGTTATCTAGATAGACCTCCATGGTCTTTCCAATAAGATCCTTAAAAATTGTACTTACCAATCTCTGGTACGTGGCTCCTGCATTCTTGAGACCAAATGTCATAACAAGATAACAAAAAATAGCAAAGTCAGTGATGAATGATACCTTTGTGATGTCATCTTTATGCATCTTGGTCTGATTATATCGGCTAAATCCATCCATGAAACTCAACATCTTGTGCCTCGCAGTGGCGTCTATCAAAGTGTCTATCCCTGGCATAGGAAAATAGTCCTTCGGGCATGCATCATTCAGATCAATGAAGTCAACACACATACTCCTCTTTCCATTAGCATTCTTTACCATTCTTCACCAACCATTCTGGAAATTGTATCTCCTCTATAAAACCATCTTTAAAGAGCTTTTCTACTTCTTATTTTATGGCTTCCTGCCTCTTAGGGGCAAAGCTCCTTTTCTTTTATTTCACCGTCTTCCGATTAGGATCGATATTTAACTTATGAGTTATCAATTCAGGATCGATACCTGGCATATCAACTTCCAACCATGCAAAAATGTCACTGTTTTCTTGCAGGAATTTTATCAACTTCCCTCTAAGGGGTTCCTCCAATGAAGCTCCAATAAAAGTTGTCTTCTCAAGATCCTCGGGAGCCAAAGGAATTGGGATTAAATCTTCCGATGGCTTCCCTCATTTCTTATCATTCTCACAGAACTTGCCTCTGGCTCCATCTACCCTCAGTGAGGATACATAACATCTTATTTCCATCTTTTGATCTCCTCATTCCTCTCCTAACCCATTCCTAGTTGGAAAATTGATTACAGAATGCTAAGATGAGGGGACTGACATGAAGGTGTGTATGCCTGTCTTTCCCATGATAGCATTATAAGTTGACCCAGCCTTAACCACCATAAAGTTTAACATTTTTGTAGCTTGTCTTGGCTCCTGGCCCATTATCAATGGAAATTTAATTATTCCTTCAACGGAACACTCGACTCCAGAAAATCCATAGATTGGCATATCGGCCGGGGTCAACTGTGAGCGGTGTATCCCATTGACTCCTAGGAGTATTCAACCTTGCATATCCCGTGAGCTTTTATCCTAACCCTCCCTTTTTTAGGGTGAATCGAAATATTTGTTAACCCGAGGATACTTGTCCTTTGCATTGTACTCATTGTTTACCACTTTCTTCTTCATACTCTCGTCGACCTGAATATACTTTCCTGTTCAACTTTGGAGCTGTAGCATGTTCTCTGGTGGACGCTTGGCTAGAGACATCCTGGAGAGCTCAGTTTTAGTTCCTTGCTGTAGAGAAATCATGGCCACCTTATCATCATGATCCAGGACCTTCAAGGCCTCATTTGCGAAATGATTTAGGTAATCTGTAATGGACTCCTTCTCCCCTTGTACGATGCTCATGAGGGAAGCTGAACTTTTCTCATGCACCTTACCACTGATGAACTGTTTGATGAAAGCCTGAGTTAAATCTCTAAAGGATCCAATCAAATTGGGGAGGTAAATGAATGTACCATCTTGGTGCCATGCCCGCCAAGGTTTGGGGGAAGGCTCGACACTTGATCGCATCTTTCACCGGCTACAGCAGCAGTGCATTATAGAAAGCCTTCATATGATTTATCGAATCTTCAGTCCCATCATAAGATTTTATGATGGGCATTTTGAACTTCCTTGTGATATAGGTATTCATGATTTCTGTTGTGAAAGACGGAGTTGGATCATCAGGATTTCCAAGGGGAAGTAGTTCAAATGGGTTTCCTCGAGGAGCATCCACAGTCGAGTCTCCTCCAAATTGATGACTTGAGTAGTTCCCCTAACTCTTTTAGCTCTGTTGGTTCTCGGTAGCTGCCTAGCTTGACTAATCTCCATATCCTTCTTAAGCCTTAGGATCTATGCTTCATGAGCGCATATCCTTTCCTCAAAAGTGTGGGACTTTATCCCCCGAGTTTCTTGAAGATTGGGGCGCCTCCTGCCAATAGGCTCTTTCTCTCTATGTCTCCTCATGTTATGAGTGTCCTTGTCGGTTGACTCACCGTTGTCCTCGGTGATGTGGGGTCAAGAGAAATCTAGTTCATTATTGCATGGTGCCAAACCTCTAATATAATTAGGGTCATTCCATGGTTGTGGCTGCGGCAGAGGGGGTAGCCTAATTCCTCCAACCTCTGGATGTAAGGACATCCTATAGGGGGCAGTTTCTGGCCTAGTATGCACCAGAATTGACATATCAAAGTCCACAAGCCGTGCTCCTGATAGAGCATTTAAAGTTGAGTTTTGGGGATTCGTCCTTAGAGTCAGGATTGGTTGAAATCCAGATTGAGGGATGATGGGACTTTCTGTCCCTTGAGAATAGGTTGAATGAGGTGGAATCTTAACGAAAGAAGTTCCTACATGACCATTATTTCCATTTCGCGTGGATACCATGTTTGATTTCTTTTTTCCATAGACCGCGCCAACTGTTATGGGTATAAAACTAGGTTATATTTATTGTGCTATTTAATATTAGGGTTTATGAGCTCAAGGTCTTTAATGGTTGCACTTGTGTTTCTTAGCACAAGATGCTTACGTACCTCTATGTGTCAAAAAAATCAAGCCAAAACATAGTTCTAAATGGAGGGGTGGGACCCTTTATATAGATGTTGAACGTCTAGGCATTGGACTAGGGTTGGAAGACTTGATGTACAAGTCTCCGTCTTTGATTAGACATTGGAGTCCTAAAATGTAGGAAGTAGATTCCTTACTGGTTTAGGTGCCTTGAAGGTTACTTTTCTTATAGTTGTATCCTTAATTGGATACCTTTAATGTGCTATAATTTACCTTATTTATTAATTTCATAATTAATAAATATTTAGGGTTCGGGCCTTATTAAATAGGCTTAGTCATTGGACCATATTAGGTCTAATCAATGCGACATTAATTACGCAATTTTAGTGTTATTTTTATTCCCTATCACCCTACAAAGTGCGTCATCGCCTAAACTTTTTTGTTTCTAATCTCTATAGATATTATCTATCTAAAATATTAAGTTATATACGAAATATTCAAAGTTTTGTTGGTAATCATTTTGTAGTCGCCCAGTCATCCTATAAATCTAAAAAACATAAAACACTCTGATTAATAAATTAATATTCATAATATAATTATATAACTACAAATAAAATTAAATATGTATAATGATCTCAAGCCAAAATAAAATAATATATACTATTCATGGGGGTAAAAAAGATTATACTATTTAACCGATCTAAAATAAAATTAAAATCAAAAGATAATTTATTGGTATGTATAATGACCTCAAGATAAAATAAAATATTAAAATAAATACATTATCCATCTATCATTCTCTACTTTTATATTTAATACGAAATATTGAAATTTTTGTTGGTGGCCATCTGTTCATCTGTATTTTGGCGATCCTATAAATTTGTAATTATGTCATAAAATACTCTAATTAATAGATTAATATTCACAATATATTTATATAAATAAAAATTAAATTAAATTAAATTTGTATAATGGCATCGGGCCTAAATAAAATAATATATATTATTCACTCCAGACAAATATAATAGTATTGAACCCGTCTAAAACAAAATTAAAATAAAAAGATAATTCGTTGGTAAGTATAATGACCTAACAAGAAAAATATGTTAGAAAACTAACTTCACGAAATGTGTTTCGTCAACTAAAGTCTACACTACAAACTTCAGTCGACCTAAGGAGGCCGACCAGACTCCAAGGGAGGCCTTAAGCCAGCCAGGCTCATATTGAACAAACAAATGATGTATTGAAATCCCTAAAAAGAAGAAATATACTTGATACAAGGCATGAGCCTCGCGCATCCCCGCTTCAAGGAGCTGTGCACGTAATAAAAACAAATTTGACCTAGGGTAAAGAAGGAGGAAAATAAGTACTCTCAACAGAAAAGCCTTTAAGGCCATTTTCAACAAGCTTCTCCTTTAAGTCGTGAAGATCTGAAAGTGAAAAGATGAAATCTTGGAAGGAAATCAAGGAATTCTATATCAAGTTCAAGGGCCATCACGAAAATGAACATAATTATTTGTGTTCGAGGCCCATCACAAGCATGATTGAAACATTTTATCTAAAGAAGAGAAAATAATTTCTCCCCGACCAACCAGAGGGGTCACGAATGGACCCTTTGGCCGATCAGAGGAGGCCAAGTAGCCATCCAGGAAGGCCTTTCGCCGACTAAAGGGTCCTCGAACGAGGCCCCAGTCGGCCAGGCACTTCTCGGACAAGAAAAAAGAGAAGAAAGGATAATGATCATTATATTATAATCCAAGGAAGTGAGATTCAATGCTCAAGCTACAGTTTATGGCGAACTTTATCCACGACTGAACTTTGAGAAGAGTTGTTGTCTAACTAGAGACCCTTGAACAAAGTTCAAGAATGATAGGGACTTTCTTGAAACAAATTTCCAGTCAACTAGAGGTTCCTGGAGAGAACCCATTGCTGAAGGAAGGAAACTAGACAAACTACGAGAAGGCCGGAGGCCAGCCAAGACACCCCATGAAGGGTGAAGGCCGACTAGGACCTCCTCGAACGGATATTCAAGGACGTCCTCGAAAGGAAGTTCAAGGATATTTACAAGCAAGATCTATGGAAGTCCCCAAAGAAGGTTCATGAAATTCAAGGATAAAAATCGGAAGAACGTCCACAAAACAAGTTCATGAAGAGCCTGGAGCTTTCGTAAGGAAGCCTCATCAAGGCAAGAAAGCCCCGACTGACCAGGGACCCTGAGACGAGTCCCCGGTCGACCAAAACACCTCCCGACCAACCTCCCCATTTTCACGGATTGAGGCCGACTAGGACCCTCAAGACACGGAGCTCCCAGACGACCAGGGCCTCAAATACCTGGTCTTCAGGCCGATCAAGACCAAGAGCATCTGACCTCCTTCTTTGGAGGGCTTGAGCCGACTATGACTTCCTCGGAAGGACGTCCAAATATGTCTGGAACCAACAGGGATGACTCCCAAATGATAATTCCACGGAAAGAAGTCTCGTGAAGAATAGAACTTCCATGAAAAAAAGTCTCGTGAAGACTAGAACTTCCACGGAAAGAAGTCTCACGGAGACTAAAACATCCAAGGAATAAGTCTCTGTGAAGACTAGAACATTCATGAAAGGAGACTTTGTAAATACTAGAACGTCCGCGAAAGGGGTTCTAGTCAAGACCAAGACACCTCGGAGCGTACTCCTCCACATGGAAGGGTTTGAAATACCAAGACCCCTTGGAGCATACTCCACCACATGAAAGGGTTGGAGATGACTAGGACTTCCTCGAAAGGATGTCCTTAGAAGGAAGTCCAAAGATGTCTGGAACCAATAGGGATGACCCCCAAATGAAGATTCCATAAAAAGAAAACTCGTGAAGACTAGAAATTTCGCGGAAAGAAGTCACATGAAAACTAGAACTTCCACTGAAAGAAGTCTCGTGAAGACTATAATGTCCATGGAAGGAATCTCCTTGAAGACTAGAATATTTACGAAAGGAGACTTTGTAAAGGCTAGAACATCCACGAAAGGAGTTCTAGTCAAGACAAAGACACCTTGGAGCCTATTCCTCCATACGGAAGGGTTTGAAAGACCAAAACCCCTTGGAAAGTACTCCTCCACATGGAAGAGTTGGAGCCATCTAGGACTTCCTCGAAAGGATGTCCAAAGATTTCTAGAACCAATAGCGGCAACCCCCAAGTGAAGATTCTAAAAAAAATCGTGAACTGGAGCCAAAGATTGCTCCCGATGAAGACTAAAACTTCCATGGAAATGAGTTTCGTGGAGACTAGAACTTCCACGTAAACAAGTTTGATGAAGACTAGAACGTCCACGAAAACAAGTTTCCTGAGAACTAGAACATCCACGAAAAAAAGTTTCGCGAAGACTAGAACATCCATGGAAACAAGTTTCACAAAGAGTTAAACATCCACGAAAGAAGTTTTTGTCAAGACCAAGACACCTTGGAGCTGACTCCTCCCTATGGAGGGTTAGGCCGACTAGGTGCTCTCCAAAATATAAATAAATTGAGAACCTCTTATTCCCTAACAATACAACAAGAATTACAGAAGGGGGGTTGAATGTAATTCTAGCTTCTTTTTTTAGATTTATAAAATGTTCTAACTCAATATATATATAAGTGTTTTGATTTGCAAATTGCGGAATGAAAGAATTAAGTAAATCAAACACAAAGTAATAAAAACACAAGTCTTTAAAACTCTCTGGTGGATTTGAATGTATCCACCAGAGATATATATATATATATATAAATATATATATATATATATATATCGATTTGAGAACTCTGTGAAGCTCAAATTGGCTCACAGCTGCTTTACAAGTGAACAAACAAACTACAGAGAAATTCTTAACAATTACAGCTTTTTCTATTTCTCTTCTAAATATGTTTGCTTAGTTTGATAGTAGTTGTTGTTGATGTTCTACTTGCTACACTTGGTTTATATATCACCAAGTTTACATGGTAATAAGACAGGATAATAAAACAAAACCTATCAAGTCTAACTCCATGTTGCTTCACTACTCTATTCCAGCATCTTTGAAAAACTTCATAACTTGCATGGAAATGGTAATGCTTCTTTGTTCTCAATTTCCTGTTAAACAGGCTGCCACATTCCTTTTGCAAACATCCAACGCATGTGACTGTGTTGTCACTGTCAACGGATATTTGAATTGATCATCTGTCGGGTACATGCTTGTTATCCATCGGGTAGCTTTGTTGATCATCCGTCGGGTAGCTTTGTTGATCATCCGTCGGGTAGCTATTTGACACTTGACTCCATTTCATTTATGCAGAATACAAGATATCTCATATTTACAATTAATCAACCTATTATGCATATCTACTAGTAGTCAACATGACTCATATGCTACTACAGAATCTACACAAAGTTGTTTGCATAAATGTGCTACAATACTTATTATTACATAAGCTACTCACTCGATGGATATCAAATCATCATCCGTCGGGACTATATTGAATCATCCGTCGGGACTATATTTGATCATCCGTCGAGTGCTATAAAATTCACTAAGTTAAATCTACTAAGGTGTTTTGTATGATTTATCATCAAGTTCACAACATATTCCTAACAATCTCCTCCAATTTATGTCTACTGGAATTGTAGCCATAAATTAAGAGAAACTTGATGATAACAAAACACTTTTAAAAATACAGATTGAAAATAGTAGATAAAAATGATAAGTGCTGTAATATTGACTGAAAATTGAACAATGCAAAGTATATAAAGAATAACTCACAATCATTAGCAAGGTGCTCCTCTAGTCTGAGCAGATAAGTCTATTTCCTTGATTGTCTAGGTTTCTTCCTAAACCTCCTGTTGTTCTCTTCAATCTGATTCTGGAGTTGTCTGTGGAATTCAAGTTCATCAGCTTCTGAGAGATCTAACATTCCTTACATTTCCAATAGAGTCTCATTGCTAGAGATACTCAATTGGTCCTCCAATGTGAAAAATCTTTTAACTCCCTTTTCATCCATGAATTCCATCAACCAATAAGGCCTCAAATGCACTCTCTTTCCTGTGAAGGGAATAGATAGAGTTTTTGGGAGTGCATCTTTGACTCTATTACTCCTCAGCTCCTCAATCTTCTTTAGAACTAATCTTCTAGCAGTCACATTATATCCAAAGTTCTTCTTGAAAGATGACTAGATCTTTATTAACACAAATTGGCTTTCTAGAAGAATCCTATAAAGTGGCCATATGATCTCTTTTCCTCCCTTGTATTTGAATACCAACCTTTCAGGGAGATGTCTATGAGAATCAATTCCTCTAACTTCTTCCAATTCATCTAAGTAGAGGTTGATGTCAGAAAACTCTTTGATGTCACAGATGTACAACATATCTCCTTTGTTGACTGTGGATTTAGATTTGACTAGGGTCTTGGATTTGAGAATCACTGGTTTCACTTTCTTGCTAGCTCTTGTCTTTGTCTTCTTTGTCTTGAAAATAGGAAAGTTTAGCTCATGAATGGGCAGACTATCCCAGTCCACTGGCTCATCCTTTAGAATTATGGGCTCACCATGAATATTCCTGGTTGGATCCACCACCTTGATTGCTTCAAATACCACTGAGGGTTTGATGTTTGAGTTGCAGTTGTGGACTTTTTAGGGATATTTTCTTCCATTTCTTCATCATTAAAGTCCAATTTTCTCTTGGAATGGAGCTTGTATCTGAATTTCCTTTTCTGCTGTTGTAATATCTGGGATATACCGTGTAATTATTTTTGCTAATTAAATAATTATTATGTGTGTTCAGTATCTATTCTGTGAATTAACTGTTAAGTGTTATTTGTATTTGAATATTCAAAAATAGTATTAATTGAGTATTTCAATTTTTATATGTCCAAAATATAGATAATTGTCATATCTTCCTAACTATTTTTATATTGATTTATGAATTTATATGAATCATATGAAATTTCTAAAATCTTTTTCCGAGTATTTAAAAATCTATTTTATAAAAACGGGAACCAACCGACGTCAACCGTTGTTACGTTTTTGGAACTCGAAACTCTTCCGAGAACTCCTTCCTAACCTAATTGTAATATTCCGAGCATTTTCCATGTTTTGACTTTTTCGATCTGGCGTACGGTTTGTCCTGCGCGGGTCCCAGCGCAATATTTTAGATACAGTATTCGTTTCGGTAAATCAATAAAAACCTGTATTTTCGATAAACGGGAGCTTTTTATTAAACTATCACAATTATCACTGCGTAATACGTGTAACCAGGCGCTGAGACCAAGACCGTAGTACAAATTATACTGATTTGGATATTATCCCGAAAACCGATACCGTTTGGATCAGTTTTTACAAATAAACGTACCATTTTATATCCGGAATGATCCAATGGGATACTAATTTTCCGTAAATATAAATAGCCTTTTACCGTATGTTATTTCGTATCAAAATCATTTGCAGACAGATAAATATATAATTTTACAGAGAAAAATCCTATATTCATAAACTGTTTCAAGAATCAAACCAACTTTTGAAGGTGTTATTTATCTTTTTTTGAAAAGCTCGAGTACTGGATTTGAAGGTCTTGAGAAGCTCTATCAGAATCTGTAATCCATACACCTGCAGTATCAAAGGTTTAATTTCTAAAAATTTATTTATTTTCGAATTATTTCTATGAAAAATATGAATTTTTGTTCGGATGATTGTTTGGATGATTTGATGAGTGCATGTTGTAGAGCTTGTTTTCCTGATGATTTTGGTATATTATACGTCTGATTTGGAGTTCAATAACATGTTCAAATTTGAGTTTGATTTCGAATTTTAAAATAAGGGTTTATAACCCGTATGAATGTTTTCAATTGAAATTTGGGGGTTTTTGATTCAGGGGTTATTAGCTGTTGATTTATAGGGGATTGTGTTCCTTATGAAATTTGCAATCGATTGATATATAGCTCGTGAACAGAGGATGCTTGATTCGAAGGGAGTTGTGTTTTAAAGATTTACGATGTTCGCCGGAAACCAGCGATGTTTTTGGCCAATTTCCGGCCAAGACATGGATGATTAAAATGTTTTGATTGCATGAACAAGTTCCTGGTGTTGCGTAGTGTTGATCTGGAGGTGTTGGTGGGGTGAGGATGCCGGGATCGTCTTCTCCGGCCACCCCCGATTTTCCGGCGACTGGAACTGCAAAATTGCAGTTTAGTCCCTGTAGTTTTGAAGATGGTGAAGTTTAGTCCCTGTAGTTTGCAAAGTTTTCAAAAATAGGATTCATGTTTATAAAATTTTAAAAATCATATTTCCTATTTATCTTTATTATAAAAATTCATTTTTAATTTCTGAAAATTCTAAAAAAATTAGTATTTTAATTCCAAAAATTATTTTTAATTCAAAAATAAATCTGAATTAATTAGTTAATTAATTTCAGTTAATTTTTAATTGATTAATTGGTCAATTAATTCGAAAATTAATTGATTAATTGATTTAATTAATTATTAATTGATTTTAATTAATTATTTAATTAGATTTAATTATTTAAAAATGATTTAAAAATTCCGAAAAATAGTTTCGAGCTTTAAAATATTATTTTAAATTATTTCCAAGGCTCGATAATTATTATAAAATTGTTTCGGAGCCAGAATTGGCCAGCCGAACCCTGTTTATTAACCCGAAATTGATCCAACGACCCGTTTTAATTCCGAAAAATATTTTAAAAATCATTTTAAATACCCGAAAGCCTATTTATAACCCGAGACTTCTTTATAAATGATTTGTCATTGATTATGTGATGTATTATGTGTTATATGTGACTTGGTGATTGACTATTAGTCTATACATTCGGTGTTTACTTGATTATTGCATAACTTTCAATCCGTTAATCGGATTTGGGTAAAACAAAGGGTAAATAGAAGTATGTGTTGAATAGAATCCTATGAGTTGATGATTGATAGATGCTTATAATATGTGAGCAGAAGAGGCAAGACGTAGGAAAGGGAAACAGATAGTTGAAGAGTAAAACGATTATGATTGGAAGCGAGTGCAGGATAGTAAGCTAATACCAGGCAAGTGTTCTGAACTTTCTCGAGATATTGTAGTACTTGATAGTCTTGTTGACATTGCAAGTGCTTTGAAGCACAGAAACCTAAACCCTGATTTCAGTTATTGTTCTTGAGCCATGAACCATATTTTTTCTAAGCCATTGATTATTGTATACCCAAACACGAACCACAAATCTACGATACTACTCCACAAATACATACAAACTAAATACCAAATACTGAACTGAATTATTTTATACTCAACCCATGGTATCTTATGCTTTGAAAGAACAAATTCTTGAAACCCTGAAACATTGATTTCTTTGTTATCCAATTCTTTCATTACCCAACATCCAAGCCTTGAAAGTACCTTGTTGATCCACACACGGGTTGAAACCCTTTCATTGTTAAACACTCACTGTTGTTAATGATTCTGATTATTGTTTATTATTGTTTAATTTTGTTATTATGTTAGAATTGGATTGTTTTTATAAAATTATGGATAAGATTCGTGGTCAGACCATATAATGGTCAAGTTAGGACAATGTGTGTCTTGGATCCAGTAGTTAGAGCAATGTTGTGTGCTTTGCTCGGGGTTAGTGCGTGACTGATCAGCAGCCTAACCTTGGTTTTAAAATAAAAATATAGTATCCAATTCTAAATCATAATCCATTGTTCACTTGATATCATGACCATATTCACTTGATGATCATTATTCTCAGTTTTGTCATTGTGACTTGCTGAGCTAGTTAGCTCATTTGTGCGATGTTGTGTATACTCTTTCCAGTTAAAAAGGAACCAGTTGGTAGCAAGGATCCCCAGTCCAGTGCGAGAGCTAGGGATTAAGGTTGTTGAAGCTGAGCTAGTAGGCTTCTTTTGGAATAATATAAATTGTAAAAGTTTGTAATATGTTTAAAACTCAGTTTGAATGGTTGGGATTTAATCGGTATGTAATATATTAGTGTGTTTGGCTTGTGTGCATACTTTAACCTATTGCGATTCGTGGTAGTTGGTAAGTAGGGTCACTGCATATTATTATTATTATCTTTATTAATGTTATAAGCAGGTTATAAACAGTGTATGTATGGAACCCAAACTTCTGACCCGGGTTTGGAGGGCGTCACAGTTTTGGTATCAGAGCTACAGGTTATAAGTCACTGACACAAGCCTAGGTCGACGGGAATGGGTAGAGGGTTAGGATTAGAAGTAAGGAATAGAATGATAGAATGTTGAGAGGTTGAGTGTTACGGTATAACCAGTAGTAGTATAATTCGTGTCGTGGTTCGAGATTCTTATATTGCGATATAATTTCAGATAGCAGCGATGGCCGACTCTTTTATTCCTGTATCAGCTGATCACTCAGAGCCTTCAGTTGGAGCACCAGCATCGGATCCCCGTCCTGTTATTCCATCAGTATTGGCTATTCTACCTCCACCGGTGTTGCAGCCTGTACCACTGCAGACTATTCCACCTTCAGGCATGAGGCCACCTGTTAGAGGACCCCCACCTGCTGATTCAGGCTTTACTAGTCATTCAGTTACAGGAGTACCTTTTCAGTTCTCTTCCTATCCTGTCCCATATCATCAGTTTGAGGCTTGCCTTATGGAGCAGCGATTCCTTCAGGGTCAGATTCAGGAGTTACTACATATAATGCGTACCAGAGAGGTTGGGAGTGGTGAGAGGCGACTCAGAGAGAGGCTACAGGCATTTCTTAGGACAGCTGCAGTGAGGATTGCAGAGGCTACACATGAGGACATCACTCCTGATTTCTTAGTGGAATGGGCTAAGTGGGTTCTAGAGGAGCAGAAGGTTGAGTTTGCAAGTTACTATTTGAAGAATGAGGCCACCTATTGGTGGGAGATGGTGAAGACATTGGAAGGTACAGATGTTATTACTTGGGAAAGGTTTAAGGAATTATTTTTAGAAAAATATTTTCCTCAGTTTGTTCAAGACCAGATAGAGCTGAAGTTTTTAGAGTTAAAGCAAGGAACTATGTCGGTGTCAGATTATGAGAGTAAATTTGAGGAATTGTCAAGGTATGTGCCGTCGTATGTTGATACTGATAGGAAGAAAGATAAGAGATTTCAGCAAGGCTTGAAGCCATGGATCAGAGGAAAGGTAGCTATCTTTGAATTGGAAACCTATGCAGGAGTTGTACAAAAGGCTATGATTGCGGAGACAGAAAGTGAGATGTCACAGAAGGAGAAAGAGAGCAAGAAAAGGAAGGTTGAGGGAAGTGAGGGTCAGTCACAACCAAGGAAGTTTCCAAATTTTAAGAAGGGCAAGTTTCAGCCAGGGAGAAATTTTAATTTCAGGAGACAAAATGCAGGAGACGGAGGCCAGGGCAACCGTCCAGCTAATGTGAATCAGCCGAATCAGTTGAGATTAACTTTTCCAGATTGTCAAGTTTGTGGAAAGAAGCATGGGGGAGTTTGTAACAAGTTGAACGTGGTATGTTTCAAATGTAATCAGAAAGGGCACTATTCGAGGGAGTGCCGAAATCAGCCAGCAAATAAGGATCAACCTATCCGGAATCCAGCAGTGAAGGTTCCAGCCATTAGATTTACGTGCTTCAAATGTGGAAAGCCAGGACATATGGCCAGGGATTGCAAGATACCAGCCCCAGTCAGTAATGCATTGAGGATTATGGGATCTACCCCAACAGTGAATGAGACTCCAAGGGCTAGATTTTTCGACATGTCAGTGAAGGATGCTATCCACGATACAGATGTCGTGGCAGGTACGCTCAATGTGAATTCTTTATGTGCCAAAGTGTTAATAGATTCGGGAGCAACTCGATCGTTTGTTTCACAAGATTTTGTTAGCAAGTTAAATTGTCTAATAGAGTATTTAAATGAAATAATGACTGTGGAATTAGCAAACCAAGAATGTGTAACTGTGAATCAAGTTTGTGGGAATTTTGAGGTTGAGATTTCTGGTAGTAAGTTTTATGTAGATTTGATACCATTTAAGTTAGGAGAATTTGACGTTATATTAGGGATGGATTGGTTATCTAGGCACGATGCTCAGATAGATTGTCGAAATAAGAAGGTAATGGTGAAAACGCCAGACGAAAGGATAGTAACGTTCAAGGGTCAAAAACAAGTAAAGAAGTTCTTAACGATGATTCAAGCCAAGAAGTTACTACGACAAGGATGTGAGCATTTCATGGCATATGTGATTGACAGAAGTCAAGAACCAACAAAACTTGAAAATATTCCAGTTGTGAATGAATTTCCAGACGTGTTTCCCGACGAATTGCTAGGACTTCCTCCAGATAGAGAAATTGAATTTGCGATCGACTTAGCACCTGGAACAGATTCAGTATCCAAGGCCCCGTATAGGATGGCGCCCGTAGAAATGAAAGAATTAGCGAAGCAATTGCAAAAGCTGTTAGAGAAAGGAGTAATCAGACCCAGTGTGTCCCCGTGGGGTGCACCGGTATTATTTGTCAAGAAGAAAGATGGAAGCATGAGACTATGTATCGACTATAGGGAGCTCAACAAGCTTACAATCAAGAATAAGTATCTGTTACCTAGAATTGATGATTTGTTTGACCAATTGAAGGGAGCCAAGTAATTCTCCAAGATCGATTTAAGATCGGGATATCATCAACTGAAGATCAAGCCAGAAGATATACCAAAGACAGCTTTTTGAACAAGGTATGGACATTATGAATTTCTAGTAATGTCTTTTGGATTGACCAACGCCCCGGCAGCATTTATGGACCTGATGAACATAATTTTCAAGGAATACTTGGACAAGTTCATTATTGTATTTATAGACGATATTTTGATCTATTCAAAAATGGAAGAGGATCATGTGAAACATTTAAGGACAGCTTTGGAGATTTTAAGGAAAAAGAAGTTGTATGCTAAATTCTCGAAGTGTGAGTTTTGGTTACAGGGGGTTCGGTTCTTAGGACACATAGTTAGTAATGAAGGGATCAAAGTGGACCCGGCAAAGATCGAGGCAATTACGAATTGGGAGAGACTGAGAACACCCACCGAGGTAAGAAGTTTTTTAGGATTGGCGGGATATTATCGTCGATTCGTTCAAAATTTCTCGAGGATTGCCACACCATTAACAAAGCTTACACGAAAGAATGAGAAGTTTATATGGAACGACAAATGTGAGGAAAGTTTTCAGGAATTGAAGCGACGATTAATCACGGCACCTGTTTTGTCACTTCCAGATGATCAAGGAAATTTCATAATTTATAGTGATGCTTCTTACAAAGGATTATGATGTGTTCTTATGCAGCACGACAAGGTGATTGCGTATGCGTCAAGGCAATTGAAACCACACGAACAAAAGTATCCTACTCATGATTTGGAACTAGCAGCCATAGTGTTTGCTTTGAAGATTTGGAGACATTATATGTATAGAGAGAAATGTGAAATTTATACGGATCACAAAAGTTTGAAGTATATATTTACCCAGAAGGAACTTAATATGAGGCAAAGGAGATGGTTAGAGTTGATCAAGGATTATGATTGCTCGATTAATTATCATCCCGGTAAAGCGAATGTTGTAGCATACGCGTTATGTCGGAAGGAAAGGTTAAATATGTTGTCCGTACCTGAAGAGATATATAAGGAATTTCAGAAATTGGAATTGGAGATTAGAGTTTGCAAGCCTGAGGAAGTAAAAGTGTACAGTATGATTTTCCAACTGGAATTATTAGAGAAAATAAAGAAATGTCAGGAAGATGTAATAGATCAAGATATAAATCATTTGGTAGGGGAAGAGTTATGCACGCAGAAAGATGACCAAGGTATTCTGAGGTTTTCATCTAGAATTTGGATTCCACCGGTGACAAAGTTAAAGAATGAAATTCTACAGGAGGCACATAATTCAAGGTATTCCATCCATCCAGGAAGTACCAAGATGTATAGAGATTTAAAGAAGCATTATTGGTGGCCAGACATGAAGAGGGAAATTGCGGAATGGATTAGCAAATGGTATACCTGTCAGAGGGTTAAAGCAGAGCATCAGAGACCAAGAGGATTGCTACAGCCATTGGAGATTCCAGAATGGAAGTGGGAACACATTGCCATAGATTTTATAGTTGGATTACCAAGGACAAGGGCTAATCATGATGCCATTTGGGTTATAGTGGATAGACTTACCAAATCAGCTCATTTTCTGCCTATAAATGAAAGATTTTCGCTCGACAAGTTAGTCCATATGTACCTAAAGGAAATTGTAGTTCGACATGGAGTTCCAGTGTCTATTGTATCTGATTGAGATCCAAGATTTAATTCAAGATTTTGGAAGAGTTTTCAAGAATGTTTAGGAACAAAATTGAATATGAGTACGGCCTATCACCCGCAGACGGATGGCCAAAGTGAAAGAACGATCCAGACAATCGAGGACATGTTACGTGTTTGTGCTATTGATTTCAAAGGAAGTTGTGACGAACATTTACCCCTGGTAGAGTTTGCTTATAACAACAGCTATCACGCCAGCATTGGGATGCCACCCTATGAAGCCCTTTATGGACGCAAATGTAGATCTCCGGTATATTGGGACGAAGTAGGAGAACACAAAATACTCGGACCTGAATTGGTGCAGCAAACAAAGGAAGTTGTTAAAATTATCCAGAAGAGATTAATAGCCGCACAAGATCGTCAGAGGAAGTATGCATATCAGTCAAGGAAAGACATGGAATTGGAAGAAGGAAGCTTGGTATTACTAAAAGTATCACCGTGGAAAGGACTAACGAGGTTTGAAAAGAAAGGAAAGCTGAGTCCAAGATATGTCGGACCTTTTGAGATCCTAAAGCGTGTTGGCAAAGTCGCTTACGAGTTGGCGTTACCACCGCACATGGAGCACATTCACAATATTTTTCACGTATCGATGCTCAAGAAATATAATCCAGACTCCAGGCATGTAATAGAATATGAGCCAATAGAGCTTCAGGCAGATTTGTCTTATGTAGAGAGTCCGATAGAGATTCTAGAGGAGAGAGAGAAAGTATTGAGAAATAAAGTGGTAAAGTTAGTAAGAGTATTATGGAGAAACCCAAAGGTTGAAGAGTCAACCTGGGAATTAGAAAGTGATATGAGAGAAAAGTACCCTCATTTGTTTTCTTAGGAGATTCTGAGGACAGAATCCTTTTAAGGGGGGAAGGATGTAATATCTGGGATATACCGTGTCATTATTTTTGCTAATTAAATAATTATTATGTGTGTTCAGTATCTATTCTGTGAATTAACTGTTAAGTGTTATTTGTATTTGAATATTCAAAAATAGTATTAATTGAGAATTTTAATTTTTATATGTCCAAAATATAGATAATTGTCATATCTTCCTAACTCTTTTTATGTTGATTTATGAATTTATATGAATCATATGAAATTTCTAAAATCTTTTTCCGAGTATTTAAAAATCTATTTTATAAAAACGGGAACCAACCGACGTCAACCGTTGTTACGTTTTTGGAACCCGAAACTCTTCCGAGAACTCCTTCCTAACCTAATTGTAATATTCCGAGCATTTTCCATGTTTCGACTTTTTCGATCTGGCGTACGGTTTGTCCTGCGCGGGTCCCAGCGCAATATTTTAGATACAGTATTCGTTTCGGTAAATCAATAAAAACCCTTATTTTCGATAAACGGGAGCTTTTGATTAAACTATCATAATTATCACTTCGTAATACGTGTAACCAGGCGCTGAGACCAAGACCGCAGTACAAATTGTACTGATTTGGATAATTATCCCGAAAACCGATACCGTTTGGATCAGTTTTTACAAATAAACGTACCATTTTATATCCGGAATGATCGAACAGGATACTAATTTTTTGTAAATATAAATAGCCTTTTACCGTATGTTATTTCGTATCAAAATCATTTGCAGACAGATAAATATATAATTTTACAGAGAAAAATCCTATATTCATAAACTGTTTCAAGAATCAAACCAACTTTTGAAGGTGTTATTGATCTTTGTTTGAAAAGCTCGAGTACTGGATTTGAAGGTCTTGAGAAGCTCTATCAGAATCTGTAATCCATACACCTGCAGAATCAAAGGTTTAATTTCTAAAAATTTATTTATTTTCGAATTATTTCTATGAAAAATATGAATTTTTGTTCGGATGATTGTTTGGATGATTTGATGAGTGCATGTTGTAGAGCTTGTATTCCTGATGATTTTGGTATATTATACGTCTGATTTGGAGTTCAATAACATGTTCAAATTTGAGTTTGATTTTCAAATTTTAAAATTAGGGTTTATAACCCGTATGAATGTTTTCAATTGAAATTTGGGGGTTTTTGATTCAGGGGTTATTAGCTGTTGATTTATAGTGGGTTGTGTTCCTTATGAAATTTGCAATCGATTGATATATAGCTCGTTAACAGGGGATGCTTGAATCGAAGGGAGTTGTGTTTTAAAGATTTACGATGTTCGCCGGAAACCAGCGATGTTCTTGGCCAATTTCCGGCCAGAACAGGGATGATTAGAATGTTTTGATGGCATGAACAAGTTCCTGGTGTTGTGTAGTGTTGATCTGGAGGTGTTGGTGGGGCGAGGATGCCGGGATCGTCTTCTCCGGCCACCCCCGATTTTTCGGCGACTGGAACTGCAAAATTACAGTTTAGTCCCTGTAGTTTTGAAGATGGTGAAGTTTAGTCCCTGTAGTTTGCAAATTTTCAAAAATAGGATTCCTGTTTATAAAATGTTTAAAAATCATATTTACTATTTAT